>NC_136300.1:645000-953600 GCF_964198595.1 Lampetra fluviatilis | reverse complement strand
TGTGTGTGTACGGAAACATCGATCTGTACCTCAAGGGTCCAGTCAAACAACAACAGCAGGAATTTGTATTTGTTTGGAGGCTACGCTGCCGTGGCTAACGCGCCGGCAATGTGAGCCGTGTTCCATTCCCGACCCCCAGTTTTGCCACCTATCCTCCTCCTGCCCCCCCCCCGCCCCTTCACGAACCGAAACTGACCAACGTAGTGAAGTATGGCGAAAAAAGACCCGAGATGGCATGGCGGGGGAGGTGGGTGGGGGCTTCATCCATTGGTGGATCGAGAATGACTGGAATGTATCATGTTTTATTAGAATAGCATCTCAAGTCAACTACATCAAGTAGGGACGATATAAGGAAGAAGAACATGTTGAGAAAGCAACTTTTTTGTTTCAATTAAGTTTACATTGGAAGATGGTGGGTG
The DNA here is from genome assembly GCF_964198595.1 of Lampetra fluviatilis. Lineage (NCBI taxonomy): Eukaryota > Metazoa > Chordata > Hyperoartia > Petromyzontiformes > Petromyzontidae > Lampetra > Lampetra fluviatilis. Next base: position 953,181 of record NC_136300.1, on the reverse strand, counting down.
GGATGGGGTTTTCGCAGTTATGCTCTGTTCGTCTCCAATCCGTGTCCAGGTAATACCGCGCCCTGCCCGGCACGGGGTCCCTTGTCTCGCTGCTTCCTGAAGAAGCTGAATAAGCTCCCGGTACGTGGAGTGAAACTACACGCGGTACAACCCTGTATGTACGAATGTATATTGAACTTCTTTTTCACCGTACGTAGCCAACCGTGTTAATCGGAGGTGCGGGGGGTGGACAAGAAACGAAGCACAAAAGCAGTTTTAAAGAAATGAGTTTTCAATCTAGATGATGATGTAAAAGTGCATGGCCCCAGTGGCTTCCTATTATCGGACGGAAGAGCGTTCCAGACGGCCGCAGAAGCGCACCTGCAAGTGCGTGATGTGGCGACGTTTAAACGCATCAGAGAGAGCAGTGCATCCAGGACTGCTTCCAGAAACCACTGGGTCGCTACGTAGCAATGAATCAATGCGGAAGGGGACCCAACATTGCAAGCTCGAGGCTATAATGGAGGCAATGCATTAATTCAGGAAACTTTTTTGACTGGGGTTCATATTAAGTCAGGTACAGAACAGTGCTTCTGTGATTGAGTTCAAGCCCTGGGGCATCTGCCCTCGGATTTTTACAGAAGGTTGCTTTTCCCTGCAGCAACCTTAATCATCTATGCACAGTCACCGATGATTAGACACAAAAGAGACAACAAATTAGGGCAATTTACTTTTTAACTGTCACGATGCTCATCTTGGAGGGCAATAGCGTGTTCCAAAATTAGGGAGTGATATATGCCTCTGCGCCGCAGCAGGGAACATTTTGCTGGTGTAAGATTCTCAGTAAACATATCGGCTCGGGTGCACACATGTTATGACTGGCTGACAACAACAGTTAGAGCTGAACGTGAGAAATTCAAGAGAATGTTTTTTGCCTCTTCAATCCTGCTCCGTCTCTGTGAACTCAGGTCACTAATGACCAATTAAAACTATTGACAATGTGGGCCTCAAAAATATAATTAATTAGTGTGAAGCATACTTGACAAACCTTATATAATTTAAGCAGTTGGCTAACAATGTTGTATCGATTTTCAAAGAAAACATTTCGTAAAAAACACATTTTATTTTATTTTATCATATCACCCCAAAATATGTTTATAAAGCATTACCTCTGAACATCGTTAGACGCTACCATTTTTATTTAAATGGGAGCCTACCACGTGAAATGGCGTGATTGGCAAGTATAATGATGACAATACTTTGTTTGTCGTGTTGCCATGAAAGACCGATAGAACCGACAAAACAAGTGGCTCATATTTTGTGGATTTCTTTTTACGCAGGCTGGTGTGTCTCCGGGCTGTGTGACATACATTGTAATGAGTAAATTAAACAGGGCTATGGCCAGGCATGTTATCATGACGCTCTGGTAACATCACTACAACATCACTCATCTACTCTTTTCTTCGTAATAGCGCGATCGCTGCAAACTGAGGTTCGTGGTGTGATCCCATCGGCTGCCCTGATTAATGATGGGTTTTGAGTTTATTTAATTTGTTACACGGATGGCCCTGTTGAGCCGGTTGCCCGGTTATTTTACAAGAGAGATCCCTGGTGCTTTAGAACGGCAGCAGCAACATAAAAAAGACCAAAACATCGATATTGTAGAGTATAGAGTCCTTCATGAATATTCCACAAACTTACAAACAAGGTCTTTAACAGTAAAACATTTAAACACAAGCAATTTGAAAACAACACATTGCAAATCTAATATGAGAGTAAGCGATGCCAGAACTTTCATTTTAAGTGCATGTGCGAGTAAGCTTTTGCTTCGTGACTTTACCGAAAGAACTAAAGAGTAAGCTCTGGGTATTAACTGTAAAAAGACACGCTATCTGCTTCAGAGTGAATTGTAAAGTGTCCCGTGAAGTCATTTGCAAGAGTAGGTCAATGCGTGCCAGCATCATGGTCCACAGTAACCACATTCGAGTATTCTTACGTTTTTTCGGTAAAGTCACGTAGGTAAAACATCAAAATTAATGAAAATAAAATAAAATAAAACAAAAATTACGACGTTTCGGAGGCAACACAAGTCTCCGTCATCAGTCATCAGGTGATGACGGAGACTTGTGTTGCCTCCGAAACGTCGTGATTTTTGTTTTATTTTATTTTATTTTCATTAATTTTGATGTTTTACCTACGTGACTTTACCGAAAAAACCTAAGAATATGATTCCTTGCAGTCACGAAAGCTTCAAATCTAGAACAAATTCGAGTAATTATATCGCAAACGTCTCAATTGGAATATAAATAGCAAACATCGCCACCCTATTGCAAAACAACCTAGCAGGTGCCTCTTGGAGAATCGTCATGAGACCCAGTGAGGCTTTCTTGAATAAACAAACATATAAAAAAAAAAATTGGAATATGATACTTTTTGAAGAACTGGATGTCTCTCTACTGATTAAATTTTCGTAAAAAAACTTTTCAAATTTCTACAATTGCAGACTTTGACATTGACCTTTAGTGGCAAGATGTTAACTACCTCGCCCGGTATTCAGGAGTTTGATCCCGACCCTGACACCTGTATGTTTGGAGTTGGCATATTCTCTCCATGGTTCTCCGGTTTTTCCCTCCACATTTAGAAACGTGCGTTTCGACATTTGGCTGCTATACATTTCCACATGATAAGCCACTTCGTTGAGCTATCATTTGTGGCCAGGTCGCTTATGAAAAAGAGCTACATAGCTTGGTGGGCCTTCCCTGGCAAAAATTTTACGTAGTTTTTAGTCTACTTTTAGAGTCGTAACAAAACAAAAATAATGAAAAGTTTTCTTTCTCTGTTTTGAGCAAAACTTTTGAAACATTTGTTAACTTTCTAATTGATTGCATTAAGAAATGCTACCATGGTAAATGTTGCTTGTATGGGCTCTTGAACGAATGGATTTTAATCTAACTTTGCTTCATGCTGTGCCGCAGGAATGTGCTGCCATTAATCAATGGCTGGTCTGTAACTTCTAAACCAACGATAGCTTGTATTGGATGCAGGTTGATCAGTGGAATTCTAAACACATCACGTGCAAACTTTTGAAAATTACATGTGGAATTACAATAATGTACAGGCTAATACTTTATAATGTAGTTGATTTAGAAATACCAAAAAAATCCCATTTGAACAAATGCAAAATTGCGAAATTAATTTTAAAAGATGGCAGTTTTAATAAGGTATAATGTTTAGGTAAAGGTGTAGTTTTGCAAAAGATAAAATTGTTGGCGGAAGGGCCTTCAATTGAGGGCGCTCTGCGGAGCCCCTCCAGGGGATGATTTGGCCTACTCTTCCACACCGGCTCGGCACATTGGAAAAGACGGGAGCACCCGCACTTTAGCCCACCACACGATCTGTGACATCGATGAACTGCGGTGCGGCACCCGTTTACAATGCTGGGTGGACAGAGGTGGGGCGGGGACAGGGCTGGGCGTGGGGGTTATACCACAAGGTCGCTGTGGTTTCGACAGCGACGCCGAGGGGTCGAATCGAACCGGCGGCCTCTGGGTTGCAAGGCAGGCAGCAGCGGGCAGCAGCGGGCAGCAGCGAGCAGCACCATTCTTACCTGGTTTTTATAAACCAAAGAAAACATTTAGCACGTTGTTTCGTAGGGCCGTATTCTCTCAGGGTTTTTTTTTCATCAAACCACCAAATGTAGTGCGTGTTTGAATACACACATTTTAATCAATTAATAATAATAAACATCAATTTAATCACATATCTGTCGCTATATTTTACCAGTAAAAGCGGTGTTCTACCGTGCCTATTGATACTCAACAATTACCTGATATCTATAGAACCATCCAAACAAAGCAATCCACATTGCTCCCGATGAAATTTGCTTTGAAAATTGCCAATGCTTTAGTAAACAAAGCTCGTATTAGCTCCAGAAGCCCCTTATTTCGTCCAATAAAGGTCTGTTGACTAAAGATTACAGTTGGTAAATATCCATTAAACTGGAGAGAGAGGATTTTTAGCAAAATACCACACCGCTGTGTTTCTATTTCATAGCAGATTGAGATCATGGACTCACGTTTCAGTCAGTTAATGCATTTGCATTAAAAAAAAACACTGAATCGACACACTCGCTTGCACAAACCTCGCCGAGAAGATGGACTTTTCCCACCACGCACCACGGAGCTAGAGAGGCAAAGAGCCACAGGATGTAATTAAGGTTGTGACATGCCTCTGTTGCAGAAAGCCAATGTGCACTTAAGAAGAAACGAGGAAGTGCCAGGGTTGTACCCAGAGCATCTGGCGGCCCTGCACAGATTTTTAATTATAGCTGGCACAAATAATGAGTGACTTGCACTCCTTCAAATCACACCGTGTTGCTTCCACATACACTTTGTGACACGTAGCTTCACGGAAGGCAGTCCATGGATTGCACGAAATGTGAGAATTGCGCTGTTGTTTACCTGCATATTGTGTGACTGTAGAGATTGACAAGTGCTGCTGCTGCTGCTGCTCGAGAACACGTGTTCGCGTTGACAAGATAATCCAGACTGAGAGCGTCTCCTTCCAGCTAGCACGTGCATTTATCCAGGCGTATATTGAGCCCACATACACACACACGAATGCAGAATGAATGTGTTTACAATTTTGATACACGTGCAATTTAAACCACATTTTTCGTGGATTAACTTAAACACAAGTAACACATATAACCGAGATACAAAGCGGACAAATGGCAAGTTGAAAACATAAAAAGTAAAAGTATGGGCACGCATCTTTCTACGATGAGTACGTATAATGTGAGATATCCCGATCGTAAGAGAGAACCTTTCGATCGACCTCGTTGCGGATAGTGTGGCCCGAATCCCACATTGCGTTCTCTCTCAAAGGGCTGCTGTGCATTGAGGCTGTCGCAGTGAGAGACATTGTAAGTGACAAGGTAAAAATTTGTTTTCCTTTTGCAGCGTGACTCATCTCTCCCCACCGCTCCTTCGTCTCCACGTGTCGATGCTCTCTGTTCCGGACAGATTCGTTGTCTCCGCTCCGCCGCGCAAGATGAATGCAGGAGCAGCGCCACAGTGTCGAGATGTTAACTACCTCGCCTGGTACACAGGAGGTCGTGGGTTCGATGTCGACCCTGACGCCTGATGCTGCTGCTGTATATTTGGAGTTTGCATGTTCTCCACGTGCTCGTGTGAATTTTCCTCCGGGTCCTCCGGTTTCCCCCTCCACATTTAGAATCAACATCACACGTTTAGAGCATTTGGCTGCTACTTTACATTTACACGCAATAAGCCACTTCGTTGAGCTATCATTTGTGGCCAGGCCGCTTCTGAAAAGGAGCTTTATAGTTCCGTGGGCCTTACCTGTTGAATTAAAAAGTTGAGTTTTAGTTTTAAAATAATGAGGTACCTCACTTTTAAATGTTTGGTAAACGTTTCAGAAAGGAGGCGTTCGTAAACACAACCCGTATGCCCAGACGCTATGAATTCTTGTTGGGCATGCGCTGTCCACTTTTTGATTAATAATACATGCACATACGCTAATATCGCTCGAGCATTAATAAGACATATCTCTGCAAACGTCTAATGTTTTACATTCATATTTTGGGGAAAATAATGAGCTTTCGGTCTTTGCAACACGACTGATTTGTAATGCAATTTTAAAAAATGTCAAATACACACTCTTTCATCCCTCAGAGGCAGTCATGACTGTAATAATATCCTTTCACCAGGACATTCTGTGACCAAATCACCAGGAATGCCTCGAATGTCCGAAGATGTCAGAATCTAAGCAGACTTTAACGTGGAGAGTGCTTGGACGGGTGACTGCAATGCAAAGCATGTTGCTATCGGCTGCGATGGGCTACTGGACAAGCAACAGAAGGTAAGATATTAACATAGATGTTTCACCATAGCTTCCACACTTTCATTTCACCAACCCAGACTGACCAGTACGGTGGTCTAATAGCCCTCAAGACCCACATGGCGTGGGGAGCCCTTCATATTAACAGTGGATTGACAAAGAGCTGCACATGTACACGCAGACATTGACACGTGCTGATGTATATTTAGCCGGGCGGTCGCAGTAATGCACGCGGCCTGTAATCCAGCACTGTGGAAGTGAGGGGCGGGGTGGATCATATACATGCTGTGAAACTCCCTTCCCGTGGGCGTTGAGGCATCCTGGCTTCGTGTGGGATAGAGTGTTTCTCCCTCGCATGCTGGGGTTTCTCCTGGTGCTCCAGTTCCCCCCCACATGTAGAATACTTATTAGTTGGCCGTGAACACCTTTATATGGAGGACCACAGAGCTGAGGAAATCCTTGGTGCTAGCTCATCGCATGGCTGCATTCTTGCTTGTCTGTGGTTCCTCGTGCCTCTGAGTTGTGCTCTCTCTGCAGAGCTGAATACATTTTGTGTAGCACGTTACAAATTTAAATTACAACTTTTTTCTTGATGCAGAAAGATGGCCAATACATCGTTGTCATTGGGTGTTGTCGGTAGGGAGCGACCATTGTAGGTCCCTCTGGCTGGTGACATTTTACACCGAGGGAGACACTTTTTCGACATCCCATTCTGCAATACCCCGGGGCCGGCGGGGCGATGTCGCTCAGCTGGCCTGGGAACGCCTGGGAATTCCCCAGAAGGAGCTAGAGTCTCTGAACAGCAGTGCATATTGTATAGTAGTGTATAGTGTGTCGTAGTGTAGTGTATAGTGTAGTGGTGCAGGGAAAGGCAGGTCTGGACCGCTCTTCTCAACACGCTGTTGCCTTCACCGCGACCCTCACCAGCGCAAGCGGACTGAGAAATGAACGAACGAACATTTGGGATTTTGTTTTGCTCCGCAAACCCAATTAAAGTAACACAATAAGAAGAGACACCGTTTTGACCACTGCCCCGCACACCCAAACGTCAATCTCTCTCCCCGAGCCTCAAACTGAAAAACAAAATCGAAGTTTAATCAACAGAGTGTGAGACTCATTCCACGCGATGCCTGCAGGTTAATTGCTTTTTGTGTGGGCAATCTCCTTTCTTCCAGGAAATCTGAATCCCCCAGCTTTTGCACCACAGTCAATCACACCATTGTACTTTAGTATATTAAACAGTGCAGTTGTCACGACTCCTTGAGGTGCACCTTATGCAGATGCATACAAGTACATAACCACCTCAACAAGAGATACATGTGAAGCCCTGCAATCACTTGCGTACACCGATGCTGACAGAATGACCTCCAATAGAGGGGACTCTGGACAGCCCCTTTAGCAGGTATTTAGCCTACTCTTCCACTATATAACTGCAACCGTCATTCGCCACTAAGTGAAGGTGACGTCACCACAGCCCTTGAGCCAGACGATGTAAACTTTCAGGCCACGTGAAATGTCGAAGGCTCGCTGGTATGAGGTCACGGGACAGACCCAGGTGCCATGGGTTGACTAACTGGAATGACTGACAGATGCACCACCTTTGCTCTGTGCCAACTTGCTGTGCTTTAGTCGCCTGGCCATCCACTTATTGCCATTACAGCCATTAGCAGCTGGAACCGTGTCGACGCGAATCGGGGCATATTTTGCTGATGTCATCGTGCTCGCCTTGTGACTAATTAAGCCGACCAATTAGGATGATCATAACGATAAATGAAAATGATTTTTTTTTATACCGATTAAGATGCTGCTGCTGATGATAACAGTCTTGCTGCAACTTCTACCTATCACCCGCCAACAGATTTCACTCTCCACTGCGTGACATGTAGCCGTGGCTGGGACTTGAACTCAGGTCACCAGGTTGGTAGCACAGTGCTGGTTGTGTGTAAGAATTGGTTATTTATTATTCAGGCAAAATGATATGAAAATCCTATTTTAATGTCACAGTGATTGCTAATGGAGCAAACAACACAACACAAAGGATAACATATACCAATGAGAATCAATACAAACGAGGTGGTAAAAACAATAACATATATACACACACACAGATTACATTCTTCAGCTAAATCGTGGCGCTGACCTGCGTGACAATTCATGGAACGGCAGGGGTGGCTCACGGTGACCATGCCACCCTCCAGGGCGTGACCTTCCACTCGCATCCTTCACATTCATCCCGTTCGCAACACGGAGCTGCGCCACAATCTCCCTGCCGGCTGCCCCTCCTAACGCGTGTCTTGTCCTACGTGGACCCTCGTGACAACTTCATGAGATTCCCTTTGTTGATATCACCGCAATCTGTTCGTCCTACTCGTCATATGAAGAACCGCACTGTACCACCATCTATTAAATGTTGGCTGACATCAAAACTTCTTTGATTGTAGAGTAATGCGACAAAAGGAGTTTGTGCCAAGAATCATATGGATATTTGTTATGGGGAATACATTTATTCGATACATTTGCATTTTCATTAAAACATTAAACCATAACCCTGTTGGCCATAACTGGATATTATTTGTAGATGTCATGTTTTGTTGTGCCATAGAGAAGAACAGGTATTTCATCCGATTGACTTGTTTTTAATGAAAGTCCTTTGTGCGAGGTTATTACCTTCAGAAATCAATGCGGGAATCAAAACGCAAATTATTGCAGCGTGATTTTGAGGTCGCCTTCGCTGTGGACGGATGACGCAATATAAACCAAATCATTGTGTGCAGAGATCTCGGCGATTTGACGAGAGCATTACGCGCATGGATGCACTCAGAGGCAATGCCACCGAAGAACAGAAAAAAACGATTGGGGAGTTACATCTCGATCTCTCATACAAGTGGTGCGCTATGCATCAAGGCAGCACACTTGAATGTGATTAGAAGATTATTAATTAAACTCGGTCCGTGAAATGTCTTCAGACGTGCAGATGAAGTATTCATCGTGTGGATCTGTTTAAAATTGTTGATTAATATTCCGTAACATATTTTGTATCTTAACGATTCTTAATAAAACATGACTTTTAATTAGTTACGTAATTAACTCTGTAAATAATGGCATAACTGAATGATGCTGATGAGAGTGACCGACCATATGTGTCTGTTTGTATACAGACGCACGTGCATACACAAATTGTGAAATTAATTGTACAATGTCTTACTGGTTTGCACATGAATCAGTGATATGGCCTTTTCTAATCTCTTAAATCCAGCAAAGCAATTACGTCCGTAGGATAAAATTGACACCTTACTATGAACACCAACATTTTTTTTTAAGTACATTCAGAGTTCAGATGACCTGAGTTCTGATTCGAGCTACCCAACAGTTCGTGAATCCCTTCCACGGGTCTCCACTAAATTCCCTAAACTTTTCGGTGCTGGTAATGATGTGCCAAAGAAAATTATCTTCCAACTTTAGGAGAAACGAGTTGGCTGGTCCAATAAGCGTGCTAGAATTCAGCTCAGTCTTCAGTCTAATGAGTTGCTGTGGCCATCCGTTGCACCGATAAACAGTATTGCAAAAAGAACCTACATTTTTTTTATATAACACAACGCTTTCAAACTTTGTAATTCAACTTATTTTTACACTATATACATTATAGCAATCTTGGAGTTCCATCAAAACCTATCATTGTGTCTGGACTGAAACTACAGGGGCGGCTGTCTCCTGTAGAATGTCGCATGATACTGCCATTGTGGCAAGAAACAACGGGCAAGGCTCAGAAGTGTGACCATGGTTTGGTGTGGGCAGTCCACTTGGGAAGTGACGTCACTCAGCAGCAGGGGCTAAGTGTCGATGTACTCCTTGCTCTCTATGTTCTTGCTATATCTACAGAACCAGAGAATTGCTCCTTTTTCTAAATCTACGCAGGATTAAATAAACAGTGAGGGGAGATGAGTTGCAATGGCCTTGTGATTCTCTACATCTGTTCCAAGTATAATTTGCACTGCACACCACTTCATCGGGTTGCTCTTATTATTATTATTATGTACCACATCCACTTTGGCCTTCCAATTGGCTGACCCTAGGCCATGTCAACTCTTCACATGCAACACGCAGGCAGAAGGCATCATTGTCTTATCTCGTTAGGTATCCAAATTCAGGGTGAGTTTTTCAGAACTGCATGACCGACGCTTGTGGTGCTGTAGAAAGCAGTGGATCGCCGTGTAAGTTCGCCGCGTGGCTATTTTCTCTGGAAGGGGTTGTTTAGTGCCACCGCGTTGATAGGTGCACCGTGATGGCAGGACCACGAGCAGGAAAGTGGCTGCCAGACGTGGCAATTTATTTTGACTCCGCACCCAACTGCAGCAGCACTACGCATCAATCAAGGCACTGGACAACGATAGGATTTGGCGCACGGGCTTGAGAGTGACATTCTACGGCAGCTGGCCCAGAGCTCTTCACCTGAGTGGGCTCAGTCGGCGATTAGGACCGCTCTATTGATCAGCGCAAGGGGTCACCCTCCAATTACCAAAGACGAGCCATGCGAACTCCCACCATGTACGCAAGTGACAAATCTCTCCATCTGGTCAAGGTGGCTGCATCACTTTATCAGATCTAACAAGGCATCTGGGGCCGACCTTGCTGCTTGGCAGCAATTGCTGGTCAGTTTCAAAGGTCTTTAACTAGAAAGCGGCAGACTCCTGGTTCTCAGTCTTATGAAGTGGATGGAGCAGTAAGACTCCCAAAGAAGGTCAATTGATGACTTCAATGCGGTGCTTGTGGAGGTTCTCTGGTCTCGATAATGGCACGAGTCCCTGGGAAGGTCCACAGTGCAGCCTCACCTCAAGGCTCCATGAGGAGAGACTTGCTCCCTGGAACAGCACTCCGAGGTAAGCGGGACGCCTTGAGAGCACACCGACATGACAGACCCCCACGGTATAAGTCACCATCTGGAATAATCCCGCAGCTAATTGGGTCTTCTGCAAGCCATGCCAGCTGCACTATCATTCTTCTGAGGCTAATCTACGCTGACAAGCGAGCGATCGTGGAGCAAGTTCTGACGAGGCTGGGAGGTTTCATGCGCGGTGTGTCCAATGACGGCAGCTGTGTTCCTTGTTGACATTTTGGCGGTTTGAGGATTGGCAAGATTTCATGCGTGCACGTTGCGTACACACGTGTTGTCTATCCACTGGGTCGCATAGCGGTAGGGTGTGTGGCTCGCAACCAGCAGGGTGCAAGTTCAAAGCTCACTTGATCGTCATCACAAACATCATTCATTATTATATAGCGCCTCCCCCCATGCACTAGAGATAATTAATCAGTAAAGACATTATTGCAGATATAGAATGCCCAAACCTAATACAGTCAAGATAATATGCCATAAAAGTGAGGATAAATACAATTGAAACACAGGGTCAACTCAGCCCGTCATTACTCTGCGGCCAATAAACTAAGTACTTGCACCACGCTGCAGAGAAGTCACCAGCGATCACTTTATGGAATGTCTCACCCTCCACCATAATAATGTGGAATTTCGAACATTGGCTTTGGGCTGTAAACAGAAAAAATGGCCATTCACACCTCACTCGGTTGAACAGGAAACCACTGACTGTATTACCCTTGTGCATTACCCAGCGCAATTGCCGCAAATGATTGTCAAGAGGACAGACAACGTGTTCGTACATCAGGCCCGCTGTGGACTCGCACACAAATCAGGTCCAGACACGAGTCCAGCAGCACCTGTAGGAGAGGCACTAGGAGTGTGACTGCTGTCTGTGTGGTTCACAATGCATTAGAGCTCCAGGCGAGACAACATATTCTGAGATGATATGCTGCAATGTGCTTGGCGTGCCTGAAGGTACGGATGTATTCACAATTTTCTGCAGACGCTGGTAAAAAAGGAGGTCGAAAACTGTGATCCAGGCTCAAGAGACCGTGGCTCTCTTCTGTGGATCAGTGCCTGGCAATGCTGGACTCTGCTTACAAACCCAACAGAGTGAAAAGTGTGCTCACTGTAAAGTTAACACGACACTCCAAGTTGAACTTGGGCACGTGGACTTGCATCTTTGGAAGCAGTACAGATTTGATGCAGTACACATGGCTGCAATGAGATCGATTTTGTGTCAAATAAATAGTTTTTTTTAGTCAATACTTTTTTTTGTTTACAAAGGGCCTCCAATAGCCCAAGAGGGTATTTGGCCAATTTCTCGGAGCAGACCAGAAGCCTTCGCAGAGGAGAGGGGAGTACTCACCCTTGAACCCACTGCACACCACCTGCCAATGTAATGACTGTGGTGAGTGGTTCAAGGGGGAATGGGAGAATTTAATATATATATCTGCCCCATTGTTTCAACTGTCGTAGTAGGAGATGTTCTTATTGCATATCACTTGTTCTTCTTGCTTATGGTATAGCGACTGGCAACTTAAAGATCCATGTCCAAATTTGAAAGCCACGTGATGGCTTCAGGTAAGGCTGAATTAATTGCTGCTGCTCCTGCTGCTGCAGTCACTGCACCTCCGATAAACGTGTGACGTTCATCCAGCGTGTTCTACGGTTTGGCCATGGTCTCCGCAGCGGCATTCTGGGCTTCCCTTGATGTTGCACTTATGAAGGTGGTGACCGGATCTGTCATGGGTCATGCAACTTTAGATTGAGTCACATGCTCCATTGTCTTTCAGGTGAACGGTCGGCACCAGGTGGTTTCCGCGGTGGGTTCCGATAACGGATTTTTTTTTTTCGGGACGTCACAGCTAGCCCAGAGTTGTCTCCATTTGTTATTTCGTATCGAATCCTGAGCCGACATTAGTTTACGTATATAGTTGCATTGTGATTATATTATTGTTATTACGGCGATGCCATCAATGTGACGGTACGAGTGATGTACTATATTGCCATGTGCCTCATTCACAACCTCCTGGAAAGCTGCACCAGGAAGGGCGCTGTTCCTTTTTGGATGCACTTCGTACACGCTAGCAAAGTGTGATGAAGTAACACGTTTTGTCATTTTAATTGTTTAAACTTTTTTTTATGATACAGAATATATTTCTCTCTTCTTTTAAAATGCCAAGTTGCCTTGACATTGACAGTGGCCACGTTAAGGTGATTCTGTGACTTAATTGCATCACGGACCATCTGTGCGGCCACCAATTTTAAATCCAATTAATTTTTATGAGAATCGCCAGAAACGAATGTGATCCTATAATCGTTCGGGAAATGCTCGGTCTATTGTTTGTCACTCCACATTTTAAGTCAAAGGAGTTTTTGCAACATCGCAAAGATTAATCTTCTTGGTTCTTTCGGTAAAGTCACGTAGAATGGAAATAATAAAATAATAAAAATAAAACATCATAAAGACAGCGTCTTTCTGACAGACCTGTTCTTCACCTGAGGACGGCTGCTTGCGTTGTGGCCGAAACGTCGTGAGAATTATTGTATTGTTTTATTTTATTATTTCCATTCTACGTGACTTTACCGAAAGAACCAAGAAGATGAATCCCTGCAGCCATGAAAGCTTTAAATCAAAATCGCAAAGATTGTCGTGACAAACAAAAACGTAATTGTAGAAAAAAATACCTTACTGCGTTGCAAAATCATGTTTGACTGAAGACATTTTACTGGAAGGTCTTTTAATTCTGTAAATACTGTACATTTGGCTGCTGTCCTAAAACACCGTTGAGGCATAAATGTGAATGATGCATGATTTGCTGCAATGTTTTAGAAGTGACAAGTATGCTATCGTTTTTTACGAATGTGAGATAAACGTGTGAGACGCAGCCCTCTTAATCAATTGGGTTTATATGGCTCGTTAAAAATGGGGTACTAAAATGAAGACAATAACATGATTCATTAGATACCATCATTGGATAAGCAATTGGCCATCAAAACATATCCATAAATAAAACTGCTGCGCCGCGCCTCGTGCACTGCACGATGTGGCCTGCCCTGCGCTCCACGGGACAATGAGAGAATTCCCCGGGCTCAAGCATTCTGCCGCTCCAGTCTCCTGCTCGTGATTGGTCACCTGATGTGCGTGGCCGTGACATTATTTCGCTTCTCTTGATTGCGCGACGCTCCGCTCCAACTTCCCAAGCCCTCTGCGCGCGATGCCATTTGCGCACAGCAGTGGATGAGATGCATTTGTCCAGATACCACCTTGCTCCAAAGAACCCCAGATTATATTCTGTGATCGAGGTTTTTTTTATATAGAAAATAAGAGTGTGGTGCGATCTTCTCGCAGCGATTGCACATCTGTTCACTGTACGGAGGTGTGCACGTACAAGCAGCGGCAACTGCAGTTTGATGGGCGAGCTTTTACATTTTTATATTGAATGTCAACGAAAAAAATGTCAGTGTTAGACTTACTACAAAAACGCCCATCATGGGAAACGGTGTGCCAAGTATGCTTTGTTTAAAAATGAAATGTAATTTTTGCGATATTTTACTGCGTGAATAGATTACTTACTGACCACAGTGCAATGGCATGTGAGCTATTATAAAAATAGTATTTCAATATGTTTCAGCTTGAGTAGTTAAAACAGATGAGACTGCATTGACGAGACAGTTTAGTCAGTCCATCCATTATCTCGTCTCCTGCTAAAGCTCTGAAAGCATCTGTCAAGATTAAAATAGTAACAACACCAACCCTGGCCCAACACTGTATAATAAGAGATGTGAAACAACAATCCCTCATAGAGCATTACACACTGTTGGGGCAAGTCCTGTTGGCGATCACCTATCAAGGTTGTTGGTGTGGCCAAAACAAAGCCCAGCTGTCTGTAATTTTGTCTCCCCAGTGCCGATGTTGAGACACGACACCAGACACTCACGTATGTTTGAGTTAACCCACGGGAGGGAGAGAACAGTTTCAGATATCAACCGGACACGGTCAGCCATAGCTGGGAATCGAACTCGGGTCGCTGGGTTGCACTACGTCTCCCCGCAATGCAATATGCACAACATGCGTGCACACGTGCATGCACTCTACCACACAGCGTGATGTAAGGCACCATAAAAAATAATTTGCAAACATTAGTATGCCAGAACATGAAGTGACTGCGATATTGTATGAGTGTAGGGAAGGCCCGGTAAACTAATATTAAAGCAGGATCTGATAAAGAGAGGACGATATGGAAGGGTTTGAAGGGCCACACAAGGTCAAGCGCAAATCAAAATTTGGGATCACATGGATTTTGGGATCACGTGGATTTTGGGATCACATGGGATTTTCTGCATGAATTAAGCACAATCCTGGAGCACATTGTAACCTTAGAGGTCGATGATTCTTTTTAAACCCACTCCCCCCCAAAAATACACACAATCTCAACAACCAGCTGAATGGCTTCACAAAATCTGCTTACTTCGACTTTCAATTAGCTCATCCTTGCAATGGAAACAATCACCCAACAGTCGTGTTCCATTCATAATCATCAACTGCCCCACTAAAAAATACTGCGCATCTACTCAAATGATCCAAGGGCCAACAGACCCAACCTCTCTGTTTGATCCATAATAGAGGGTTTTTTTTGGTTTAAATCACGTAAATATATGAATGTGTTGTTAAACCCGCCACCACCCGACACAGCCACTTAGTAAGGTTTGTCACGTAAACATGACTTGCCAATTCGTTACTAGTTCAGCAACAGCAGTGTGTTGGAGAGAAAATCCACAACATTTACAATCTGAGTCCGATGTTTCGCCAGTAATTACAACCGGCATTATCAGGCAGCAGGCAGATTTGTGCAGAAATCCTTCTGTTTCGTTCTATAAATAGAGGGATAGATTGTGTGGACTAGTAACGAATTGACATGTTCTGTTTACTTGACAAACCTTACTAATTGGCTGTGCCGGGTGGTGGCGGCTTTAACGATACATTTATATTTACGCGATCTAACCCAAAAAACATGTAGCATTGATATTGGTCGTGAAATCTTACGTGTTAAACGCTCTGTTTTAGCCACAGTTCTCTGAATGGCACCTCTACAAAGAGTGGTATTGGCCTATGCCAAGGAAAATAAGAGTGGATGTATTACCTGTGACTTGAGAGAAGCGTTATCTGCGCACGCACACACAACTCAACGGACTCGATGGTGACCTTGGGGTTGCCTCTTCGTCGCTTGCACGCTCCGAGAAAGGAGTCGTGTTTAAGGAGAAGGGGAGTGCAGGGATAAGCCTCTTCCTGCCAACTCAGACATTTGAGACATGTTCCACCGGCAGAGAATGTTTCAATTCCAACTCGGCTGCGAGTCTGTTACCAGGCTGCACGGCACATACGCTGCGACCCGCTTCAAAGAAAAGGTGTAGCATTCGCTTGCCAAAAAAAGTGCAAGCTTCATCGCAAAACTTTCAAACTTCACGGAAAATTAGGGCACCTGACACGGAAGAAGAAACTTTTGAGCGCACCGCGAAAAATATTTATCTTTAAATCCAACGTCGGCGTGGAAGAATGCATTTTGTTTTGCGAAGCAATCGTTTCACGAAGATGTTCTCGTCGTCGCGGGCCGTGCACCATGCCGACGCAGCAGGTGCACAGCATCTGTGTAATACACAGTACAGGGCACAGGTCTCTGCACTCGCAGAGTTTAGTAAAACAAAGACATTTAACAACGCTCACACAGGGATATGCATTGCATGTACAAAAGCTCTCAGCCTTATTCAGACAACCAGCTCAGAGGAACTGCATGTGTGGCCATTTTGTCGGTCGGAACCACCGACTCAACGATTTGAGAAAATGTGGCCGTCCCAACAACAGGCAGCAGCCAAACAAACAATCAGCAGTGCTCACTGAGATGTGCCCTGGGGGCTCCATGAGCATGGAAATGGATTACCTCTACACTATGGGTGATATATTAGCACTTGCCTAAAGGCAACAATAACTCAAAAGACAATTACATTTTCCTGTTACTCTTTTCTGTTGTGATGAGTTTTCTCTACATTTACATATTTAATCACCTGAATCCGATTCCTAGGCAACTATCATCTGAACCGGTCATTTAGCATTCCTTCCACTTCACTAACTCACACTAACCAGCATGGTGAAGTATGGTCAAAAAAACACGTAACGGACAGTGTGTGGGGGAGGCCTTCATCCAGCAGTGGATTGGTAAAGGGTGCCACGTTAATATATATTGTAACGAAGTAATAAAACTCTTCGCTATGTTTGCGACTTCGAGGTGAAATCGTGTCCAATTGTAATCCAGACTGGGTGTGAAAATGTGTTGTGGCTAAGGCAGCCGCAAGATGAAATGCAGCATGTGGTCAAGTGTGAATATATGCAAGCCCGGGCAACAATCCACACCCCCTGCACAAGCGGCATCGAGAGAGTGGACGTGGAAACAAAAGCGACTATGATCAGGACTTGTACGCGTTTGCGTGCCGATGAGTAATTACGCACTCACGGCCGGCAAGGTCCACCACAAATTAATAAGTGGAGCCCACATGTAGGGCAGGATCAGTTCCAGTAGCGGCATCTGCTGCGTTTCCAACATCGACAAAAGTGTGGGGGTAGATGGCAGGAGGCGAGGGGATAAATGCCACCCCTGGTGACTGGGGGGGCTCGGCTACGTACGAACCCTCGGCCGTCTCACCGAGGATCAATCAACAACCCCATCTGTACTTCGCAGCGCTCATATTTCAACCAATTTAGCGAGAGAACCCATCTGCACCCCGGCCACTGCGGCCACCAGCACCTGCATGCAGCCTCCCAAGGGGTGAACCAGGCAGGTGGCAGAGGTCCCTCCACTTCAACGCATTCGTTTAAAACAAAGGGCTTCATGCGCGAAAGCCAGTTGCCATTGTATCACTTCCTTTCGGTGGTTCAAGTCGCGGTTGACGTTGGTGGCGAGTTTGGTATCGACCGGTCCTGGGCCACCCCTTTCATCAACCAACAGTGACCATATTCTTGGGTCCTTCGGTAAAGTCACGTAGATACCAAGAATATGAATTTCTGCAGTCACGAAAACTTTAAGTCAAGATTCAACAGTGACCAGTGTAGGAAAGTATGGAATGGTGAGGCCCTTATCTAGCAGAAGATCGACAAAGAGCAGCGAATTATGACTTTTTATATGTATCTGTTTTACCAAAATGGCAAGGAACCTCTGTTTGTCAGCACTTTGAACAGCGATCTCGGCATTACTGTAATCCAGCTGTACTTTTTTGCAGCCTTTACAACTGTTTCCCTTCAATAACACGGGGTAGTTTTTAAACGTTGAGCAATTGCATCTGACGTGCGTCCATCAAATTGTATGTTAATCAAATTTGAAAGCGGGTAAAAAAAGTAATGTTTTCATAAAATGTATTATCTTTGTTGTGCCCTCTGGTGAATTGATAAAGGGGAGTTAATTTGACAGCTAAACATTGCTGCAACCACACCGTGAAAACTTGAGACGCGCTTGCGAGTACAGCACAGCGGTTAAGTTGGATGTAATGGGTTTCATTTCAAGACATTCACATTCAAAAGCAATTTTTTGTATCCTCTCGAGTTTTAGTTTAAATATTTTTTTTTAACACCCACATCGTTTTTTTCTTTAAAATATACTTCGTTGACACTGAAATATATATTTTATTTCAAATTATTGTATAGGCTTCACATTAAGAGCATGGCATCGTGTTCAACGATTTATAATTATTTTATTTTTTCACTCTACGATCTGCCTGGAAAGCAGCCACTGGTAAAGGCGAGATAAAGACCCCGAGGAGAGGGAGGAGATGTGAGGCTGTAGCCGTGCCAACATGGGAAACGGCATTGGACGAGGAAAGGGAGGTGCAAATTGGTACTCGAGGACTTCACCAAAGTCGCATGCAGGATTCATCTTTCACACTGGGAGGAGCAGCGTTTATCATCACAGTCAATTGCCTTTCGAGGTGTAATGCAGCCAGGATTGCATGCCTCTTCCACGATGAGGGATGTGCTTAGTGCTTTAATGAGGCTCGCGTTTATTCCTCCTGATGCTACCCATGAGAACACGGAACCACCCAGCGCATGCGGCCAGCATATTCCTTGGCATGTTGCCGAGTAGATACAGTTTTGTTCTGAATTGGAAAGTGAACATTTCTCATCGGCTCTTTTTTGTGACGGCAACTATTATGGAATATGGGTGTCCGTGAGTCAGTAGCAGAAATTATGATCTATTTCTGGAATAGGAGAGACAGCTGATTATCTTTTTTCTTCCCTTGTCGTTGCTCGTACAATATATCGCGCTGTGAATGGACTGAAATGCAGCTGCAATCACACGGCTAAAATTATGACTGATTTTGAAACCGTCGAAAACAACCTTGGCCTTACCCCTGGGCAGAATAATTTAATTAGGCGGAACACATGGCCCAATGTTTAACCCTTTACTCAGGCGCTCAGCTTGTAAATTCTACAAGATTAATTTCCCAGAGTGCCAAATGCACCTTTAGCATTCTTTACCTGTTGATTCCTTTGAACATAGCTCATCTGAAGACAACTCAATTTGTCAATGTCGTCCTGTTAATTGGTGAGGTAATACAATTTAATAATGAATGCAACTTAAAGGTCTCACATATAATGTGTTAAAATAGGTTTTAATGTTGAGTGCTGCTAAAAAATTTACGTAACTGAATATTTTGTACATCTATTACGGCGATGTGTGAAAATAAAACAAATTAAGGTTTTGTAGAGTTATAATTTTTACACATCATTAAAATAATAAAACATGTTAAAATAATGATGGCAACCGTGCAATGGAGAGTTTGAGCGTGATAGTTCAAAAATAATTCAAGCTAACTTTAATATTTTTGTGAAAAGTAATCTTAGCAAAGAATATATTCAGAGGCACCATAATAACAGGACCAATTGTGTTTCATTAACACACAAAATGTTCAGCTGTTCTTCGGCAAGACATTGAAATGCCTTAATTTTTAAACACTTGATAGAACGGATTACCTTGAAAATTAATGCTAATTATTGTCCGCCACTATTGCAGTGCAAGTAATTTGAAATAAAACCTTTGCAGATACGGTGTGCTTGAATCAAGAAAATCGACTGTGCAATTGTTTTATCTCCAAAGCTTAAGATAGACATAACGTGCACGCACTCTTACAGGTAGTGACTATTCACACGACTTGACCTTGCACGGATATCTATAGGCAGAAGGCATTCCATTTTTTTTTTATTGAAGGCTTGTTAAACGCGTACCGAAATTGAGCACGGAATAGTCGGCAAAAATTAATGCACGGCTGGTATCTGAGTGCTCAATCATCTCTCCGTATTGTGCAGCAACGCATTTGCCGATTCACATTTCAATTCCTCATAGCTCAATAAATACCATCGTGTGCGATCTGTGTATTTATTTTTTAATTATTATATGACATGGTCAAAGTGTTTCCATTAGATGGGAGTTCTCATGCTGCTTTGCAAGCACCAGCATCTCAATTCCAAAGCGGTTTCGGACCACCAGATTGAACACAACGCCCCAGATAAAGCTGCAGATCGTGTGCTGAACTGCAGTACTTTTTCGATTTAAAGCTTTCGTGACTGCAGGGATTCATCTTCTTGGTTCTTTCGGTAAAGTCACGTAGAATGGAAATAATAAAATAATAAAAATAAAACAATAAAATAATTCTCACGACGTTTCGGCCACAACGCAAGCAGCCGTCCTCAGGTGAAGAACAGGTCTGTCATTCAGACTCTGTCTTCTCAACAGACCTGTTCTTCACCTGAGGATGGCTGCCTGGAATGTTCTGGAAAATAGTTAAATTTCAAAATATCAATGTCCTGGTCAAAAAAGCAAAGTTTGTCGGGAATAATAGCCATTTTCTGTACTTTTGAGGCATACGCAATTAGGAAATAACAATTACTACCCAGGAACCAAAAACAATTGTTACACAGTGTAATTAAAAAAAATCGTCATCTTTCATCATCCGCAAGAGCTCATAGCATTTATCTCGCTCCAGGGGTAATGCCCCATCAGCTTATAATTTGACAATTCTCCAAAGAGTAGTATAACTTTTGCCCAGCTATAGTAATTTACATCAATGTCTTCCATTAATGTATTCTACCATCTAATTTACCACTACTGTAACACGTTTTAATCCATCACTATCATCATCATCGTCTTAATTGCTAAAAGAGAAGTCATGAGAGAGACACAAATAGTTATTATTTTCCATAAATCTGGCCTGCATCAATCACTTGATGGCCCTCATGAGTGACACATTTATCAATGTGGACGACGTAACAATGGCTACACAGGGAACAAACCTGACGTCCATGAACGACACACCAACACCTGTCCTGACTATTATAAGACTACTTCCGAAGGTGGAGACTATGTCCGAAAACCATCCAAAACGACCATCTCAATCCACCATCTCAATAACCGCATCGTAAATGCCCAGTTGGTAGTAACTTTCTGTGGTAACCTTGTCAAAAACGTGCAGTATCCTAAACACGTTTGGCATATCGTACGTTAGAAGCCATGTGTTCAACAAGCACATTGATAAAGTGTGCCGCAAAGCCTGGCCGTACACAATGTGCGGAGCTGCCAAACTCGACGCAAGGCCATTCTTGCGTCAAGCGTCCAAACAAAGACATGGGATGTACAGTTGAACGGCGTCCTTTAAACAACAACAACAACAACGACAACGGGTGAACCGAACCGCACTTCCACCGAGCTTGTCTCTCCCCCCCTCGCCCGTTCTGGCCAACGTCAACGCCTGCTGCATACCTCCAGCAAGACCTCCGCCCACTCGACCCTCCACGAACTCGCCTGAAATCCGGGAACCCGATCTGGGATCGCCACGCAAGACAATTTGGAACGAAGCGGCGGTCGACCGGAGACTGCCGGCGAACGCCTTGGAGTTCTGGTGCCGAGGTTCCCAATCGGAACGTGATCGAGGACCCGAGCACTGCCCCAAGCACTAGGACTGCCCCTAGGACTGCCCCAAGCATTGCCCCTAGGACTGCCCCTAGGACTGCTCTGCACGGCTTGGACCTGCCAAGACAACTCTGGTTGCTCCGTCGAACTCTTCGCAGCAGCGAGCAGTCATTGTGCACAGCTCTTCCACAAGTGTAACATTAAAGACTGCAAACAACTCTACTCTGCGCTCGCTCTCTTATGGACCGGACGGGATTAGTTGCGCTACTCGTGGTTCACAAACCTAAACCTGGGTATGTCATGTACACATACCTGTCATATGCTAAAAGAAGGCTCTTGATGTGTTATCACATTTCGCTTTTAAGGAGGAACGGTTAGAGGCAAATATTACTGCTGTGAGCGAATGAAGACTCATAAAAAGCATTCCCTGGCAGTGGAAATTCCCGCAAACGTGAAAAATATCACTCTGCGTGGTAATGGAAATGTCATAATTTCCAAGTTCGTCCTAAAATTAAACTGTGCAAAAAATATAATTCACAAATATCACTTTCAATGCATAATTTAATTGGCTAAGTTGTGTGTTTATTCACACAGGATGTCCAGTTGTATTGGCCCTGTGCAACTTAATAATAAAGAAATGTTTCCAGCTTTTATTTTAAATGATTTAAAGTGTTATTTATATAAAAAAAATAATTAATGTGTAGGGTTTACATGTTAAATAAGGTTACATTATATAACCTGAGGTTATATAATTCGTTTTCTGTTTTTAGCCATGGAGTTTAGTGCAAGGTTTTGATTAAATTTAGGGCTCTTTGTATTCTGAATCATAATTTTTTTTATTACAATCATCACTTAAAATGATGATTTTCTCCACATCATTACAGGCAATTGTTTTTAATTATACATTGTACATTTCAAATGAATTCAACCCCAGTCGCGAAACATCAAACAATAATTATATTATAAATCAAACTGAACCACTTACAAGCCGAAATTACAGCTGTGTAGGAACATGCCCATGCTGTTGTGATCTTTAGAAAGTTATATAAGGAAAAAAAGGTCGGAATATTTTCTAAAGAATAATTATTTAATGCCTACCGTAATTTTATATTCTAAGTAGGGCTGGCATAAGAGATTGCATTTTTATTTTAACGTGCAGCCACGCTAAATTATATATTCCTAAATTAAGGCCATCAATCAGTGCAGTGCTCGCAGTGGTTATGTCGATGGCAGACGCAGCTCTCAGATGACTTGCCAATCGATGAGTGCAGGGGGGAAAGAGGGCCTAGGGTTCGACTTGGAGACGTCAGATTACAGAGCTCAGAAGGAACAGGAATTGTCCCAAGTTACATCCCAAAATAGCAGAAACACCGTGATAGCCCGTACCATCTCTCATCAGTTTAGTTGATCATTACTTCCTGCCCCTCCCCCTCTCACACGTTTCAAATGGTAAATAGTCTGTTTTAATTTAGAATTTCAGCTAATGATGGCACATTTTTTTCCTCCCATTTTCTTAATTGATAGAATTACTCTGAAACGAAATGAATTTGCATAATAGGACCTTTGCTTCCACAAATGTTTTGTTGGCCACTGCATTGGACCGGCTGGCTGGGGACCACAAGTTTGTGAGTGTGCAGAGCAAGACGAATTAGCGTTGTGATTTGAAGTGACACGATGATTCATCATTATTTTCCAACATTTAGTACGGCAATGAGACGTCCTGACTTCCATTCGCTGTTTGTATATGGAAGGGATTTCATCTTACGGATTTTTTTAAATATTCTTTAATCAGCATTCTACAAATACGGTGTAAAATGTTTACTGAATTAGAATATGGTTACGATTAAATAATTAATTCCAAAAGCCACCAGTATCATTGCTCAATATAAACATTAAATGCCACGACCAGTTAATGCAAGCACTGTTTCTCTTATCATAAAAACGCCACAAAAGGATCTAAAAACTGACCCTGAAAATCCTACACAAGTAGCCTCCCCTTTGAAATAAAGAAACAATCTGCAGCATACAAGTAGTTATCACCTTTGCCCAATCGTTACAATACATTAATTTCTTTTATCCATATAATTAAAAGCTCTTTTTTCTTTTTTTCACACGGGACGGGGCTTGTTGTTGTTGTTGCAATGAAAGCCAGCGAAGGCAAGTAGGTGCCTCCGAGTAAAATGTGGAGGACCCAAATGAGAACTGTCAAAGGCTTAGCGTGATGGTGGGCTGTGCAAATGCATTTAAACGACATCATTATCGCCAGTCAACCAATGCTGTGTGAGCCTTTAGAGGCTGGGGATTTGTAGCCAATTGACTTTTCATTATGCAGGATAGAAATAAAAAATTGGATGATACGCACCCAACAGCTTAAGGTTGGGAACGGAATTCAATGGAGTGGAAAGCAATTTAGCTATGAATCCCAATATATCACGTTTTACATTTTCCTAAGATATTGTTCGTAGTATTGTTGAAAATGTAATATGAAGAATCCTTATCGGGGCTGAAAGTGTTGTGTTACACCTCCAAAGGCCATTGGTTAAAACTTCACGTGAAGTACAATGTGCCTAAAGTCAACAACAAGGCCTATGGTTCATCATCCCTGTCAGCGCTGAGTTGGAAGTTTAAAATAGTAAATAAAGAATATCCAAACGTGACTCTATCCCAGCTACCAGGATTCTGTACTTAGCCAGATTAGGCGTGCGGAACGGGGATGAAATCAGGGGAAACAAACATTTATTATATATATTATGTATATAATGAAATGCAAGAAAATAAGGGATGGAGGGGGAGGGGTTTTAGGAGATGGAGGTGAGGTTTGGTGGGTGAAGGTGGGGACAGATGTACCCTCGGCCTCCCCTTGATATCCATGGCACACGGATACATCTTGAGGTATGCGCATATACCCAACGGCCGTTGTTTGTTACGTGTTCTCATCGCATTCACATCGAGCCCGACTTGTCCTCTCGCCCACGGGCTGGCAACTTGCGGCTCCGGAGCCGCAAGTTGCGGATCTTCAAAAGCACTGCAATGCGGCTCTCGAAATAGACTGAGTTTTATTTTTTTTACCGAATTTGAATAAAATTGCTCCTCTTGTTATTTCGGTTGCCGACCCCCGAGCTCGCCAGACCGAGGCCGTCTCCTCCTCCTCCTCCTCCATTGCTCTGGCTTGCTGAAGTTGTTGCTGTCGTAATAGACAAAAGGCAACCGAGTCACTCATGGAGCTCTCATTACTTGCACGCTTGTTCGCACTAACCATATCCCTGCACAGCAACATGCTGTAGTTCATTCACACGTGCTCACTAAGCACATTACTGACAAGAAGCCGTCTCTGTCTTCTCATTGTAACGTGCGTCAGTAGGAAGCAATTCCAACATCATGCCGATATGAATCTTTGGGCAATGCAAACTGTATCTGGTTCATACACAATCACAATGTGTAACAGTATATATAAGAGGGATCTAGTTCTCTCGCCACATATATAAAATAACATATTTTAGTCAATCGGCAAAATTAGCTTTCCAGACCAACACTATCAAGCAGCGTCTTATGAAGCTCACGATCTCTGGAATGGTTTCAACCCTCTGGGTCTCATCAGCAGTTAGAGTTGTAAAACAAGCAATGCTGCCGGATTGCCAGATATTATTGAAGGAGCACTCAATTTGAATACAAAAATCAAAGCCCGAGAACAAACTCAATGTGTTGCAGTGGAGCATTGTGGGTAAATGCGGGCAAGCATAACTTATCAGTTGTCTTGGACACAGATTTGTTGCTCACCTATTTAGACAGAAAGGGATTTTTTTTATTAATCTAAAACGTTGAAATTGTGATATATAGTTTTATGAGCAAAAAAGTACAAATTAACCACTCAGTGTAAAGCATAATATGTAACAATGACATGTATTCGCACTTATTACTGTTTGAACGGAATTCCATGAGGATATCAAGTATGTATACTAACGTAATTTTCTTCAAGAAGAAGATTAATATGTGCTTAACTTTTTTTGATATTTAATCCTCGGAGAGGTATCATAACGCAAACACATTAGAACTTTTCGTTGAATAACTTTAAATAATTTGACATGCATTATGTAATATATTGACTCTGTCCCTACACTATTCAATCTGTGTGCGTATTCAAATAACATTAATATGACATAATTGTCAAATGATGAGATTTTTTTTTTATGTTAAGCAAACATTGTGACATAATTCCAGGCATTGCATCTCTCCAAGCATTTTTTTAAAAAAAACACATTGCATTGAGAGACAGAAAGATTAACACACGGATTGGAGAACACATGCAGGTTACAAGCATCATTCAAACTGTTCTGTTCAAGAGAAGTTAGCGGGATTTGGCGAGTCACGTGACTAGATGGGATGGTGGCGGATGGTCAAGAATAATAATGAAGTGGCAGCTACAAAGCAGAACTCATCCGAGAGGACATTCGCGAAGAGATGGAGTGATTAAATCAGGTAATGTGCAGGTGCTGGGTGGATTGTTACATCGCAGTATCACAAGAAATGGTGATGGTTTGGGGAGGCCTTCATCCAGCAGTTGATTAATCATGGCTGATAATGATTATTATGATAATAAATATATTCGTGTTGTTAAATAATACATGCATTGCAATACATCCAAGCTAGCAATCAAAGCTTAAAAGCTGTTATTTTGGGTTATCTTGTTTTCATTATTGCACTGGTTAAACATAATTACATTACCTCCGATAGTTTTGTTTTCAGTTAATGTATGACGAAAGTCAAAACGTATTGCTGATTAAATAAAAACAATATTTGCATAAAAACTGGTAATGTGGAAAATTAAACCCTTAGTGCATAATTTATGACCTTCACTGAATGACAGTGGCGCATTGAGGATAGCATAAAAAGATATATTTTTTTAATTTACAAAAGACATTGGGGCAGACTCACTGGTGGGACTTACATCCTGCCACCGCATTCAAGCTGTGCATGGGAAATGACAACGCCACCTGCCCTGCATGCGCGCCACGGCCCAAAAATGAATGCAAATGGACTTAAGCACCACTTAGAATCACCGAGTGATGGGAAGATGAATATTCCACGGAGCAAGAATGAGTTTCACGGATTTAATCTCCGCGGTGTCCGGATCAAACTCATGTAAAGCGACACAACCTCCTAACGGATTTGTTTGCCTCCATCTGAAGTGGCCAAGTTCAGATCGACCAAAGTCTCCTCTACACCTTCCATTGTTAAGGAATGTTCTGGAACATTAACTTAACTGTAGTTTACCATATGGCAGGTAGAATGCCAGGGTCGGGGCACAGTGAATGTAATGAGGCTTTAATAAAACAGAGGAAGTGTTTGCCCACACCTACCAGAGAAGATCGCACGCAGATAAATGTACAAAGAAGTTGGACTGGGATTCTCAAAAAAAGAAATCACAGCAGCAGCAGCAGCCTTGGCAAAAAAAAAACCTTTCTTGATGTGATGCAAGGTGATTTAAGGAATGAAAATTGTATATAGTATATTCATATTAAAGCTATATTAACATTATTCAAAGCCTGAAACAAACTGTTGGGGCAAGTGATGTTAGTATGCACCTATTAAGGCCGAGACAATGCACAAGGAAGTGGTGTGGCCACAGCGGGTCGCCTGTATCTCTCTAGTACAGATGTTGACACACTGCACCAGGTAATCATTTAAGGCTGAGTCAACCTAGGGGAGTCCCAAGACCAATTTAGATATTCGCAATTGATTTTGACCAGAAGCAAGAATAGAATTTGTATCGCTGGGGTTGTAGCGCAGTGTGTTAACCATTACACTACCAACCACACAACGTTATGCTGACAAATAGGCATACTCGTAATTGCACTGCAGAAACAGTGTCATGATTACTGAAATTATTTTACGTATTTCCAGCAAATGGGAATCACGGTGACTTGATTTAAATATAATGGCTGTGTGCACACACACCACACTGTTCATGTGGTAAGAAACTCTCACTTAAATAAAAATATGAATGAAATTTACATTTCAAATAAGTGAACATATTTATTTTGTATTTAACTTGTTCTAAGAGTGGATACATTACATGGACTTTAATAGTTTTACGTAAAAAACATCTTTCCCTAAAGTAACACATCCTTCACACGTATTTGAACTGTAAAACAACCCGATAACGCAATGTCTACTACGAATAACACGCCCCATTATACTACACAAACAAAAGATGCTAAACCATCTCGCTAATTAGACATTTCTGTACTTGCGCCAAAGCCCCTTTTTCGTTCAACTGAATAACGCCACGTGCACGCGGAGCTCTCGTATGAACACATCACATCACAAAGAGCCCCTTTGTTTCGACTCAGGCTGTCGCCGTGTGCATCATGCGAAGTGCTCCGAGTTGCATCTTCACGTAAAATTGCTTCGCACAGAAATGTAATTTACAAGGACATTCGACACTTTGGCCAGTATCTTTACTGAAGGTTATTTCCGTACGTACCATGCACTTAAGCCGCCGCAGTTAAAGAGAAAGGGCATATCTGTTCACAGGCACTGAATGCAGAATTGGTAGCTGTGAGTTTGGCCCCAAATGTGGATTCTGCAAAAGGCTCTGCACGAGTAATGCGATCGTGCACGAAAACGCTCACCCTCACAAAATTGGTTAAGATGATGAGCAACGTGGCGAGTGAACTAAAACAAATCGGCGTGGATTGTTTTGAGTGTTTACAAAGTAGGGTTGCTTAAAATCGTGTTTCTGCGTTACCGGTAACCGCATAGCAAGACAAAATGGTGCAACAAATACTGGTATGCCACGAATATTAATTTTAACAAACGTAACATGTTTTAGCGTTTTAGCTGAGAAACGGAGGGCGTTGCCACAGTGGGTGTAATTGTAAGAAGCCTTGCAATCCAGAGGCAGGCGTGGTTCGACTCGGTCTCCCGGTGATTTATGTAACATAACGGTGCACGCTTCTGAACCCCCACCCGTCCATCTCTGTCGACCCCCCAGTGTAATGGGCACTGTGGGTAACTCCCACCTCTTCCGACGTGGCTGTTCAGCGTCGAAGATTTGACCCAGTACCGTCGAGAGCTCTCCTCGGAGTCGAGGTGCTTTCACCGCCAGCGGCGTGAGCCGGCAATCGCATCACCTGTGTCGTGACGTCACTGAGCATCCGAGCTGTCACCGGCCAATCACAGTCGCGCGCTCCAGCGCCGCGTGCACACCCGCGCGGGCCAACCTGTGCACTCAATTCCGAGCATTCCACTTGAAACGGTTATAACCGGTTCCTAACTTTTGAAACCAGTACTGTAATCGATAGTGTGGACGATTACCGCCTTTAACGTTTGTCGATTAACGACCCAATTCAAAAAAGTGGGAGAAGAGAAAAAGAACACGTGGCTTCCCGGGGAGGGCTGTTGACGATGTGGACTGCTGCAACGTGCCGGGAACAGAGCGAGCGCCTTCCCCACGGCACCACGGTTTCATTTGCCACTGCCCAGACCGCACTCCCGACGCAGTGGCAGGGACCCAGTATGGGGCGCCACGGTGGCTAGGAGATGTTCACTCCCTCGCCTGGTATACACGAGGTCGTGGGTTCGATCCCAACCCTGACGCCTGCTGTATATTTGGAGTTTGCATGTTCTATCCCCCTGCGGTCATGTAGATTTTTCTCTGTGTCCTCCGGATTTCCCCTCCACATTTATAAAAAAAAATCAAGCACGCGTTTAGAGTTATTTGGCTGCTTCGTTGAGCTATCATTTGTGACCAGGTCGCTTTTAAAAAAGAGCTATAGAGCTCAGTGGGCCCTTACCTGGGAAAATAAAAAAGAAATCAAATTAATCTCCCCGCGCCCACCACACACGCCCGCGCCAAACAGCACACAGCAACTGCTGTGAGAAAGAAATCGGAGTGCAAATGAATGGTTTGACATTTGTGTTGGCAGAATGACTTTGACCCAAAGTACTATTTGTTTGGAACACACCGAGTCTTCTGTAAGCATTAAAATACATTATTTGATTACTGATATAATTGCTATATATATGAAATAATAAATAATAATCATGTACAGCCCTTTGTCAATCCACGACTGGATGAAGGTTTTCAACAGATATTTTGTTCCGCGGGAGTCGTTAAACTGTGACATTTGTGGCCTGATGTCGTAAACCATAATGTTTCGCGTTAGACCGCCAAGTTGCCGTTAAAGATGAACTCAATATTGCAACAACAAAGTTGCATTCATTCAGGAATTAATGTTAATTTGTTTAGTTGCATTTATTGGGTTGTAAGACTGAGAGATGGAAATGTCTCGGGGAGGCCTTCAGCGAGATTTTTGAATCGACCATGGCTGCTCCCGCTGCTCACGATGACAATGACACATCGCATCAGTCACTTCACATCTAACCTCATTCAGATGATGTATTATACTCAATCAGTGCTGGAGAATAACTTGGTACTTTTCTCCAAGTGTCCTTGAAAATAACAATGGCAAAATAACACATTATGCTAAATAATTCCAAATTAGTTACGTTCATGAATGTTCTGACCGTAGCCTATAAAACTGAGATAACTACATTCTTGCGACTTCGTTTCTACAGAAACACGGGAACTAATTTTCCACCACAGCAGTGCTGCTGATAACGTCACTTTCATCGCATTGGCACGAACGTCAAATTCCCCCGATAGGGTTTTTATCAAGCAACATTAATTTCTGCTCAAATAATATGGAGTCATTTCCTCCCTACCTTTGCACATTCATTAATTGTACAGCATGTTTCCATAATTGAAAGTCAGCAATCCCATTGAGCGAAATAAAGATATTGGTTAACATTTATCACGAAGTGTGCTAAATTCCTTATGGCTAGTCAAATATATTTTAAAACAATAGACCTCCATTTGTCCTTTGGCAGACCCGAACTGGCACCGCCTTTGCCCGTGAATGAATTCATGTCCCCCAGCACAGCAAAGTGTGGTGGTATCTAAACTAAACCATTTTTTATTTCAGCAGGTAAGGCCCACTGAGATATATAGCTTTTTTTCAGAAGCAACCTGGCCACAAAGGATTGCTCGACGAAGTGGCTTTTCACGTGGAAATGTATACGCATCTAAATACTATAAACGCACGCTGATTCTAAATGTGGAGGGAAAACACGGAGGATCCGGGGAAAAATCCACGCAACCACTGTAGAACACACAAACTCCAAATATACAGCAGCAGGCGTCAGGGTCGGGATCGAACCCACGACCTTGTGTATACCAGGCGAGTTAGTTAACATCTTTCCACCGTGGCGAGATGCATCGACAGAGCTTTAGCAAACAGCTGGTCGTAGAACAGGTCCTTCCCCTCCGCAGTGGCATCACCAGTCGGTGCATGGGCCACGATGATGGGCATGTCACCTTGCCTTGTTGCAGTCTGTCGGAAATAATCTGGGAGGAGACCGGGGGGGGGGGGGGGGGGGCGGTTCAGGTGGTCGGTGTTTCATAAAGCGCCGGGCAGATCACAAGTGCGACGCCCGTTTGTGATGCCGTCCACTGGAATGTAGTACTGTTTGCAAATACACTCCTAGATGAGGGCCTCTTTTGGGCTACTTGACTATGTTCTATATTCTACCACGCTGATCGGTGTTGGTTGGTGTACCACTATGGATTTTGCTGCCCTGTCCTTTACTCCCCACAACACTCGCTCACACCTCACTTTTGCGCATGGTAATGTGCACCCACCAAAGCACTACCCAGGCTCAACACTGCTTAGCTTCTGAGATTTGATCCTGTCTGGTGTATTCCGGGTGATTTTTGTTCATAGGCGATGGCAAATATAGATATACGTCCAACTTGCTACGATGAGCAAACAATGCAAGTGTTAATCGGCTTTAGACAACATTATATTTGAAGACCAATCGCAGCGGGCTACAATTTCTTTGTTGTGCTCAATATTTCCTTAAAAATCACAGGAGGCCAAGTGACCGCATTGACCCTGAAATATCTTGTGATCCGCATGAAAAAAATAAACTCCACGTCCTGGAGTCGTTTTTATTTATTTTCGTTTAAATCTAAAAACCGGACTGACATTTTAATGCGCTGACTTTGGTAAAGTATCTATATTACAGGAACTTTTAACACGCAAGAAAAGGGCAGTTAGCGAGTAAGACTGGCTCCAAAACAAATCATTTGTAATAAACGTACAAATATTATATTTCTCCATTAGGCAAGAAGAGACAGCTCCTGCTAGGATGTGTGGCTGGGGGATTGTGTGTACATGGGGCGGGGAGGTTATGGTTCGAGAGGGAGAGGAGGGGAACATTTACTTTGTAAGTGTCGCATTGTGAAATAGGAAATAGCAAAGTGAGAAACCTGCAGCAAGAGGGTTAATGTGTTCTTCCTCGTGCCATGAGGAGTGGCCACAAGACATTTGGAGTATAGGGAATGGACAGATTGCTTTAGAGACTTTATTATTCCCACCACCAACCTGCCACCATCAACTACAAAAAAGGCTGGAAAAATCTTTTTTTTATTAAGTCTGTGCGACTAAGGAGAAAAGTGTTTATCCTTCCTCTCAATCCGATTGCAGCTTTACAAAGTGGCTGCTTGGGAAAATATTGTAAATAAGATTCATTTTCCCATGTGTCTCTAAAATGTGTGGTCATTGTGTAGTTGCAAATTCTCCCAAGCATAAAAAAACCTAATCTGTTAGTGTGCCAGTGGATATGATGTTTTGTCTGATAAATAAAAAAAATGTGAACTTAATCACAAAATATATTTTTATACACACCAGTGAATAAAAACAGAGTTTTATATATCTCACAATCCCATGGACGAGTTGCAATGCCATCCTATTTTGTCTCACTCTTTTACGATAAAATAGTTAGAAAATCCAATTTTATATATCGAGTGGTTATATAACAACGCACAAACGTAAGCTGTATAACTTGTATACATGGCACCACTCGTGAAATTATGTAATTATATCGTTTGTAAAGTCCTTTTTTACAGATGTGAGTGGAATGACATCGCAGTGTTGCACATACTACGATATGAAACCAGTGACTTGAGTTTCGAAGTCTGGCCAGGGCAACATCAGTGGCGAGTGACCTTTGAACTGGCCCTGGGCTCCACCCCATCAATGACCCACAATGACCAATGTGGTGAAGTATGGCTAAACAGCCCCAATGACTGACATGGTGTGGAGCAGGGACGTGCGGTCAGAGGAGGCAGGGGAGGCAGAGCCTCACCTGCCATACTCCAATGAAAATAGCTGTTACGAAAATAAAAAAAGAATAATCAAATGAAATAAATATTAAGATTTTTCCACTGATCTGTGTTATAAATGTAATTTCTGTACGATTCCAATCATTTTTATAGTTAAAATCGCCAAATTTGCGGAGCTCCGCTGCAAATACAGGAAGAGATGAAAGGTGAGGCAGCGACGCGCTCAGCCTCCCCTCTGATTGCGCAACCCCTCAGTAACTGAATGGAGCGTGGGCAAAAAGCGCGTGCCTGTTACTATCTCAGTGTGTCACCAATGTAATGTTTGTAGACCCCTTCATTTCATGTCCTCGCCTTCCATACTCCAGGTAACTTATTTCACATATGTGTATAAACATATTTAGGCTCGCTGGTCTCGTCATGAAACTGCAATGAAAAAGCACCAGGGGAGGCAGCTATAACATCTGCCTCACTGAGGGGGACGTGTCTAACACGCCCCCCTTAGTGAGGACACGCCCCCCTCAGTGTGTGAATCTGGATCTGACACGAGCCAGTGCCTCCCCAGCCATGGACCTCACCGCACGTCACTGGTGTGGAGAGGCTTTCATCCAGCAGTGGACTGACAAGGGGCTCTCGGCGACGTCATGAATACTACGATGGAGGCATTGGCACTCCTTGAAGAAGCTCCCAGCACGCGGGGCAAAACGTGAGACGTCAATGCTCGATACGCAGTACAACCAGCACACATCAGATGTCAAAAATACCAGTTGCCAGTTTTATTAAACATCTTAAGTAAAACTTTCCGAAGTTTATATCTATCCAGGCCGGAATCTCAGGGTAATTGTATAATAAGTTGTTGTATCCGACCAATCCCAGGTATAAGAAGGTTTGTCCGCAGTAGTTTCACTTCATTTTTTCATAAGCAAGGCTGCTAATCTTCAGTTTGCTGACATTTCAGTGCATGGGTCTTTGCAGAAATTGAGTCTGGCTCTGCCTCATTTATCTGAAGAAGGCTTGATTTAATTGTGTTGCCGCATCGCTGCTTACCAAGCGTGTGGCTAGTGGCCCAAAATTAAGCAAGTTCACACGATGTCCCTGGCACTGTCTAATGGGACCCGACATGAAAATGAAAGAGGGCTTCTGGTAAATTATGAGGTACATTAAAAGGGCAGTAATTAAATGCAAGCTGTGCAGACTTCATAATAGATTTCCTTGTACTGAAATAATGCATTTCAAAGCGATTCAATACAATTTTGCCTTAATATTCGTTTTCGCTTGTATTTTTTAAATCAAATATGTTATCATTCATGAAGCAGAACATTGATTTTATTATTACAAGTGTAAGAGAGAAAAAAGCTTTCAAAAAGTGTACAGTAGTTGGAAAAGCAACATGCACACAAATTACTGAGAGCAAATGGTGTGCTTACGACTCTGCAAACATGTTCGGAATGATGGCCCCAATGAAGATCGCCAGTATTAGGACCCCTTTGCTCCTGCGGTGTTCGTCATCCATTCTGCGTCGCCGTAGTTTTTGGCTGCTGCCCATCGAACAAAAATTGTCACCGCATCGCGCTACGCTCTCAGGTGCGCTTCTGTGGCCGTCTGGGACGCTCTTCCTTCTGGTATTAGGAGGCCACTGGAGGTTTGCACTTTATATCCCCATTGAAAACTCATTTCTTTAGAACTGCTTTTTGCGTTTAGCTTGTTGTCCTTCCTCCGCACTTCCGATTTTCACGGTTGGCCATGCACGGTGCGAAAGAAGTTCAACGTACGTACATTAGCGTGTCTTTGTCGCCGCAATATGACGCTGGCGTTCTCGGCGCCTCCCCTCCCACCCCCCCCTACAGGATTGACAGCCGTTGTATGAGCTGCAGAAGGGTGGGAGCAACCGCGAAGTATAGCAACATCACAATGGCATTGACTTTGATGACCTCTTGACCTTGACATTGACAGGTTAAATAAAAACACACACAATTGCAGCATGAAAAAAATCTAATTCGTGGAAGAAAAGAAAATAACATTGAATGTAACATGTTGCCACAGAGTGCATATAAATCAATTTGACATCTGCTTGAGCAGGTCCTAATGACTAAAGCCCTCACGTTCTGGTCAACACATCTTCGCAACACTGACAATGATTGATCACCAAAAATCGCAGTGTGCTTTCTGTTGAGTGGCCACGCACCTCAAGAGACTGAGAGAAGCTCCACTTCAGAGAGAGTAAATTACACGAGGAACTTCAACACCACTGATAATTATACATGTTCAAGGCACGTGTGAGAAACAAAGACACCCAATTATGGACACACTGTGAATATTTTATTTTCAGCCATAATCACGTATCAAATTGATGGCCAAAACATCATCAAGGATTTCTAGTTATACAAGCTTAAGACATCTGTCAAATAATAAAACTAAAACTATATTTGTGTAATGGGCGCCGTTACAGGCAATGTCCCTTCATCGTAGTGTGTATTATGTTTTTATTTAAATATTTAGGGCAATGTCATTGATGAATGCGTTGAGGATTTGCTCTTTGTGCTTGTCTGCTACTCCTCACCACCAGTGCAGTATCACTCAAGTTTTGACACACGATAGAGGGTTCGTCTTTTCTTGCCTTTTTACCTACAAAATGTATTTCAATGCGTGACAAACAGAGGTGTATCGCACCGTGACAGAATTGCTCATTATTATTTGTTTGCATTAACTCCAAGCGGCATTGTCCCCCCTCAATCGAGGTATTCTCATGCCTTTCCGATCAATACCCATCTCTCTGCTACCATTATGGCAGGCAGATGCAGTCACCACAACCAATTGATTGATGCGAGAGTCAAAGCAAAATGAAAATCTAGTGCCAATTGAATCTTGGAGCAGCATGCAAGGGGATCAACAGAGTTACTGGTGGGCTAGTGGCTGTTGATAGAGGATGGCGGTAATTACCAATCGTCCTCACTACCAGCTCTCCTCAAAACATCGCTAAAATGTTTGTTGAACTCTAAGTTGGCTGGTGTTGATTTGTGAGCATTCAGTGTTGAAATCAAGTAGATTTTAGGTAAATAATAAAATACTATTTCCAGACAATGTTTTCCTTTCCATCAGTAGCAATTTCATTATCAAAAAAAGTATCCAACCCAGCCTTCCACATGATGTGGCAGTCGTTACTGGGAGTATTTACATGTTTTGGGGAAATAAACTGATTGCCTTTAATTCTGGGCGAACTTTTCTTGTCAATTTGTTTAATGAATTGCTTTTAATTATGCATATTTTATTGTATTACATTTATGTGTATGTAATGTTCAATATATACTGTATATGTCTCAGCTCAACTGAGATCGCATGAACAAAGACACGCAACACTAATCGAGAGAGGATTCAGGAAAGAGGTTACCCTCTGACCTGGCACATATTTTCAGAAAATTGGATTGCAGGGAAAAAAAACATGAACAGAGAAATGATGACCCATCTAGCATTTGCTGATGCGATAGTCATTATAACGACTGATGGCAATTAATGTTAAATGATCACAGTAATTAACAAAAAGACTGCAAAGTAGGGCTAAAAATAATTACGAACAAAACAAAAGTTACCTGCGAAGTTCACAGACGAAAATAAAATTATTATTGGAAAGACGCAACTTGAAAATATCTGAGACTGTGAACACCTCGGGCAATTATTGAAGGTGGACTTGGATGGAATGTTCTTGGAAAATATATCGATGTGGCTGAACAACACGACTGTCAGCTCGTGCATCTTACCTACTATGACACGTAGATGCGTAACATAGCTAGTGACAAAATAACATGAGACAAAAGGCAAACAAATATGACACGTAAGCATGGAGAGAGGTACCCTTGGCATGAGACAGACATAGGGACACGTCGATCAGTGAAAGTTCGCAGGTTAGTGGCATCACATTGACTGTATTAGAAACGAGGGTGGACTTGGGCCGGACGCGTCAACAGAAGGGGTGATGATGATGACCGGTGCTCAAGACTTCATGTCGAAGTCGAAGCCAGAAGAGGAAATGCGCCTGAGAACACATCCATTGCGGAGATGGAGCGATTAGATCAGCTCACGTGCCGGAGCGAGATGGAGCCGTGCATCATGTGACTGAGAGATGGCGACGATGTGGGGATGCCTTTATGTAGCAGTGGATAGATAATGGGCAATGGTGATGATAACTACGTGATAGTCGCACCTATTTAGACCCAGGCTGTCCTTGAAAAAGAGTCATGTGGCCTTAATGGACTCTCAACTGGGTATGATAAAATACTTGATTGATAGAACCCACACTTTATTCAGATTAACTGTTAAAGCAACAAAAGGAAACGCTGTTTTCTTAAATTAAAACGGCAAGAAAAAGGTTGGTTGCATAATTACAATTCATGCCACAATCCAATGTATTCAGAATTCCAAACAATGGAGTAATTACTGCTTGCATTAAGTTTACGAGCAGACAGAGGACTTCAACTATGATTATTAACGTGGCGTAGAACACTGAACTGGGATAATTCAGAGGTCCCCGGTTCAATTTTATCTCGGGGCGACGCAGTTTAATCCGCGGAGCACGTTTCTTCGACTCCCCCAGCCCGTGTGTCCACCGAGCAGTGTCAATGCGCACAGCGCCATGAGCCACGCGGCAGGTGGTTTGTGGTGGGGTGAAGCGTGGGTACCCCCGCCTCCTCCAAGACGCCCGACCAACGTGGAGGAAGTGCGGCCCAGAATACATGCTTCTCTCGGGGCTCTCCACTGCTCCCTCTCGTGCCCAGGCCCTTCCTGCCGGCCGCACCTGCTACCTAGTGGCGCGTGCGCGATGGACGATCCGCGCGTGCGCGGCGAGTGGCTCCTGCGGCTGCAGGGAGCGCGACAGAGGCGGGCGGCAACGCGTGGCAGGCACGAGGCGAACACAATCACACGCTGGGTGACGCGCGGCGCCCCATCCAAGCTCACCCTGAACTTTCTTGATGACTTCATTCAATCATTTTAAGAAGAAGAATACAAAACAACACCCATCATGATAATTGGTTCTTTACCCTTCTATCTGGCAACAAAACTGACACCTTTTTACAAGGAGTCATGTTTGCATAGACAGCAATACCTGCAGTCATAATACAAACAAAAGAACATAACTCTGATAATGTGCACTGTCCTTAAAGTTGATTGATCCACACCCGAGACAGCTTTCCTTAGAGCCTAGTCTCATATGGGTTGGACCAGATGACGCCAAAAGGCGCACAACTCAAAGACAATGCACCATCAGAGTATGAGAGCTCGGGGCAAGCATCTACACTATGGGAACCTCATTTGCCAGTAAAAATATGATAATTGGTTCTTTACCCTTCTATCTGGCAACAAAACTGACACCTTTTTACAAGGAGTCATGTTTGCATAGACAGCAATACCTGCAGTCATAATACAAACAAAAGAACATAACTCTGATAATGTGCACTGTCCTTAAAGTTGATTGATCCACACCCGAGACAGCTTTCCTTAGAGCCTAGTCTCATATGGGTTGGACCAGATGACGCCAAAAGGCGCACAACTCAAAGACAATGCACCATCAGAGTATGAGAGCTCGGGGCAAGCATCTACACTATGGGAACCTCATTTGCCAGTAAAAATATGATAATTGGTTCTTTACCCTTCTATCTGGCAACAAAACTGACACCTTTTTACAAGGAGTCATGTTTGCATAGACAGCAATACCTGCAGTCATAATACAAACAAAAGAACATAACTCTGATAATGTGCACTGTCCTTAAAGTTGATTGATCCACACCCGAGACAGCTTTCCTTAGAGCCTAGTCTCATATGGGTTGGACCAGATGACGCCAAAAGGCGCACAACTCAAAGACAATGCACCATCAGAGTATGAGAGCTCGGGGCAAGCATCTACACTATGGGAACCTCATTTGCCAGTAAAAATATGATAATTGGTTCTTTACCCTTCTATCTGGCAACAAAACTGACACCTTTTTACAAGGAGTCATGTTTGCATAGACAGCAATACCTGCAGTCATAATACAAACAAAAGAACATAACTCTGATAATGTGCACTGTCCTTAAAGTTGATTGATCCACACCCGAGACAGCTTTCCTTAGAGCCTAGTCTCATATGGGTTGGACCAGATGACGCCAAAAGGCGCACAACTCAAAGACAATGCACCATCAGAGTATGAGAGCTCGGGGCAAGCATCTACACTATGGGAACCTCATTTGCCAGTAAAAATATGATAATTGGTTCTTTACCCTTCTATCTGGCAACAAAACTGACACCTTTTTACAAGGAGTCATGTTTGCATAGACAGCAATACCTGCAGTCATAATACAAACAAAAGAACATAACTCTGATAATGTGCACTGTCCTTAAAGTTGATTGATCCACACCCGAGACAGCTTTCCTTAGAGCCTAGTCTCATATGGGTTTTTGTCTTTGAGTTGTGCGCCTTTTGGCGTCATCTGGTCCAACCCATATGAGACTAGGCTCTAAGGAAAGCTGTCTCGGGTGTGGATCAATCAACTTTAAGGACAGTGCACATTATCAGAGTTATGTTCTTTTGTTTGTATTATGACTGCAGGTATTGCTGTCTATGCAAACATGACTCCTTGTAAAAAGGTGTCAGTTTTGTTGCCAGATAGAAGGGTAAAGAACCAATTATCATATTTTTACTGGCAAATGAGGTTCCCATAGTGTAGATGCTTGCCCCGAGCTCTCATACTCTGATGGTGCATTGTCTTTGAGTTGTGCGCCTTTTGGCGTCATCTGGTCCAACCCATATGAGACTAGGCTCTAAGGAAAGCTGTCTCGGGTGTGGATCAATCAACTTTAAGGACAGTGCACATTATCAGAGTTATGTTCTTTTGTTTGTATTATGACTGCAGGTATTGCTGTCTATGCAAACATGACTCCTTGTAAAAAGGTGTCAGTTTTGTTGCCAGATAGAAGGGTAAAGAACCAATTATCATATTTTTACTGGCAAATGAGGTTCCCATAGTGTAGATGCTTGCCCCGAGCTCTCATACTCTGATGGTGCATTGTCTTTGAGTTGTGCGCCTTTTGGCGTCATCTGGTCCAACCCATATGAGACTAGGCTCTAAGGAAAGCTGTCTCGGGTGTGGATCAATCAACTTTAAGGACAGTGCACATTATCAGAGTTATGTTCTTTTGTTTGTATTATGACTGCAGGTATTGCTGTCTATGCAAACATGACTCCTTGTAAAAAGGTGTCAGTTTTGTTGCCAGATAGAAGGGTAAAGAACCAATTATCATATTTTTACTGGCAAATGAGGTTCCCATAGTGTAGATGCTTGCCCCGAGCTCTCATACTCTGATGGTGCATTGTCTTTGAGTTGTGCGCCTTTTGGCGTCATCTGGTCCAACCCATATGAGACTAGGCTCTAAGGAAAGCTGTCTCGGGTGTGGATCAATCAACTTTAAGGACAGTGCACATTATCAGAGTTATGTTCTTTTGTTTGTATTATGACTGCAGGTATTTCTGTCTATGCAAACATGACTCCTTGTAAAAAGGTGTCAGTTTTGTTGCCAGATAGAAGGGTAAAGAACCAATTATCATATTTTTACTGGCAAATGAGGTTCCCATAGTGTAGATGCTTGCCCCGAGCTCTCATACTCTGATGGTGCATTGTCTTTGAGTTGTGCGCCTTTTGGCGTCATCTGGTCCAACCCATATGAGACTAGGCTCTAAGGAAAGCTGTCTCGGGTGTGGATCAATCAACTTTAAGGACAGTGCACATTATCAGAGTTATGTTCTTTTGTTTGTATTATGACTGCAGGTATTGCTGTCTATGCAAACATGACTCCTTGTAAAAAGGTGTCAGTTTTGTTGCCAGATAGAAGGGTAAAGAACCAATTATCATATTTTTACTGGCAAATGAGGTTCCCATAGTGTAGATGCTTGCCCCGAGCTCTCATACTCTGATGGTGCATTGTCTTTGAGTTGTGCGCCTTTTGGCGTCATCTGGTCCAACCCATATGAGACTAGGCTCTAAGGAAAGCTGTCTCGGGTGTGGATCAATCAACTTTAAGGACAGTGCACATTATCAGAGTTATGTTCTTTTGTTTGTATTATGACTGCAGGTATTGCTGTCTATGCAAACATGACTCCTTGTAAAAAGGTGTCAGTTTTGTTGCCAGATAGAAGGGTAAAGAACCAATTATCATATTTTTACTGGCAAATGAGGTTCCCATAGTGTAAACACCCATCATCTTTACAGTTTTGTGCGCAAAGAGCCACAGCAGTCACAGCAGTAAGCCTACATCTCTGTGCTCCCGCCTATCGTTCTACACATTCTACACATATCTTGCCCATATTGGTTTACATAGTGGAACTAAAACCTTGAACCCGTGGTGCACCATAAGGAATGAGAGTAGAGTCAAGGGTAGAATGGATAGAACAGGGTGTAGGGGGAAAGGAAGAGAGAAGGGAAAGAATTGGACTTGTCGACAATTGCCGTGCAAAGTTGTGGGTTTGCGTTTGTTATTTTTCCTCGAAGGAAAGTTATACAAAAGGGCAGCAAGACAGGGGGCCAAAATGGAAGGGATTCTAGGACAAGAGATTATCACGGTTGGCTACGTACGGTGTGAAAGATGTTCAGCACGCACACATACAAGATGTACCAAGGAAGGGCATGAAGGGGAGCAGGATTGACCAGACCAAGATGTAGGCGATGAGAGGGTGGTGGTGGTGGTGGTGATGAGACGGAAAGGAAGAGAGGGGTGAGAAGCAAGGAGCACGGAGC
The DNA here is from genome assembly GCF_964198595.1 of Lampetra fluviatilis. NCBI lineage: Eukaryota > Metazoa > Chordata > Hyperoartia > Petromyzontiformes > Petromyzontidae > Lampetra > Lampetra fluviatilis. The sequence goes on along the minus strand of NC_136300.1, from coordinate 911,570 downwards.
AGCGTCCGGTTTTATAGGCGGCGAGGAGAGGGGTGGGAGTCATATTGGAGATGACCACACAGACATCACGTGATGTATTAGAGGCTTGAGCTGATTTAGAAATGTGTTCGATCTACACCATTGGAACCTCCTTTGCCAGAAGCTGTTGAAATATTTGTAATGTATGTGCGTTGAACTTCTTTCGCACCGTGCGTAACCAACCGTGCTAATCGGATGTGGGGAATGTTTGTATAATATTGCTAAATCTCAGCCCGCCTCTGCCCACCTCGCTGTATCAATGAGTCCACCACAGTCAGTGGATCAGCAGGGTTGTGTGTGGCTACGAGTCGGCCAAGGTAGCCTGGAGTGTGGCTCTCTAGAGCGCCCCTTAGAGGACGACCCTTCTCCCAGCAGGGGTGTGAGCAAGCCGTTGCAGGGCCGCACCTGGAACTTTCACGGTTTTTGTTCGAACTGTAAGTAATAATGCAATTGTTAAAACTGGGTCGATGGAAATACAACATTTAGCGAGGCATATTTGGGATCTATTTTACCAACAGAGAGATATATATAAAAGTACCATATAATAGCATCTTCACATGATGAGTTGGGGGTTAGCGTTATGAGTTTTAACCAATCATCCGGATTGTTTTGACACTCTGCTCTACTCCGGCAAGCAGCAGCGAGCACCGAGTATGACCCCCACTCGCACTGCTGCCACGGGGGTCACGAGCCGGCGGCGTGTTTGTGTGACGTCAAGGTTAGCGAGGCATCTGCTCGACTCAAAATGACTGAAGGCATTTTGCTTGTTTGACAAGAGGCTGGAGTCTGCACCGCAAAGGCCATTTCCATGATAATGAAGGCTGTTCCAACATGTTGCAACGCCGTCTCTCGTACGGCGTTTGTGGGATTCTAAAGAGTCAGGCGCGAATGCTTCTTGCAATTGAGGCCTCGTAAAGGATACGCGAATATTTCACTGTTTCCTGTGCTGCTCATGACAAGGAAATGTGGCAGCAGCAGCAGCAATGAATGCCTGTGAGCACTGACTTCCTTGTCTCGTGATGTGGTGCACTGGTAAGAACACAACGTGAACATTCACCACCATTGCTGGTTTCATTGACCTGTTCACAAAAACGCGTCTTCATTCTCAGGCAAGCATTGGCAATGGTGCCTCATCGTCGTCGGTATGCGGTAAATCCCACACTCCCAAGACACGAGGCAGTATCCAAATTCAAATAGTGGAACATTTATAATGAGCACCAGGTGGACGAAGGATCCTAATGTTGTGTAAAGTTTTGGTGATATAACTTACAGCACTCCGAATCAGAATCTGTATTTATGCTTGTGGAATCCGATGAGCTATAAAGCTCTTTTTCACAGATGTCCACTGCCGGATGAAGCACCCCCCCAATTCCATGTCAGTCGTGGCGTTACTTTGATCATACATCACCAAGCTGATCAGTGGGCCTTGGGGGAAAATTGCAGGATTGATCAGATATTACTCATCACTGATGTTAGCCGTGGCCGGGAATTGAACTCGGGTTACCATGGGTTCATAGTGTGCTAATCACTGTGCCACCACTCCATAACTCTCGTGAAATAGAAACAATACTAACTGTGCAAATGTCGAGAGGGTGGAGGGTTTTTACTGATCATTATTATTGCAGATCATTATTCCAACCATTGAGGTCAGTCTCGGTCGAACTGAAATTATATTTAGCAACATTAATTTACGTCGCATTATGGGTTTTAATGATTAGAATGAATCACTTGCATTTTACGACAACAAATAATTAATCCTCGTAAGATTAAATCCACTGAACAAAAAGCTTGAACGAATAATGTACATTTATGGCAGCACGTGGTTAATTAGTCATTACATGTTTAAGCACCGTTCACTTAAAAAGGCCCAACAAGGAATGGCATTTCGGATAAAGGATCGTGGAGGGTTGATAAAGAAATCCCATTAAAGTAAAAGTCCAAGCAGTGCACAGGGAACAACATCAGAATCCCTTGGGGCATCAAAAAAGCCCCCAAACTTCCACACGAAACTTTTTTCAGCATTTCTGAACGCGCCGCTCAAGCAAAGCACGCGCACACCGGTGGAGAGTCGGGCCCGATTCTTGGCTGCGGGTGAGAACGGCCCTGACGCGTGGTCGCGTGGCCCCATCAATCATCCCATAATGGAGTAATTACAGGACGCGGCGCCGGGCAGGGGCTGCTGCGTTGTAATTATGTGGAGATGGACCCCCCACCCACCCACCCAACCCCCCACCCACCCACCCACCGCTACACCCACACACCCAACCCCCCACCCACCCACCTCTCCACCCACCCACCCACCGCTACACCCACCCACCCCTCCACCCACCGTCTCAACCGTTACTGCCCCCCCTCTTCCCTTCGGCTACGATGCCCCGCCGCTCGTTAGCGCCGCAGCTTCTCGCTCTCTCGCTGACCACCCCCGCCGTTGCTCAGGCAGCAGGGGAGGAAAGCAGCAGCAGCAGGAGGAGGAGGAGGGAGCACGCTGGGCGTGTCATTGTCAACACGTCGGCGGCGACAGACCCTGGGACTTCGCGACAGAGCAGCAAACTCGAAGCCCACAGGCGGCGAGTGACAATGGATGATTCGAGGCTTGCCGAGGGGATGTGTTAATAGCCCTGACACTCCGATAGGAATAAGTCGTGGGGGAAAAAAAAATACTCAACCGATGTATCCCGCAAAATATCGCTGCCCGGAAAAGAAAAACATGAACGCGGCATAATTGGACATGTTTGAGGGTAATAGCCCTTCATAGCAAAGAGATATGTGGTTCTTCTATCACAGGAGAGACATCTGCTATGAAAGATCTCTCTCCCATGAAGAAAGGACCATTGCCTGACTTGTCCCATATTTTAGATATTGCTATTCTTATTGCAAGGTCGTCTGATTGACGCACGCGATCCGTTTTGTTTGTCTGTGCTTGTGCACCGCCGCCCGTGTTACATAAATACAAACTAGCCATTGCATTATGGGAACCTCATTTGCCAGTAAAAATATGATAATTGGTTTTTTACCCTTCTATCTGGCAACAAAACTGACACCTTTTTACAAGGAGTCATGTTTGCATAGACCACAATACCTGCAGTCATAATGCAAACAAAAAACATAACTCTGATAATGTGCACTGTCCTTGAAGTTGATTGGTCCACACCCGAGACAGCTTTCCTTATGACTGCAGGTATTGTGGTCTATGCAAACATGACTCCTTGTAAAAAGGTGTCAGTTTTGTTGCCAGATAGAAGGGTAAAAAACCAATTAGCCATTGCATGTTGAAGAATCATTATGTGCCAAGACTGGGAAGTGTTGGGAAATGCAGTTACATTAAAATAATAAAAAATGCTTTCAATTTCAGAACCCTTATGCACACATTGAATGGCCATGTTCAATAGCTCTTAGCAATTCCAAGCATATGTTTTTCTCTACCCCCGTTAATGGGAACTGCAATATGCATTGCACCGCACGGCTTTTGCTTGCCATCGAATGAAGTGTACTACAAGATATGCTGAGTGTTTTCGTAAGGCCAAAATTGCATTGTTTAAACCATCCGTAAAATATATACATCTATATATCACATGGCTTTTGTGCGTTTGCTACAAATCGATACATGCTGGGTTCTCAGACAACATGAAAACAAATGTAGGTAACATCACGTGAGTTATACTGCATTCTCCCCAATGGACATTGCCCATGTAAAATTCGTGCCATTTAGTAAAACCATTGCATATTTTCCCGAAAATAGAAAATTAGACTACACAAGCAGTGCACATTCTGCAGAGCTTAATTCTTTCCAAGAAATAATCCTTAATCCAAGTTTAAATCCACGAGTGTGAGGGAGAAGAACCAACACGGTGACATCCGATGCAATAACCACGTGGGGCAGTTTACCGAGCAGTCGTGCTCCTAAATAAACGATTGCTCTCTTGTAGCGACCGTCTTGTAACGGTGAACATCGATTCATCACGAAGCTCACGACAATGCATTGAATCGTGAGTGTAAAAATAGTTTTTTTTCCAAATTTGTACGTAAAATGTATGATTTATTAATCAAATTGGACCTTTTCTGCGACGAACCACAGGGTTGTCTGGTGGAAGGGTGAATCATTACTACACCCCCATACAGCACACACGCAAATACAAGTTTTACCCAAACAACATCATCGTTATCAGCCATGGTCTATCCACTGCCGGATGAAGGCACCTCCAATTAGCACGGTCGACTACGTACGGTGAGAAAGAAGTTCAACACACACGCAAGGCCTCCCCAAGCAGCCGTACTCCCTCGTGGTGTTGCAACACAAACGTTCATCTCGCTCCATATCCACGGTGCAGGCCGCGTCACTCAACTTCAGTTGCCACTCACCACCCTATTGGTCTCAACCGCGAGAAATAATCCCTGCGAGCAACGTGTCCTGGCCTGGCCCACTGATTACCTTCGCAGGCCACGTGTGCATTCACCAGAGTCGATTCAACGATCCATGGGTTCCTCTCTTTCTGTCCCCCCCGAGTGCAATTCCAAGCACCCACCTATCCGTGCTTCTCCAGTTTTATTTGCCAATGTTCGTGCTTCTCAATTCAACAATGAAGAGAATGAGCCTCGAGATGAATCTATTTAATCAATGCGCATTACCAGCTATGACATACGAACCACAAACATTCAGACACGTACATGGAATGTCAACATCCATGCCGTTACATCAGCATGCTGTCGTGGTGTGAAGGTTCGCACACAGCACTTGCAATCCAGAGGTCGCCTGATCAGTCTCCCGGTGTGGCAGTGGAAAGAGGTGTACTACATGATGAACTCCCCTTGCCTCTGTCCACCCAGCAGCATGTGATCCGGCACGTCGCGTGTCGTGTGATAAAGTGGACTCCACCTCTTGTAAGCCGTCTGGCCACAGTGGAAGAGAAGGCCAAATATGCTTGGGGGGGGCAGGGGTGGAGGGGCCCTCTCGAGCCTCCTTTCGTGCAGGCAATTCCACCGACAGGGGCATGAGCAAGCGGATTCAGGGCTGCTCCTTTACCCTTTTACCTCTGAATCACACGCCGCAAAGCAGTCGATTAATTTCGCCATGACCCCTGCGCACAATATGGCCGGGCTCCTCTTGCCAAGGGACGTCAGTGGCTATTTAACGATGAGCCCGGCCCCCGGGAGCTGTGGCCAAGCGCCCGCTGTGATGAACGGCACCGTTCGAGTCGCCGTGTCCAGCACACGGCACCCTGGGGGTTTGATGGGGCCGCGAGTGGTGGTGGTTTGGTGTGACTCGTATTACGAGACGTGCATGAACGCCGGTCGGCCCACAGCGAGGTGGAAGCCACCTCACGCGCAATTTGTTCCCTGTCCCGTCGCCCCATGCCACCGCGGCTGCGACGATCCGCGTCAGCGGACGCGTTAGAGTCCCAGTCGGAGCCCTCAAACGAGTGTTCCGCTTCACTTAGGGTTTTTTATTGACTCTATTACTACGCGTAAGGCAGGGGACATCCCTTCATCATCTGAGATCTATTATATGTAATAAAACCAAAATCAATATAATGTTGAAGTCATTATTCAGTCGCACCGAATTACTCCCATTATCATGTTCCAATATTACATTTTCACTGATAACTGGAGCTATAACGTGTAATATCAGACTTTTTCAATTTGGCCAGAGTTACTATTTCTTCATCATCAGCATCAGAAGCCTTGATTCATCTATTGCTCGGTGAAGACATCCCCAAGCCACCGCAATATCTCCACGGTTTGGGAATGCAATACATCCGTCCATCTCCTGCATCAACAAGGATTGGCTACGTACGGTGCGAAAGAATGTCAACATACATACACACACATCTCCATGGAAATCCACATAGAGGGCGTGTTCCCATGATTCATGACCAGCAGCCATCGTTCTCTTCTAGCGCACGCGTCCTGTCGAACCCCCACCTGCCCCTCTTGAAGGCGAACGTGATGCCGCCTCCGACTGGTGTTGGCGTTTTCTAGTCTCACTGAAATGTGCTCACATTCATAATAGCCTATTGACCAAACCACGCGTGGAAAATTCCCAATTTCATCATTGGGCTAGAGCCCTTGTGCTCGGATGGGCGACCACCGTACGTCGAGCCGGAGCCGGAGGCTTTGATGGGAGCTACGGTGGCAGCGGAGGAACACTGCAGCTCCCCATGTCCACCAAGCTGCACACTGACCAGTGTGGTGAAGGACGGTCAAATAACACTCACAGCTCGCAGCGGATTGACACAAATGGCCGTACAATATACAAGTTCATTATAATGCAAGTTCGCCGTCGTTAAACGCTTCTTTTTAAATAAGCCCCTTTTTAATGGTCATAATAAGAGTAAAAACATCAAGTGGCCACTCATCTTCTGGAATCGTGAAAGCTGTGTTCGCTTGGGGCTACAGGTCAAGTCAATGGGAGACCGGCAATTAGCATCAAAAGAGGGGGTGGGAATACGATAGAGACAGAGAGAGCGGCAGCGTGCTGCTCCTGCCGCTGTCTCTGAGATCGCCACAAGATGGGTATGTGGCACGTCTACATCACAAGTCATTTTTGTAATACTATTCGCAATTACCTTGCAGTGATGGACGTCCATTATGACCAACAACACCATACTAATTACAGTAACACCTTTCAGTTTGGCAGCTCAGTCGTGGAGAGAGTGGCTCACAATTATAAGGTCACAAGTTCAATCCTGGTTAGAGGTTGCCTCGGCCCATCATCCCTAAATTGCTTATCGCTTTGTGAGGTAGTCAAAAGTCCTCTGCATTGTCATTCCTCTGCATTGCAAGTACATTGTGCGAACCAAACACGTGTGTATGTTGAAATTCTTTCAAACCGTACGTAGCCAACCGTACTAATTGGAGGTGCGAAATGTAGAATTTTCACCGCTGGCTCAGGGCTGGAAACAGGTGATGAGCACCGTCTCATTTCTCGTTTTGAGCCGGACTTCACTCTTACATTCAACAGAACACAAAGCAATGATCTCCTTTGCCTTCACTTTACTTTGGCCATACAACATCCCACGTGATGTTTTTATTTGTAGTGCTAATTTAGTAGTTATTTAATACAGCCCGTGATGTGCTCACGTAATCCACAACGTTTATTCGCACAGCGCAGGGTCATCTGACATTGGATTTCTGTGTTTGTTTTTAAAATATTGAAAACCCGAACTAACATTTTTTTTACAAAAAAAATACTAAATCTCAAAATTATTACACGGGGCTCGAAGAATTAAATTCTCATCGAGGATCTGGAGGAAATCGTGCCCTTCATAAATAGCCATCGATTTGTGCAGGAACAGAGCGTAATTGGCGAGCAGCGGCACGGGGATGGCAGCGAACGAGCTACGGTCACATCGTGCGTTGCTCCACAACCATTGATTGCGGCTGCACACGGCATCGTCCGTATTTATGAAGCAGCAGCAATACGGGGCCTCTGGGAACAAACTCAACTATTATTTTTAACTACTATTTTTTTTACTCCATCAGGTGAGGCCCACTGAGCTACATTAGCTACCTCATCATTAGTTTATTTTTCAAAAGCGATCTGCCCACAAATTATAGCTCAACGAAGTGGCTCATCATCGTGTGGAAATTTACACCAGTCAAATTCCCTAAACGCGTGATGTTGATTCTCAATGCGGAGGAAAAACCCGGATGTCCCGGATTAAAAATCCACGCGACCACGGGGAGAGAGACACGCAAACTCCAAATATACAACATGCGTCAGTGTTGGAATCGAACCCACGACCTCCTGTATAACCAGGCGAAACAGTTGTGTACTTTTCTTTTCTCACTTCCCGTGGCACGCGTGCATACACACAGAGGTTGCTACCGCGGGGAGATGGTAATCACACTGGACTTGCCATACAGACGATCGCCGCTCTTGGCTCGTTCTCCCGGTATGGCGTGTTCAACCAGTGGGCCAGTCTCTTAAAAGTCCCCCCACCACCTCTGTCCACCCTGCTGTGTAAAGGGCACGCAGCAGCTGGGCCATCGGCTGGTCTTGTGTAGTGGGGCCAATCGTGAGCACTCCCAACCGCTTCCAGGATGTCTGGTGAGTAAGGAAGAGGAGACTGAGTATTATATTTACTGCCCTTGGGTTAATCAACTGCTGGATGAGGGCCTCCCCATCAAGGTCGTAGCCGTGGAGTCAACATTGGGGGGGACCAAATCTTCCAGGGGGTCTGGGGGTTCCCCCCCAGAAAGAAATCTAAATTTGACAACTAATTTCCTGCCATTTCCTACCTAAAATATAAAAAAAATCACTAACATATAGGATGGACTTTTTATTTATTTTTTACAATAATGTCTAATAGTGTATTGTATTACATTGCTCTGTTTTTTCTTTTTTTACCTTTTATTGTTTTATTGTATGTAATTGCAGAGATTCGGGATTAATAAAGTACAACCATAACCACAATCATATAAACAAAAATCTATGCATTGTTATATGAAGACAAGTCCAGATATTGTGACCAAGGTTTAGCAAATTGTTGTTTTTATTAACATAGCATAGCAATTGTGATTATTTTAAAATATTTTTATAGCAATATATTGGGGGGGGGGACATTTTGAGCATATAAATATTATAATTACGGCCTTGCTCCCCATACTGTGCTGGTCATGGGGGTTATTTGGCTATGTACTACTTCACCACACCTGTGACTGATAGCGTAGAGCATCGACTTAGCAGCATAGTGCAGTTCAACAGTGGACTTTGCTGCGTCATCCTCGACATGCCAATCGTGTTTCCTTGCAGCCTCGAGCAACCTGTGATGCGTGGACATTCTGTGTGGGAAGGCAGTAGTCACGTTGATTCACGTACTGCGCTGTGAACCCAGCGACCCGAGTTCAATTCCCGGCGACGGATAACATCATGGCGAGTGATAAACTAAACTATCTACACGACTGGGCCTCCTCCCTTCACCATCCAGAGCTGGCCAGCGTTGTACAGCTCGTACAAACAAGCACAGTGGCTTTGATAAAGCGGCTGTCGAATTATTGATTTTGTTACGAAAGTACAATTTTAGAACCGAAGATTCGAGATGAGATACTAAGATAAGTGTCCACGTTGCACGGCAGCATCACTACACAGTGCGTGCCTCTTGTGACTAATTGCAAGTGCAGAGCCCAACTGTGATGACAGTAATTAGGCCAGGGCACCTTGGGAATTAATGAGCAATGAGCCTTAGATGTACTCTAAGCCAATATTACAATGCGGTGGTAATTATCTCGGCCAATGCAATCCGGTGTACTCCTCATGCCGCGAGATTGGATGGGAGAATCCCATGTTCAAGTTCTTTATCAAGTTCGCAGCTGCTTCGGCTTCATAATCACAACCATTGTTAAAACATTGTCCGGATTTCAAGAACCATAATTGCTTGATTATATATACCAAGCAAAGCTAAACTAATGGTCACTACAACAGATGTTACTCAGTATTTTTTTAAATATATATATAAGAAAAGGCTGATGCCCAAATTAGAGGTATTTGCATGAAAAGTTGGCATGTGAAATATAATTAAAACATGTTTTCTATTCATACGGTGTATATTAGACATGCACACGATGCATTGATTCATCGATTGGAATTGATTCGCATGCTCAGAGTATAATGCATTCAATCAAATGCGGTAAGAACACATCATTTATGATTTATGCCAATATTTCATTTACGGAAAAAAAAACGAAGCAAACAAAACGCCGCCAACGGAGAAGTGAAACATCATAAATTAGATGTTGTGCATGAGATGTTAAATTATTGGCTTTTGCATAAAATCATGACCCAGATTAATGGCAATTAATGTTACTTGCCTAGTTCACGTGATGTAAAGTGCAATTCTGCATATTTGTTCAATAATATAGGGTGCAATATTTTACATAAATTAAAAAAAGCTGTATTGAGGTTCCTTGCTGCTGTGGTGCGCATGCCCATGCAGGTTTTAGTCATCATCTGGGTTTGTGAAACTCGACCTTGTGACCCGCTGCATGCATCGACACACCGAGCACTACTGCATATACAATCGGCTCCGGGCCGTCCCTCTCCTTCACAAAGAGACTTTGCATCAAAAGCAGCATGCCTTTGTAGGTAAAGACGACCAATTTTTGCTCCCAAAAGAATCGCAAACCTCCAATGTACTCCGCGTATAAATATAATTTATATTGTGTGAAACTCAGGCCAGGATGTGGGGGCCAGTCGAGATGTTGTATGGGTGGCCACTGTAACAGTGGTAGACTGCTAAGGAGCGTTCATCTGGGTGAGCTAAATGGACAATTTGTGTTGGGCCCAAAGCAGCCCAGCCTCTGTTACTGGTCCTGGTGGAACATTCACGGCTGGGGGAATGCTGCTGTCGTGTAGTGATGGGGGCACTTGATTTTCAATCCAGAGGTCACTGGTTCGATCTCTTGGAGCAGCACTGGAACATATGGCACAAGTTGCTTGAATCTCTGTCCACGCAGCAGTAAATACAGGGTGCTTCAAAAACATGTTAACACTTCCGAAATGTGCCTTCGGGCTATGGAGACCACCTGGAGAATGTTCCAGGCACGTGTTGACAATGATGGCGAACAAGTGGAGACTTTTTGACTTTTTAAAGCTATTTCTACTTATAATGAGCCAAGAATATCTGTTTGTGTGTAACGCGCGTGACGTCACTCCGTCATTAATATTCATGAGAGGGTGGATTTTTACACTCGCGTAGGTCGAGCAGGAAATATATTTTTTCGCAAATTCGCTTTAAGTTTGATGCTTCTTTATTGAAAGTGAACCTATTAAATAATTATACGCAGCAACAAAGTGGATTTGGTGCCTTTATTCCTTCAGCACTTGAGACAAAAGGTAAGTCTATTTTATGCTTCTACATTATGGTAAAATAGACATTTCTTGGTGATTTTCCAGTTATTATATCGATTTTCAATTTATTTCAACCCCAGCGACCGAAAGCAGAAGAGAATAAAGTATCAGAGCAGTGAATTTGAACAAATTGAAGGTCAATTAAATACAGTGCTACAGTGACATGAAGTGAGGTGTTTTATGACGTAGTTCGTGCAAGATTCACTGCCATTAAATGTACACAAAATACAATTATACTCTGCTCAATGTTTTGTAAGTATTACAGCTTCCGTCCTTCACGGGCAAACAAGCTCGTTAACATATCTTGGTTATCATGTTACAGTGTATTTATTATCCGTTCTTTTTCCATTAAAATCGATAGTCCCATATAAGTGTAAAGAATTGTTTTAAGCGTATTCTTGGTTCTTTCGGTAAAGTCACGTAGATAAAAAATATAAATAATAAAATGAAAAATACAATTGAAAAAAATACACAATAAAAATAATAACATTTTTATTCAAAATGTATTATACACCACGGTAATTTCTGCCCACGTCCCCTACCCGTTTTCATTGCACCCTGTATATATGGTTGCAGCAGAGATAGTCGACTGGCAGGTCATGTGTGGCGGGGTATTGTGTGAGTATTCACACGGATTGCAAACCCAGAACGCTAACCATAACCTCATGGCAACTCATTAAGACAAACAAAACAAAAACATGACGAAATCCGCGAAACGAAGAGCAAACGTGAGTTTTTCTCACAGTGTGCAGTGGGCTGTTCGACAATGCACACGGGCATTGTGAAGTGCTCCAAAAACGTAAGGTCAAATAATCAGCATAAAATTGTGCACTTATTCCCCTGCTTGGCCAACACGTAAAGCCAGCGAGTCACCATGGAATATCCGCTCTCCTCCCCTCTGCAGACTCGAGCTGCATTTAGCTTCAGCTGCACAACGCCGATTATCCCCGTCACGCTGCACCGCCCCTTCATCTCTCGACGGCCGGCCGGCAGTTTTGTGACTGATTGTGGGAGATTGACACATTTGGAAGGACTTGCTCTACTGCCACGCCGCACAGAGCTTTAACTTCTTTGTACGATTTCATCCAGATCAGCATTTATGTCGAGGGGGGGGGGGGAGAAGTGAAATAAATAGCCGGTGCTTTCTCGTCAGATTTATACGACTAAAATCCTGCAGGATTAAATTACCTTTGGCGAAACTTCGGCTTGGTTCCAGCTGCTCTCAGATGGTAGAGCTGTTTGTGTGGGCCACCGTACGCGATATACCGCTGAGGGAAGTCCGGCAGAGTTTTCACGGATAAATGTATTATGTGTTATTCGCCACGGTCATTTCTGCCCACGTCTCCTGCCCCGTTTCCACTGCGGGGAGCATACAACTCGGAATCCAGCGATGCGTGCAACAAAAACGGCCTCGACACGCGCCATCTATAACGTCAGCGGCTGACTTTCCCAAACACACACTCACACACACTCACCCACTCACACACTCACGCACACACTCGCACACACTCACGCACACTCACACACTCACGCACACTCACACACTCGCACACTCACACACTCACACACTCGCACACTCACACACTCACACACACACTCACGCACACTCACACACACTCACGCACACTCGCGCACTCACGCACTCACGCACACACACACTCACGCACACTCACACACTCGCACACTCGCACACACTCACACACTCGCACACTCGCACACACTCACACACACTCGCACACTCACACACACTCGCACACTCGCACTTTCTTGCCAGCAACAATCAGTGCAGATGCCACCGCAATATGCAAACTTCCGACACGCGGCGAATGGCCAATGAGCGGTTGCCCCCCTCCCTGCCGCGCGCGGCAATACAAACCGCCCCTCAGTGTTTGTGTTCGCTTCGCAATTTGCATAATTTTCACGGCACAGGCAGATCGGACTCGGCAGAACGCTCGTAACGGTATTTTGACACAGGCTCTCTTATTTTATTTATATTGCGTCAATAATGGGCCCGAATGCTAGCGGGATTATAAACAGCACATTTACAAAACCAATATTAGGGTTTTTTGTACGTTTATGCTCTTGCTCGTTCTAATACAAATAACTTAATACCCCTAAAGCAAATATGTAATACCGCTTTCCTTCTCATTTTAAATTCATCTCGGTAAGCGGCGATACGCCTCCGGAGAAATAAAGGCGTTATACATTTAGGATAAAGTTAATGGGGGCAACAATGTCTAATTGATCATGTAAGGCACTGATTATCACCGGTCTGGTTACACCTCACAACGATGTTTCGCAATTTGTTTGAATTATATTGCGTGCATTAATGATGATAATACTAATACCTGCATGTAAATAGCTTATTAAACGCGGAATAGCCGACAGTTGCCAAGTTGCATCGGCACACGCGTTGGGATAATTTAGCGCTCAAACTGAGCGAGATGTGTAGCCGGCAGTGCAGGCACGCTCACATTACTGCTCAATCAGGAGCAAATTATGGAAATAAGCAGGCAATCGTGAGACTTCTAATATGAGCTCCTTGATTAGCTGTCTAACGTAACAGGTCTAGTGTTAACCATAAAATATACAGCCATTGCATGAGAAGTCCGGAGGGCTCGCCTCTCCCGACGACAACATCAGTTTAGTCCGCTCACTTCACACTCGAGCGCATGCGCGTGCACACGCGCGCACAGATCAAGATTGACCTCACAGCTGCGTTGTGCTGCTGCTGCTGCTGCTGGGGCAAGTGCTGTAAGATCGCACCTGTTCAGGGGGCACACGGCACGCGAGGAGGTGGTTGTGGCCAACACTAGCAGGGCTGCCTTTGTGTTCCCAGTGGGAAAGTGTGCAGCTTAAGGTGAACGTTAATCGTAAAAATGAGGCTTGTAGATTAAGATAACAGGATTCTCATTTGCTGCATACATTTACTTTCAAACTTGACGATTAATTGAGTTGTAACGTTCGGTTATGAGCATCGCTTTATGTGCACGTGCTTACACACATTCCCAAGTATCTCTCACAGGTTTGAACATTGCACGTCAAAAGGCGAATGCATTGCTCGCAATACACGAGGTTATCGGGACGGATGTCGCAAAAATAAAACCGCACTTTGTTCATTTCATGAACAAAGACGCCTTGGAAAGGCGCGCTCCATGCCCCCCCTCCCCATTCCTCCCCACCTGCGAGTCAGCCAGCGGATTCTTTACACGAACACTTGGGGAGTACAACAAATGGGTCTGCAGGAGCAGGGGTAGGGAAAAAAATAATCCACAGCGGAAGGAAGCGATGCGGATTGAATGAATAACACGGGAGAAATGGCATGGGGAAAAAATACAAATAAATATAATAAAGGGGCAAAAAGAAAAAGAGATGAGACAAGGACAGACGACAATGGAGGGGCAGTTAATCCATCGCAGGCGATGCTCGCCTGACGTATGTGGAACAGCAAGCCAATAATGGGCTGGTCCGGGGGGACGAGTGGACAAGCTCCCAAGCACACGATATGTCTGCCAAGTTACGCCCAAACCCTCATTACTAAGATACGCCGATGAGCACCCGAGCAACTTTATTGAGAAGTTTAATAGCCACTCGTGGCCCTGTGGGACGGCCAATCAACGCACTGCTCCGTTCTGAGCAGCGCAGCATGTGGACAACACAGCGGGAGGTGGCAGGGCCTTGGAGTCGCCGGGAGGTCAGATTTGACCTGTGCTTTTTTTGGAACAAGCCCCATATCCTTAGCAATTCAACGGGTGGGGAGTGCTGAAAGGAGAGGGGGGGGTGGGGGTAGCTCTCTGATGTGTTTGTGTGTTGCTCGGCGTGATGTCTGATGTTTCAGTCCTCGTGCCATACACGCATTTCTAAAGAGGCATACAATTGTATGTGCATGCTTATTGTTGCAATAATCTGTGAGAAATAAATGTCGAGGTGTTTGTTTCGTGGGATACAAAGTGAAACCAATAAACACAATGTTAATCGACTCGTAACCCGAGTAACGCTTTCGACCAGTAGTAGATACCACCGAAGATTTAACGTAATCAGCTGGTGTTTCCATACTCATCAACTTGATCATATCGCTCAACGTGCCACAACAAAATGCAGTACAACCTGAAAACACACTCGATAGCTATGCAGCTGCCCAACCGCGGGAACCTACGCTGTGGAAATTTGGGATTGTCAGCATTTAGCATTGATTTCTGAGCAGTGTTGTTATTAACAACAGCAAGACTGAAGCAACAAGAATGTGCAATGTTCTACAACAAAGCCATTGTTGAAACGCCGAATGAGACGGGTCACAGTTCATCTGGACGTGAACACTGAGCTCATAACATTTATTCAGTGGCGTCATCTAATACTCAGCGAATACACAGCGCCAGTTAAAAGTAAATAAACGTCGTGCTTACTGGTCTCATTTTTGCCGTGCAAAACCAAAAATCTCCAAACGCTTTTAGCACAACACGGCGTGATAAGCACTTGCATAGCAGTTTCACCACGATACAAATTCAAGTCAATGGGAAAGGCCGGTCATGGATGGGAGAAAACATTACCATTTTTAACGGTTATACCTTTTTCTTTGATAATGTGTTGACCTTGATGAAGTCTACTCCCCAAACATACCGTACAAGAAACTGCGGAGGGAAGGTTTCCCAGCTAAATTGTGGTCAATGTCAATAATTCTCTGAAACCATTTATTGGAAATGGGGTTTTGGTGGCCTCGTTTTTCTGGTAGTCAGGAAAAAAAACATTTACACAATAATATTTATTTTTAATAAAATAAGTTTCTTATACAGATAATATTATCTAATAACATCGCACATATTTCAGTTATCTGTTTTTACAAATATGCAATGTTTTCTCTATTCCATTTTTATCTTTCAAGTGTATATTTGAATCAATTTGGTCGTGCAATCCATTGAATTTTGCATAAAAATATAATTTTATGTTTTACTAATTATAGTGCATCAGACTGAATGTGGCTATGAAATCAGGTTCCTACCAAGATGTTTTAAAGTGTCAGATGTTTATTTTTATTTTTATTTAAGTATAAAAACACGGCACATGACGGGGTGGGTGGCCAACCCAGCCACCTTTGTCTCCCCAGTGGCAATGTTTACACACCGCACCAGGAACTCATTTGAGGCTGAGTTGGCCTAGGAGAGGCCCGGGACTGGCTCAGATAATCGTCACCGGTGTTGGCCATGAGCGGAAATCTAACTCTGTTCGCAGCGTTAGTAGCGCTGTCTGCTGACCACTGTTCGTTTTGTCCAGACACACACACGCATGCATGCACGTACAATTGCCACATTAATTCAATCACTGGCACCCCCACTTGCACTTTATTGCAAGCGCAGATTAATCAGCATTGACTTTCTGATTCATTGGATCCGTGTGATGCAAGTTGACACAAACAATCTGAGCAATCACCTCAAGGTAGCCACGCCCAAAGCCACCTTTGCACAACATTAATGATCTCAACACTTACAGTGCTGTGACAACAGTTTAAGATGTATGTTTATGTAATAACAGAGGGTGGAATTATTACATTATGTGGAAGGTAATTAACATTCCCTTCACTCGTGCAATGAAGGATAATCATCTTGATCTGTGGGACACTTCTAAATTTTTACAATAATAATAGCAATAATAAATACTACTTCATAAGATCCCAAAGCGCTGAACACAGTAACAATACAACACAAGGAATAACAAATCAAAAAGCAACTTATAATGATAATATCACTTCATCAACTTCTATCACCTTAATCATCACCATTAATCATAATCGATCCACTGCTAGATTAAAGCCTCTGCAAGTCGTCTCCATCCCTCATGCTCCCATGGTGCAATACTCCATCTCGTTTCGGCGCATCCCCTCGTCCTCTCAGGCACGCTCAACCCTCCCGCTGCCACTCCATCACAGCCTCAAGGAGCATAGACCATCACGCGGACCCCGTCGTCCACGCAGCAGCTCTTGGCTGGCTATCGAACAAAGACGCGTACCGCATCGCGCGCTTTCAGATGCGGCTCTGCGGCCGTCTGGAAAGTTCTTCCTTCCGCTGTTAGGAAGCCACTGGAGCTTTGCACTTGTAAATCTAGATTGAAAACTCATTTCTTTAGAACTGCTCTTTGTGTTTAGTTTGTTGTCCTTCCCCCACACCTCCGATTATCACGGTTGGCTACGTACGGCGCGAAAGAAGTTCAACATCCATCCATAACCATGTGTCCTGCTCAATCCCATTTACTTCCCTTAACAGTTAATACGATGCCTTTCATTTGCTATCACAACCAATATTACGTCCACAATTCGCTTGCTTTTCATCATTCCATTTCACATCGTGGGCATATTTACTAGTGAGGTGACAACTCGATTTGATTTGGCTCTGTTGAGTGGTGGATGATTATAGTTGAACAAATTGGTATTCCACATACACAATCTGACGCTAAAGCGAATGGTTATGAATCTATTGTTTGCGTTTGTTCTCTGATCAACCTGTATAATTCCAAAATGCAGCTCTCCCCGTGTGTTGGCACAATTTTTAGCCATTGTTTCATTTCATTTCTGTGCCCAGTACGCACTGATTGAAAACGTTCTTCTGTAGGAACGTTGCCCTGCTGGTTTATTTTATTATCAGGTTCGGTTTAACAGAAGCGCTCCAACCTGCTCTCATTCGACTCTTTATTTCATTCATTTGATCCGATGCCCCATGAATGGCAATGTTAATAGATTTATATTTGATTAACAGCATACTTATAAAAAAAAAATTGAATATCCTTTATACAATGCCTTTAGCTTTGGACATTCGGAGAATGTAATTACAAGTATGTGAGAAATTCGACAAATTAATACATTTTAAATTGCATGTTAGCATTTTACAATCGTGAACACAATCACACGTACAATTTTACAAGAGAATATTTTTTTTTTAAACGAACCACATAATTCATCCGTGAAGTGCCAAAGTTCAATTCTTCTTTTCCAATGTCAATTTGCCAGAGTGAAAAGCGTGCAAATTCACTCTAGGAAAGGTGCGATTTATGAAGCTGTTTGGGTGTTGACTGGTTAAACCTCCCTCGGTCAATATGGACACATAATCTGTGGTTGTACACCCACATATTGATCCAAGAGAGGGGGAGAGGGGGGTGAACGCTGCCATATTCAACAGAATTGGCAGTGGCAGTAAAAACTTTTTTTTGTTTGATCACCGAGGGCTTGTTTTAATATTAAACTGGGGATCCTGCCAATGTATGACGGTGAGCACGCTGGACTTCCAATGCAGAGGTTGCTGGTTCACTTTGATCTCCCGGCGTGGGAGTTGAAACGATGAGCAAGCTTCTTAAATCCTCGAGCAGCTCCTCTGTCCACTCAGCAGTGAAATGGGTAGAGCCAGTCGATTGGCAAGTTGCATGTGCTGCAGATAAGACATGATTACTGAGCTTTATAGCTCAGCGGATTCTTCTGGTATAAAGCAAGATTCTGATTTTGGTGACTCCCCCCCCCGCCCCCTCAGCTATATAATCCCTTGTTACAGCCATCTCTTTGGCATACTTCAGCGATTGTTTTCGCTGTGGTGGTCCCCACCTGATGAAGGACGCTTGTGTTGCGCCCGAAACGTCGTGATTTAATTTAGTTGTTTTCAGATTTTTTTTCACCTACTTGACTTTACCGAAAGAACCAAAGAGTATGGAGCATTGCAGTCACGAAAACGTCAAATCTAGAATAGACTCCCATCTCTTTGAAGATGTCTGGCCAACGTGGATGAGTAGGCCAAATACCCATTCTGCAGGGGCTCGCTAGATATCCATCTAGTGGAGGCCCTTCTACCAGCAATGGCGAGAGCAAGGCTCCTGCAGGGCTGTACCACTACCTTCAACTCCGTAAATTGTAAACCTTCTGCCAAGCAGCAATTGTGCTTTACATTTCTTCTAATGCTAGCTAAAAGCCATCTATTTTAATTTAAATTCATAACTTTTACTGCATTCCTTGAGTGGGTCCTCACCTCAATGTGTCGGATGAAAGGTGGTATAAAATGAAGTAAAGTAGCCGTATAATTAATTTATACATTTGTATCGATGAGAATAACACGCGAGAGAAGCACATGTTTAAAGGGCTCAGCGGGGTATATAAATAGCTGTGTCAAGGAAATAGCAAATAATTAAAATTATAAAGCCATTTCATTAAGAAGCCAATGCGCCTAAACTTATTATGGTGGAAAGATCTGTGCGATACTAATTAATCCTCATAATAATGTCGCCTTTGAGTTGCACAGATAATTAATCAGATTAAGCAAACTCAATTTAAAAAATGTTGATTAGTGTCATGACATTATAAAATTTAAGCAAGATAAAGTTTATGAGAATCCTATTTAGCAACCAAAGCTCATTAATTAGGGCACTGATGATGGTGCAGTGTGAAACACAGAATCCGAGTGGATCGGAAGAATCCAACAAGCAGTGAGCACTTCATTGAGCACTTCATCCACAATGAAGCGCTCCTCGTAGATTAACTTTCAATGAAATGTTTAACTTTAATTCAAAACAATGGCCATTGATCTTTCAGTCCAGAAACAAAACTCAAAAAACATCTGCCAATAACACTGTGGCCTTGACATGAGCCACATCCTTTAGTAACTTCAATCTTCATGAACATCAATTGGGTGCTGCTCATGTAATGATCATCAAAACACAAGAGAGCACCTGCGTAGTGATATTACCTTGCCCATTACTTTATGGGATGATGCCGTGGTTAGCCCACTGCACTTGCAACCCAAAGATTACAGGTTCTACCTCTGGACAGGGAATTAAAACAATGGGGCAAGTTTCTAACCCCCCCCCCCCCCCACTGCCTCTGAGGGATGTTAACTACCTCGCCTGGTATACATGAGGTCGTGGGTTTCGATCCTGACCCTGATGCCGATATATTTGGAGTTTGCATGTTCTCCCTGTGGTCGCGCGGGTCTTCTGGTTTATCCCTCCACATTTAAAAACATGCATTTAGAGTATTTGGCTGCGATATATTTTCACATGACTTCGTTAAGCTATCATTTGCGGCCATGTCGCTTCTGAAAAAGAGCTATACTGTATAGCTCAGTGGGCCTTACCTGGTCAAATAAAAATTGTTTATTTTAGTTTACAGTGGGCCAAGTTTATTAAATATCACTGCCTCTATACAGCAGTATTAATGTTAGCACCCACATTGAGTCGATTGGCAGGTGGGGTAAAAATGTGGATACTCTCACCTCTTCAAAGATATCTGGCCAGCGTGGAAGAGTAGGCCAAACACCCTCTGGAGTTCACTCAAGTGGAGGCCCTTTGGCCAGCAGTGGCGTGAACCAAGCAATCGTAGGGCACACATTTTTACCCTCCACAATGAAGTAGGGGCCGTCCATAAATGACGTCACGCACCTGGGGGGGGGTCAGACATTTGTGATGATGTGTGACGAGGGGGGGGTTGAAAAATGTGACGTCACATCAAAATGCGCAACTTTAAATAAATATAGACAACGCGTTCTACTTAATTATATAGACTTTTTTATAAATGGTTTCTCCTACAACATGAGAGTGCAGCGCCACATTAAATACGCACTACAATGACAATAGTTTAAAGCGATTTGAAGCATGTTTGATTTTTTTTGGGGGGGGGGGGCAGAGCTTTGTGACGTCATATTTGAGGGGGGTCTGACTTTTTGTAAAGCCGTGTGACGAAGGGGGGGGGTCAAAGATCGCCCAAAATCGCGTGACGTCATTTATGGACGGCTCCATAATCCCACAGATGAACTTCGAAAGTAAATCTAGATTCGAAAGTAACATTTGGAATGTACATTTATGAAAAAAAAAGTTTGGCAACAGTACAAGTGTTTGAAGGCACACCTGAGCAGCAAACACGAATTCCCCCCGTACCCTCCTGGCATCACAACACTGTCAAGCAACGTTACATTATTCATTGGCATGTCGCCTGGGTTTGTCAATGTTGGATTCATTGTGTTTTAAGATAAGCAGTAATACACACAACAATGTTCTGTCATTACAAATCCATCCCATTATAAATCCCCCTAAACGTGGGTTACTGTGTTTATTAAATGGGAGAAAATAAAGCGTACCGTGTTTCCCTCATAGCTGGAATGTGGACCACATGCAAGGCTTAATTTCATCTGGAGCTATCTGTGGCTGAGCTCCAGAAAATATTCCCACCACTCCCCCCCCCCAAAGCGTGAGGGGGTGGGGGGGTCTGCGGTTTGGGATTCAGGGGTTGCTGTTGAGCGCTGGGGATACCCATAAAAGATTCCCTGAGACGTAATATTCCCATTGCATGCATGTCCTAGTATTTGTCTTAGTTTGTGTATTTTAACAACACGACAGAGAACAGAACCGCAGTTCTATGTGTTCACACACCGGCACGCTCGAGGGTTGCTCAGACGTTGCCTGGCAGTGACATGGGGAAAGAGAAGCGAAGAGGGGGATAGAAGAACGAGGGAACAGGGCAGGGGAGAAATGGAACAAGAATAGGAGAGAGGGTTGGGTGGGCCGCAGTTCCGTAAATAGGGAGAGAGCCCAGTCAAGGGGGAATCACTGGACGGAGACCATGTCTGTCCGAATTACGAGTGTACCAGACGTGACCTTCCCTCGACGAGGCCGAGCAGGTGGAAGTGGATGTGCATTCTGCAGTCACTCACGACCAGCCAGATGCACCTCATCAGTCGCTTGATGTTGGTTTTTGTTTTTGTCAATGCTCACCACATTTCCGACAAAGCAGGAAGCAGTAAGATGATAATCACAATCCAAGTTGCCTAGACTAGTTTCCAAGCGTATAAATGTACCGAAAGCATACATATTCATAGAGCATCATTAATATTCCCTCGTGATCGCATGTGGAAGTGAGAGTTGTTTAGTGCATGGTAATGGGGCTTTCACATGCCCCTTGAATGTGAGGCAGCCGCAAAATAGTTGTAAATTTACATCGACGTAATGAGGCCTAATTTAATTAAATACAATATTTGATTCATATGTAGCACTTATTACAGCAGCCCTTTTTTCAATAGCGTCAAAAGGAAAATGTATCTATTACGCTAAATCCCATATAGTTTTCAGTCGAACGCGACACAAATTAAGGTAAATTGAGACAATTTAATTTATCTCTACACCATCTAAAGGGATGTTTGATGCTGATCACAAATTTCCTGGTAAAGTTACGATAATTATAATCATACAAATTAACAATCAATCCCAATTATATGTTTTGCATCACAACATTGTGGCACATAATTGATTTTACATATTGTATGGTTGTAATTTTTTTAGTGAATTCATTATTGACCATATTCAACATTAACAATTTGACAAAGCACAAATCTTTCCTAAAAGCCACTCTTATTTGTGACACTTGGAGGGGTATTTTTTTTAATACATTTCATATTTAAGCTCTTGGCAATGACCTCTCACTAGTTAACAGAGATGTAACAGCAACAACTGTTACATATCTTAAGAGGTAAAACACGCAGGAGCCTTTGCTGTTGTGCTCCCAACTTACAGCGAAAGCATTTAAGATTTCATTTATATGTGTAGTGTGGTGTTTATTGACATGTGTAGTGTGGTGTTTATTGCTACGTCATGGGACCTCCTCTGCTAGCCTGCTACCACGAGTTTTACTCTCTCTCGCTCCACTAGCCTGTTACTCCCCACTCTCCTAGCCTGTCACGGACTCTCTCTCTCTCTCTGTGTACTCTGCTAGCTTCTAACCCCGCTAGCCTATCACACTCAGACTAAAGATTCCGCTAGCCTCTCCACTGCTAGCCTGTCCACACCCGCACCTCCAACCTCGCCCGTGCCCCCAGCGGGGGTTCAGCCAACACCGCTGGGGAGGACGAGGTGTGGAGGGCGACGTCCCGGACTTCTCTTGAATCTCTTCACAGCTTCATCTCCAACCAACTCCACCCTACTGCCTCACATGTTCCCCTTATATCCCCCTCATCATTAAGTGCCCTCAGATGGCCCTCATTAAGCCGGCGTCCTTCCGGCGTCTCTTGCACGTGTTCTCTCCCTTATCGCCTCTTACTCTCGCCTCCGTGGTGCCTACCCCGCGTTTGCACTTGCAGCCAGCCAATCACTGCCTCTTTCGCGAATTGCTGCCATCTCTCTGTCTGCACCTGCTTATCCTGAGCTGACCTCACTGTCTGCAACCCCGTGCATGAATGAAACTGCTGTTTGCAAAGCCTACGCGCTTCACGCCACTACAATGTGTTGTGGTGTAACTCACACGAAGACAAGATTCTCTGTAAGGGCTCTTGCCAGTTTATTAACTACTACACTCACATACAGTATCACCGGATCACATCCGAGGTAGACCCTTCTACACTTGGTCCTTCCCGTGGACCGTCCCGGTACCCGCTTAACTCCTCGGCCTATCCTCACCTAAGCTCCCCACTAATCCTACTCTTTCCTAGGGTCTCGGTGCCGAGCGGGGTGTCTTCCGTTCGGCGCGTCTTCCGTCCCCTCGAACACTCCGTTCCCTCGGCTCCCCACAACGACCCCGGCCCTCGGCCCGGGGTCCCCTTTAAGTACCCTTCTCCTCTTGGTAACATCACGTCACCCTATGACGTAATCCCGTTCCTTCCTGCCGATGCCCTCACTTCCTCCCACTACTCCTCTACACATGTACAGCATTCTCATCAATGATGAGGGCCTCCAAGCCATGACGGTGGTGGGGATTATTTGACTCGTAAACTATTTACTTAAACAAAAATAATTGTGTGTGACACTGCTGTATTCAATAAAGTGATTGAAAACCTTGTTTTTGCATAAAACTAATGAAGTGCATCAAGCAGTGGCCTTTACTCGTCATGTTTTATTTTGCTTCGTAGCAAGCTTTCAAGTCTGAAAGCATCAACATTTTGCTACGCAATATTGCTTTAACATTAATTACACGGTTCTGTTGTTGAAGGTTTTGCCAATGTGTCGCTGCTCGTCTTCCATTGAGTTGGTATTCCCCCCGCAATACATTTCAAGCGGACAACGAAACCTCAATCACCGTTCACTTTTTTTCTTACCGTAATAAGTGAATTAAATGCTTGGCAGAAGGGTGAAAAGCCGAGTTGTACTCAGCCACAGCGATTGCCAGCAATCCAAGTGGGACTCAAGTTGCTGGGGAAAAACTCCGACAACTTGAATTGCCATCACCGCGCAATGCTCACGGTGCGAGTGCAACCCTTGCGGTAAAGTGGCGGATCTCAGAGTGAGGTCCCCGCACCGCCGCCGCCACCGCCACCGGTGAGCGGTCCGAGACACTCCTCCAGGTGACCCACGGGGCTGTGATGGAAACGCAGCTTGATCCGGAAATAATGACGGCGGTTAAACATTTTCTTTCAGACGTTATTTAATATTGTACTCCTGATATTACATTTTTAAATGCAGTTAGGTAAACTACCTTGATTAAACTACCCTAACCCGAACATCAAAATACGCTCCCTAAAAACAACCGTATAGCTAGCTGTATTATAATAAAGTGTTTTTATGTTCCGGTAATATGACTCGTGTTGTATTAGTGGCATTGAGAGAGAAGGGAATGCGTCTTGTCACCAGGACTGGGGGCCAGGGTGCTCCGCAGAAGTTGTTTGCATCGGCTGAGTGAGTCGCGGGCCTAAACAGTTTGAGAAACACCGCCATGAAGCACATGACAGTACGTAGGAACGCTTTGTATGCACTTCGAAGAGCCCCTTTAATTATATTAATTTCTTGTTTACATGTGAATCGTATCCCCCAAGAATGTTATGGTGGTGTAGCTTTTTCTTGTAATTCTCACACTTTTTTCACTTCAAATATTTATCAGATTTGTTCTATGCAGATGACTCTAACCTTCTGTATAATCTCCGATTAAGCAATCATTTCTCCACGCTTCTTTGCACACTTTTCAGGTTTTGGTTCCAACGTATTTGTCAAGGTCCCTGTTATAACATACACAGATTACAAATGCACTTCTTCACGCAAATTGTGATGTTTCACTCCAACCTGTTTTCATCTGCCTATTCAATCACGTCAACAATGCGACTTCAAGCCCAATGAACCTTGGAGAGCTGAATGGAGTTTAAAATAAATCACAAACAAACATTGCCTTATTGTGAAAGACCCAACACCCTAAACTGCATCCGCACAAACCATGACGGATCCAGATACCTGATGCAGTGTGCAACTGAGGTCAACAGACAATACAACATATAACGGTGCAATGCCTGATCCACAAATATGAAGGAGACATCACAGCGATGATACACTCCACTACTCCTGATGCAGTTGTCTGGGCTTGACCACCTGAATGTGAAATTGCAGTTGTTGCTCTGCGTGTACATCAGCCGCCGTACGAAAGAAGAAGATCACTGCAAGACGCATCAGAGAATGAAAACTAAGGACAGTAAAAAGGCCGCCTGAAATCAAAGAAAAAAATGTCTCCATATGTATGACAGATCAAAAGGAGAAGTGCAAACCTGCAATTGCTTCCCCATGCCACTGCTGGCAGAAAGAGATCCTCCAGGGCCTGTTCGGCCTACTCCACCACGCTGGCCAGTCAGAATCAGAATCTTTATATATGTAGTGACATTGAATGAGTCACTGAGGCGCTGGGAGATTGGTAGACAATGGGATTGGGGGTAGCAACCCGTTCTACCAGTTGGACCCATGGGTGAAACATGGAGCCTTCGAGGGGATCAAGAGGGGTGCGGGGCCGAGGGAGGAGCCTGGCCACGCTGGGGAGGATAAAAGGCGAGCTCCGACTCACAGTCGGGGCTGCTGCCATCGCGAGTGGACTTCTTCTCTTCAAGCTGTGAGTCTGGAAGCATGCTGGCTTTCAGTGACCCGGTATGTAGATATCCCCTATGGCTGTGAAGACTGGAATAAACAAGAGAGAGTGCCTCCTACTAGTGTCTCTGAATTAGTACACTGCATATATACTGAAGGAATCCGATTACATTTCAAGGTCTTTTTTCACAGATGTGCAGTAGGGGCACGGGGTCAGAATGTTACAACAACAAACAATACTAAAACACGATTATTTTAGCAGGTAAAGCACACGGAGCTAGTTGCTTCGTTCTCAAAAGCGACCTGGCTGCAAATGACAGCGCAACAAAGTGGGTTTATCATGTGAATGTTTTTGTCAGCCAAATCTAAATAATCATGTAACCTGTGAATCAACTAACTGTGGTGGACCCATTTCTACTACTGGGTGACCAGAGGTCGTGGTATTCAACAAACTCGCACAATTGTTTTAACTACTGCACCGGGAGGTCAAATAGAATCAGTGTGACCCTCTGGATTTCAAATTCCAGTGTGATAACCATTACACCGCACCAGCATTCTACATTCAGACATATATTTGCATTAAATAAGAATCAATGTTTATAACCTCATGGGATTCAACTTGACACAGCAATGTCTATTTTTTTAAAGAAACACTGAGAAAAAAAATGCACTTTAATGTGAGAAAACTCATACTGGGGGAATATATTTTGCTGCAATGTCGTACATATGCCTGGTCTCTTTGGGATAGACCTCAGCATAACCCATCAAAGGTTAAATAGGTAGCAAGTGGGTCAAAGCCTGACCCTGAGGTTCTACAATAATGGTTTATCGAGATGGGTTGACTGCTGGGTTAGCCTAAGAGGTCCAATCAATGCAACTCCCAAAGCTGTCTGAGGTCTGAACGTGACAGATGTGCATTAACACGAGGGCAAGTCACACTCGGTCCCCGATGACCACTCCTCATTGGGGGAACTCACGGCAATATGGTTTTTCAAATTCCACGTTGGATACGTGATGTCACCGTGACATAAAACTTGATTGCTGATAATAACTTCCCAAGCCAATGTGAATGTTTAATTAAATTGTGAAGGAGGTAGAAGACATACTTTGTTGGCTCCTAGGGAAACATTTAACCGTATGAAATTTCGATTTAAAGCTTTCGTGACTGCAGGGATTCATCTTCTTGGTTTTTTCGGTAAAGTCACGTAGAAGGGAAGTAATAAATAATAAAAATAAAACATAATAAAATGAAACAATTCTCACGACGTTTCGGCCACAACGCAAGCAGCCGTCCTCAGGTGCTTGCGTTGTGGCCGAAACGTCGTGAGAATTGTTTCATTTTATTATGTTTTATTTTTATTATTTTATTACTTCCCTTCTACGTGACTTTACCGAAAAAACCAAGAAGACGTATGAAATTTGCATCCAAAGATTAAAAAACATTTCACTTATCACCATCACGTGCGTTACTGATGCACGTTGCGGCTGCTCCATGTGCAATTCGTGGCCATAACAACTTGACGAGCAATGGAGCTGAGCCGATTCATCAACTAAGCCAATGAACTGCATTGTTCGACTCTAAACGTTTAAATCGACTTGTTTTTGTTATGGTTGATTACTCAGCCTCCCGAGCGCAGGAACCCCCCGTCGAGAGAAAACCACGCAAATCGTGACGTGTCTGGTAATGACCATCACCTCCCGTCCAGCAACACACGTGGGTACATTTTTTCACCCCGACAATTCTCGTCTCATCAAATGAGTCGAGCAATCGAACTGATGATAGGGCGAGTAATTGATGACTTGCGGTGGACGGCGTGCCTGAATAGTCGCCAATGGGTTGACGTGCAGGCATCGTGAAGTCTCCGTAGAGCCCACACGCCGATGGAGGATGCACGTCCCTCGTGGCTTGGCGAGGAAGCGGGGTGGGCGGGGTGGGTGGGGTGGGTGGGCAGGGATCTGCACTGGGCCGCAGCTGTTCCTCTTTGAGCGCCGCTGACATCGGCGCTATGCTGAGATGACCTGGGGGCAGCAACCCACCTGGACATTATTTCTGGCTGAGTTGACTCTGGGGAGTCCAAATCCAGGACCACAATTCTGGCTGAGATGACTCGGTGTGCAGGGCTGATGGTTGGGGATGGGAGATGTGAGGTGGGCAGGTGGGTGAGCTGTAACGATTGCAGTACATGGTGGTAAAGGTTCCTTACTTACTGACTCTTCTTCGCTCGTTGTGGAGCATAAGGCCTCAACAAGCCCACGCCGTGCCGGACGGTCTTTAGCAGCTTTCTCTGCTTCACCCCAAGACAGGCTCATGGTCTTTAGTTGGTTTCGATCACGTGTTCTTGTTGCAGTTTCCATCACAATTAAGTTTTTTTTCCGGGTTGGGGTTGTTAGCCTCACGCCCAACCCCCGACCTGGAGGACCAGGGCTTGTCCACTTCGTCTGTCCTCTACCTTTTGACCAGTCCGGCATGGCTGGACCTGCTGGGAGCCCAAGGCTTTGCTCTCTGGGTCATGGAGACACAGAAACCTATCCACCACGACAGAAGACAATGTTAAGGTGCAACCCTGCAATTGCTTGCTCACGCTCCCTGCTGGAAGAGGGATCCCCAACTCGGGTAAGCTCTCAAGAGAACCCCCGCCCCAAACTTCGCAGGTGTCTTCGAAGAGGTGGAAGTATTCCAAATCTCTCGCCCACCGCATGCCAGATATTGATCGACTAAATGTGGTCCTATCCATTATATTGCTGGGTAGACAGAAGTGGGGGCATTGAAGAAACGTTCACGGTTATGCCCACAGATCTAATCGAACGAACCTCTGGATTGAAAATCCAATGTGATTGCCATTATACAGTGCTGAGGAATATTGCAGGACTGTATTTTATGTTAAATTAGGATATTTACAAATGGCGCACAGCAAATACTCGCCAAGAGTGACTTTCAGAAGGAATGACCAACAGAGCGTCGGGTATATAATTGTTTCAAGGAGTCCAGACAAATGAGTCGCTGAAATCACGTGACTGAATTCCATGTGAAGCATGCTTTGAATAAATGTAGCTTACAAAAAAAATAACTTGAGAAGGTATTTTGAGTGTGTTTTGTGAGACATTTATGCGTGTTTCCTATATCAAATGACTGAACATTCACACAATGTGCCAGAATTGAAATTAAGAGGTCCCTCGTCTCAATATGCTAATGACAACTGCACCCGGCCTTAATTGGCCAGGCTGCAAAGATGGGGGGGGGGGGAGTTCACAGGGGACTCGATTTCCTTCCTTGCACCAGAGCCCATGCCAATCACGCCACGCTACCAAGTGACAGACATTTGTACGATACCCTCGTATAATAAGTTCTTTCTCCTAAATTGAGGTTGGTAACAGCTCCTTATGAGTCATGAACCCAAATCCCCTCGATATTTCTCAAACTGACAGCTCCATCTGGCTTGGCAACGTTTCTATTGACGTCGTGCAGCTATCAGCGCCATACATTATTAGACCTTAATGAATGATCAGCCCCTTTTTCCGCAAG
This sequence comes from Lampetra fluviatilis, assembly GCF_964198595.1. Taxonomy (NCBI): domain Eukaryota; kingdom Metazoa; phylum Chordata; class Hyperoartia; order Petromyzontiformes; family Petromyzontidae; genus Lampetra; species Lampetra fluviatilis. The sequence continues at coordinate 882,402 of NC_136300.1, read as the reverse complement.
AAATTCCGCTTATTAACAACAATCTAGAAAATAAAGTTTGGACAATTGCCATAAAAAAATTCGAATGCACAATACACCATGGAGAATGTAATTAATATTGTTTGTTCTTCTCTTTCTCAGCGATACACAATTTTAGTAGCCTTTAATCCCGTAACCATTTATCACACTCTTTTTTCCAAGCACTGTACCTTGTATGTAATTAAAATTTCACGGAGAGAAAACGCTGCTTTAACTGAGCATGCGGCCATGAGCATGAGCAAAACATTCCACTTTCTTTGCAGCTCTTACCGCCCACAAGAGCAATTCTAGATATACGCCGAGATGAGAACACAACCCTTACGTGGTGCCATGTCACGTGGGCTGGTTAACTTGCATCTCGCAAAACAGATGCTTGCGAGTTCCAATCCTGGCTGGGGATTGCCTCGACCCATCATCCCTCGCCCTGGGAATCATACAAACAAGCCACCACCTCATGGGCAGGTCAGCAGTGGGTGTCCTGCACAGGGCGCAGCCCCGCGCCATGCCCCTGTGGAATGTCAACCAGGGGCTCGACGTTGTAAACAGCAGACGAGGGATGCCTCGGTGCCATTTGAAGCAGGGCATCGCTACGACTTCCCTTCAACTGAAGTCACACGGCAGAATGCGTGCGCGCCAGGCACATGGGGGAGGATAATGCATATGGTGTTTGTATGGTTCATTACGATTGCATGTCTCTGGGCACATTCAAGCTTCATGTGACAGATTCACTTTGCGTCATCTCTAACCCGATTACAGCGATGTGTGTGGGGGAGGGGCGTTTCTCGGTCACAATTTAAATCAAGAAGCTGCCTAAAGTTATTGCGTTGTGTTTTGTGCAGATGTGCATACATACACAAATATAAAGATCCCCCGTGTAGCCTGAACAGACTGTACCTATAAAGGCCAGCACGGCACACGAGGGGTGGGTGGCAAACCATTTGTAGCTCTCACAGAGCAGTGCAGGACCCTGCACTGAGTACGGACTGTGCATGCAGGTATCATAGAACTACGTTGGAGTTTTCTTCAAGTGACACATTATCACCACTAGGAGGGCAGCACTTTCGAGCAGGTTTAAGGGCTGAAATTTTACCAAAATTACGTGAAAAACAAAATGTAATACATATTTTTCGAGCAGTCATTGCGGGTTAGGTTCGGGACCATCAACTCACTGAACTTGAGAAACTGATTTAATCATGCACGGCTGTCAACTCAGTTGTTCTGACCTTTGAATCACCCGGTCATCTCAACCATGAGCAACTGCGTTTTTAAGTAAAAATGAATTCAATATCAGCACCACCAAAACAGCTGTCATTGTCTCCCAAGGAATGTGAATGTGTATGGAGTGATTTGAGACAAATGTCAACAAGGGAAGAGTGAAATGTCAATACAAACAAAACATTTACGCGTGAAAGGTTATACACGTAATAATTGCAATGTTAATGCTTTGGCTAAGACATTGTTTAGGTGAACAGCTCTTTGCCAATCCACTGCTGGATGGCGTCTACTCAGCACAGAGATGATTTGACCATACTTCATCAGGCTGGTCAGCGTGGGCTGCTAAGGTTGGGTGTTGAACTGTTTCGTTGTATCACTCGCCACTGGTGTTGGTTGGCCTTGCCCAGGATTGAAACTCATGTCACCGGATTCATAGCATACCACTGTTCCTCCACGCTCTAGCTGTAGAAACACCGACCGCTCGTTGCAGACATCCACGTTTAGGGTTCCAGCGGCCACCCTGGTTGTTACTGTAGATGCATTTACCACGAAGCACCTGCGGTGGACAGCAAGCATCCCGTGACACCCTTAACAAGAGTAGGCCATTGTGTACCAAATTATTTGCAAACTAATCAATTGGGATCGTACATAGCGAGCATCGCCGCCTGTTGGCAGAGCACAGAGCTCAAGGGAATTTGTTGATAGCGCCGGCTCTGGCTGCCTTTCCCGCTCAGCCGTGAAAATCGGAGCTCTTCAGACCGAACTAAAGTAATTTATGTTCTGTTTAATTTAATTTAGTTTAAAATGTCTCCTTGCCATCCACGCTTCTGTCCCAGCGTTTTGCTGTGAAAAAATCTTGGATTGGTTGTCTGTAGCTTCATGCACCTTCGTTCAAAAACTGTGCGCGGTAGACATTTTACAGCATCGTGAAATGCAATTTTCGTGAATGACGACGCGATATAAAACATAACTTGATATTGCGTGAACATAATAAAGACGTGATTTAGGACGACATCAAATTGTGAACGTAAAAAGATATTACATTGTAATGCAAATCAACTTGTTCTGATAGCATGTCATATTGTTCTGCAAATACAAATAATGAAAGTGACATAAATGTTTACACGTTATTGATACAAATCCTGAACTGTGTATAGAAAAATACTGAGAAAAATAACAAACCATTCACTCTAGTTCTAATGACAGAGGAACATTTTTATCTGCTCATGGCATTCTAATAATGTAAAAAAAAACTTTACACATTGTGCTAACAACAACAAAAGATCGACAATAAATAGCCTCGATATGTTTTTCTTTCCTGTCGAATTCATTTCAGAGCAAGAGTGTTTTAAGCTCAAAAAGATTACAGAAATAGCAGCATTTCCACTTAGTTGTAATTGCAATTTAAATTGCTTGGGGTGGAGCAAAATCAATCCCCTGGAGATGTGGAGGTAAGATGCCAGGATTACTTTTAAAGTTCCCGTACCAACCTCGTGCACGATGCGCTGCGCCAACATTACCAAGCGTTCTAAAATACACAATAATATATTATTATAATATTATTTATAATTAGAAATATTATAATATTATATAATAAAATATATTATAATATATATAATAATATATATTATAATATATTATAATATATTATAATATATGCATATTATAATATATATTATTACAATATACGAATATATGATTGCTATAATAACATATATTATTGTTGTGGATAACAAAACATTGTTTTTGCAAAAGGAACAACATCTAAATCGTTTAAGAAAAATGCTTAATAAACTAATGAAATGCGTCCGAGGACATTGAAACGCGTCAACATCTCCAGGTGCTCTCGGTGGTCCATGAACCTGCAGGATCGCGAGACATGGGGCTGGCTCAGGGCGGCCTTCATCCAGAATGCTCATACTGATCGTCAACACAATTTTTTAAAAAAATATTTACAGTTGTTTGTCGATCTGCTTCTGGGTTGACAAAGGTTTTCCCCATACCGGTCTTAACATGAGTTTTGTTTGGCCATACTTCACAATTCTGGTTCATGAAAGTTGGTGAAGAGTGTCCCACCCAGGACCAGTTCAGATATCCCTTGCCACATCGGATTCTTTCTTGGCCAGGAATATAACTCAGGTTGCCAGGTTCATAGCATGGCACACTCACCGCTGCACCACCCCCCAGATTAATAGTTGCAATGCTTGTCCTCATTATATAAGAGAGAAATATATAGCAAACTAATGGAATCGTGTCAAATGATGACAGTTATTGTTTTAAAACAGCCGATGGTAAAAAAAAATACATTTTAAAGTTTGTTTGAATGAAACTTCTTAACAGTTCTGCAAAAGTTATATTTTAAGTTTGATTCTACATTCATGACGCAGCTATTGAATTGCCCTTGTGTGTGATGGCGTTAGACACTGACACATTCTTGCAGGGCTTATATTATAAGATGCTCCTAAACTTTATAATCATGTAACTGCATAAGAAGTAATAGGACATCGTTTATGACTGAGACCTTTAGCAATAATGAGTTTCCTATGGAACCCGCAGAGTTCACAGGGCAAATGCTAGTTTTATTACGGTGAAGTCTTGATTACACATGAGTGGTTTATCTGGGTTGTGTGTTAACCGCGCTTGCAAGAGAGAAAAGCTCCAAGTAAAATATTATCTTTAGCGGCTCCTCACTCGTGGAGGGTCCTGGCATGTTTAAAACCACGTGACTGTAAGCATACCAGGAATTAAACCAATTACTTGAGGAGCAATACGAAGAGACAACTTGTCCAGTGTCTTCACCCGCACGCTATGTCAATAAACAATACATTGTGTTTAGAGCCTATCTCTTGTCTAGTTATGAATATTGCTCGTGTTGTCTCAGGTCAGAAAGTCTAACTGAACCAAACGCCGTGTTTATGGCGAAGACCTCGCGGTTAATTTTCTTCAACCGAAACAACAAAAAACCCGAACAACGTTGTTTCAATGCTTCGTAATTAACTCCCCCCTCCTCCACCAGAAAAAAATATACATTTGTGGAAAAAGTGTGAGCGTCTCTATGGTTCTGTGACTGTCTCCATTTGTGTCTCGTTCTCTGTAGCTCCATGCCTGTGTGTTTTCGTGAATCTCCATCCGTCTCTGCATCACCATTCGTCTGTTTGCATCTCCGTTTTTCTCTGAAACTCCATTTCAAAGTTTCTTGCACGTTGCAACAGAGAGAAAGGGACGCGTTTGAAACGACTGAAACGCCTCCCTCTCTCTCTGCGGTGTAAAAACGTTGCACCGCAGCCTCCTCTCATGTAGCCGTCATTGTAGCCGGGAATCTAGGCCACAATATTTATTTCCAAAAGGCATTGCTATTAAAACAGTAATTTTCTGCTTTTGCATAGAAATTACAAAGCACCAATTTATAGCGTCCTTTAAAGATATTGTACCTTTTTAAAAATGTAGAACACACAGTACCTATCTACTCTGCCTTACAAAAGGAATGTGTATTGTACAAACACAATTCATATTGTCACCAACTGTCCAAGTATTACACCGAATGCATTCTCCCACACGCAGGAGCTGTGCATTCTGGGTAAAATGTATTTGCCCAGCATGTTCTTTCAGCTGAGGGAGGTCTCAAGTTTATACACACTCTGAGTTTGGAAACAACTAAATTACTCCTGCAATATCGACTATACATTTTGGGGCTGAATGGGTAATCTGAATCCATTTGTCCAAGAAATTTGGTTGAAGCCAGAAGTGATAAATCAAGCAAAGCGCAGCTCTGACGAGGAAGGTCAAATCTGAGAAGTGCCTGACAGCATATTTCATGTCAAGCGTCGAGACCCCGCCATCAATCACAAAGAGTAAATTACGCACAATGGCTATTTAATTGCTCAGTTGTTGCACCAGTTCAAAAAGAAAGACACCGCTTCCCCATTACACATGCAAAACTACTTACAGTATCTTATATTGCTCCATAAAATGCATTGCATTAACATTTGGCGGGGAAACAGACACATCAATGCCACTGAGTGTTCTAAAGGTTATGGCTCTCTTTGAGAGCTTTCACTTTATAACAAAACACGGACGTTGTTGCACACACATACCACTCAAACCGAATGTTAATCGTTTCTTTACTTCATAAAGGGATTAGGCCCATTAGTTAATTCATATAGAACAGTATTTTTGATCAGATGTCCTGTTTAATAACACCACACTCTATGCATGTTTGCATAGACCACAATACCTGCAGTCGTAATGCAAACAAAAAACACAACTCTGATAATGTACGCACTGTCCTTGAAGTTGATTGGTCCACATCCGAGACAGCTGTCCTTAGAGCCTAGTCTCACATGGTGTTGGACCAGAAGAACACTGCACTCGTCGGCTCTTGATATATATATGTGTACGCTAATGTAAAATACAAACAACCAACCCTGTGCGCTCTGGCTTGTAATGACATACACATTCATACAGGTGGACTTTAATCAAACAACCGAAGCTTCAAAAACAAATGCATCGCAATCAAAAACGTATCCCATTACTTTTTAAGGGTGGATGCTTCGAGAATCATGATATGATGGATAGTTACGCGACTGAATACAACTATTTGAAACGTTGAATCTCATCTCTATGGTGTGGGGACGGCACCTGTCAGAATCTTCATTTATTACGATTACAATTGTCGGTTCTCTACCTTGCAGAAAACTTTTTTGTTCCTGAAGGGCACGGTAGACTTTTTCATTTAACCGCTTTGACAAAAAAATAATTAAACCACGGGTATTTTTAGATGCAAGGCCGGGAACAAAATTGTTCACTCACTGCAGGAGGAATGAATTGGGACACTAAAGGGGACAGCAGGAGGCCTTCCACTGGAGCCTGGCTAGATTAGACAAACGGCACTTTATCAGAAGACCACACACACACACACACCACTACTTCAGGACATAAGCCACAAGAGAATGTTCAGCAGCAAAACTAAACTACGACGACGATCTTAATTTTACCAGGTAAGGCCCGCTGAGCAACGCAGCTTTTTCAGAAGCGACCTGGCCACAAATGGTAGCTCAACGAAGTGGCTCATCATCGTGTATAAATGCATTGCAGAGAAATACTCTAAACGCACATTTCTAAACGTAGAGGGAAAAACTGGTGTACCCTGAGAAAAAGCCATGCAACCACGAAGAGAACATGCAAACTCAAAAGATCGAACCCATGCCCTCCTTTGTACGAGGCGAGGTTTTTGTGTCGCCCAAAACTGAGCAAAGCAGTGGCCAGTCGCTGTAAACAAGTGCAGGTTTAGTGTCTCGTGTTTCATCAGCTCCAAAGCGATGTATGTATGTTGAACTTGTTTTACACCGCATGTAGCCAACCATACCAATCAGAGGTGCGATGTATTAGCCCTGTTCATAACAACGATAAATCTAAGCAAACTTGAGCCTGGCTATCCAGTCCACGTGTAAATCGATCTCAACCAACGTTAGTCCAACGTCTGCATGTTCCCTGGGTATCACTTGGGTGGGTGACTGCTTGGGATTATCAGAGGTGTGGGTTGCAAGTTGGCCAGGCAGCCTGGCCAAGTTTCACACACTCACACCTGCCGTGCCCACATTGTACCGCACCGTCGCGCACAATTCAATCACGTATCCGAGTGAAATGTCGCAAGGAGCAGTGCCCTCGTGTGACGGTTAGCACGGTGGCCTTGCGATCCGGAGGTCGCCACTTCGATTCTACCTCCTGTTGGGGCAGCCGACATAATTGGGCTGATTTCTTAAATTCCCCCCCACCCTCTCCCGCCTCTTTCCACCCGGCAGTAATCATCGGTACCACCGCAGTCAGTAGATCTGCTGGTCGAGTGTGGTGGGGAATATTGTGGGTACTCCCCCCTCTTCCAGGACGTCTGACCGGCATGGAAGAGTAGGCCAAATACCCTTAAAAAGGGACTCTTCAGAGCTCCTTCGAGCAGAAGCCCTCCCTTACCGGTCGCGGCGCAAGCAAGCAATCGCAGGGCTGCACCTTCACCTTCTTGCAGTGTTACTGGATATATGATAAAAACGAATTTGCATGAGGAAACGTGTCTGAGAATTTATCTTCACTGGCCAGGAATTAAATTCCGCACGTGTTGATTGTCAGCGATGCTTGCTGCCTCTGTGGCGAGACGGCTTTGAGTAATAACTTGTGGAAATGAATTCGTGCAACTGCATCAACCCGTGCCCTCTACAGGAATTCGTAATTTTGTCTGCCTCCGGGCTACCGTCCTTGCCGCAATAAAATACACGAAAGGTTGGTCACGGCAAATGTTAATTATGTAAAGAATTACACTGGGAGTTTGCGCAGAATTTTACTTAGAAATAAAATAACCTGAAGGATAGTGTTATTTTACGTGCTCGGATTCGTGGGACGTGGGTGGACACGATTTTCGGTCTTTTTAAATTTCAAATGCATTGTTACAGATGTATTAATATTAGTACAGTACAACGTTGCAAGTCTGACCTTCACATGTATGCTCTGACCAATTAACCGCCCCCACACATCCGGTGCGGTGTTTGTGCATGGAGTGGCTGCCACTTTCTCTGGATTTTCACGAACCCGCTGTCGCGTTCATTCGCTTACTTCCGAGTGGACAGTGAAGCCCTTTCCTACGTGTAAGGCAGCAGCTTGAGATTTCTTTTTTGTCCAGCAATCAATTTGTGCTTAGCGTTCAACTGTCAATTTGTGACCTTTTTAAAACATATCCACATAGACTGCAGTCCCCATCCGGCTGGATATTGCGGTGGTTTAACTCACATCAGCATTGAACACAGACACATTTCACACAATTATATGGTAGACATCTTTGGGCAAAAATTACGATGTAATTATATATGGCTGCAAAACATGTGTACAATGCATTTCTCGGTTGCCATGCTGGTTCATAAGGAAATAACCATACCTAACGATTGCATAAAGGTATTTGTTTGAACAAGTTTATTCACAACAAATTAGAAGCGGAATACAAATTTGTGCAGCATGTTCCGTTTTCACGCTGCACTCAGAGAAATAAATGTTGCAATCATCGCTGTCGACCTGGGTCAGAAGAGAGGGTAAAACAGACGTAAGAAGAAAATAAAGAACGTACAAATAATAATTGCACAGCCTCCGAAAGTACATCACAATACAAAATTAAAACGTTTCTTTGTCTTGGGGTTGGGGAGAGGTGACAGCAGCCTCGAGACAAAATATTCACGATTTCATAAAGGTGGCAGGCAGGTGTTCAAAGACCCTTTCGTACATGTTCTCTTCTTGTGCACAGCGGGTGGCCGTCCTTTCCAGAGACCGCCACACGTCGATTATCCCTGAGTCACGTCGCTCGAACAAATGCATTTCGTCATCACAGCATTCGTTGCTAAGCGATGTGTCCTGCCCAAGCCCACTGACTTCTCTGAACAGATTGTTTGATGCTATTAAACCCGCACACGCAGTCTATTCTATTCAACATGATGATGATGATGACCAACGGCCAGGAACAATAACGGAACATCTGCCAAGGAATGTGACGCTTCTGAGAGGACACCCGCCGAGGAGAGAGAGAGGGGGCGCAGGCGGCTTCGCTGGTTTACCACATCCCCGAAACGTGAGAAGTCGTGGCGGCTTGGGGAGGCCTTCCTCCAGCAGCGGATTGACAAGCGCTGATGACGATGGACATCGACGTTGATGATCTCTTCCAGGGAATAAGAAGTCCCAGTACTTCAATTTATATACCGCTCCGATATAATAGTCTCCATTAAGATTTCATGTCATCCACATCTTAAACTGATAAGGAAGGGTGAAAATTAAGTGGAATGTTTACCCCCCCCCCCCCCCACTGTGAGCCCCCCTATTGTGTGTGTGTGTGTGCACAGAAATTTCGGAAAGAGAAGTGACGGCCATAAAATAGGTTATCGACCAGAGTAACAAGAAAGCTCTTTCTGGCTTGCCCTTGGAGTGACCATTCTTGATTGCTAAGTGACCTGTTGTCGTGGCAGCGCAACTTTACATTTTAATGCTTAACCGCATTTGGCGATACATCGGTGATGCCTCAGACAGCTGACCGATTCTATAAGGTGTCGGCGAAACGGAAGATTTTTTTTTTATATTAAAACAGAACCGAGCCATGAGGTGGCCCTCGCGGGCGAAATGTGAAGGAGTGGGGCGACAGTGCCCATGCCTTGCCTTGGCCTGCCATCGCCTCCGTTCTTTGTCTGCCAAGTACTTTCCTTTAACCCGACCTTCCCTTGGGACTCATGGTAATCATCGTCCATAATCTGTCCCCTGCTGGACGAAGACATCTCCAATCTATTGTCATCTCCCATGGTTTTGAAACGCAAAATTCTACCGAGTTCCTGCTTTTTTTCGTAGATTCCATCACTCCATCTCCGCTGTACTCGTCCTGTGTCCCCTCCATTGGCTGACACTCCATCTGCAGCCTCCACCACCAGCCATCATCTCGTAGAGAAACGTGTACTGCTCAATCCCACTTACCTAACTTTATTGTTTGTTTTGTTTTTGAAAAAAAATGTTATTTCAACACAAGCCCGGTGCAGAGCACACACGCGACGTGGGGATGGGCACACAAACTGCACGCACCCAAGTCTCCAAACGCTGTGCTCCTGCGCTTCGAGGGAGTGGAGACATTGGGCTCACTGCCCCATCTGTGTGGAGACTGTGAGCCGGTGCGCATGAGAGGTTATATGCGGAAGGGAAGATATGGAAGGAGCAACTACAGTGAAGGGGTAGAGGGGACAGGGAGAAGGAGGGGGGGCTACCTATCCGAACACTCTCCGTGATATCTCTACATTTCATACACTCTGTCATCCATCTTTCCGTCTCAGTGGAATTACAAACATTTACTTGTCCATGCTTGTTTGTCGCCTGTTGAGCCTTTGTTTAATTATCCTCACCAATTTTCATGTCTCTGATCAATATTCCACAGTCTGTATATGCAATGATGCTTAATAATTCAAGTTTAGTGGCAGAAAATTAAAGGACCTACCGTTAATTGTTTTCTGATTGCTCAAACCAGCTTTAACCATATAAATCTAAGACTGACTGCAAATGTCCTTCGTCATATGCTTATAGAATTAATTCTAGATTCGGAGATTTTCCTTTATCCACGATGCCTCATTCACCTACAAAAAGAGGTATGCTCTTTAATAATTAACGACTGATACTGCGCAACTTATTGTCTATGAGACTGGATTTGTTGCATGTAAAATACGAAGGCAAATGGTTTGGTTCGTTGGTCAACATCATCTGGTCTGTGTTCTGTCTTGATTGGCGTATTGTTTGTTTTCATCTCTGTTACCTGTTTGATTTGCGTACGATTTAAAATGTTGTCCATGATACGTTAGACTTCATTTCCCGGTTATAAAATTACCTTGTTATTCTTGTATCTGCCCTTGTAACCCCAGGGCTATGGCTTGATAATACAACTTATATTCTAAATGAGCTCTCTCTCTCTCACCTGGTCAAAACCAACATTCTGCCCGACTGACTGAAAATCTTCAAACATGTTTTGTTTCAGAAAAATAAATATTTCTGCACGCAAAAATGTATCGTCTCCCAGTCTGACAGACCTTCTCTTATCAAGCCTGCCTTTCGGAAAGTGGCACCTAGTGTACATCGGAATCTCCAAAACCATTGCAATTGCAATAGGGTGTAGGGACCACAATGAGTGGAATACAAACCCATGGAGGCGGCCTAGTCACATGAATGTTGTGGTTGTAATTGTGTCATTTCAGTAATTCATCCTTTGGATTTATCTCACCTGGATATCAACACCTGCCATGAATTCTCAACCGCTGTGATGCATGTTACGATTCCTGTCCGCGGTGGGCAGGTGTGAGCAAATAATATTTATCGACGCCAATAAACGGCATGCAACTCGAAGCAGAATCTCAAACTGTTTTTGATTCTTTTAGAGCATAGAAAGAGATAAATTTGGTTGAATTATTCGCCTCGCTTTGGCCCACCAGGAAGCATGTTCGTAAGCGTGTGTTTGTACTCAGCAAGACTCCAGTGGACCGCTTGAATGCGTTTGATGTACATGTTATGTTGTAGAAGAAACGTGTGTTTTGCAAATTTTTGACTGCCAGACAATGTCTTCATGAAAAATGAATATGCGGGATAAATAAAAAATCTCATGAGGATAGCCTATTGGAATACAATATCTATGAGTTGCAGAATGAAAACCAAGTTCCTGTATTCTCAGAGGTGTATTCCCCTTTCGTGCCTACAGCCCATCCACTTCATAATTCATTATGTTGACATATACAGTACCCTGGCGTATGGCACCGAAGAATATTACAATTTTAGATTGCCTTCCAGTGGGCAATCACAATGCAATAGATATTCGCGGTGCAGTAGTGTATATAATATGTCAGAGTCAATGTGGAGTCCTGAAAATGCATGCAAACAAAACATGCATTAACCTATAATTGGAAAAGGTCCAAAACTATTTTACAAAATACACTTTCTTTTCTAATTTCCAATAAAACCACAGCAAGTCAAATTGTGACAAGTTACGGGGAGGGAGACAGCGCTGCCACCTTGTCCACAGACTAAACCATAACAAGGCTCGCTCAGTCAGCCTCGGCCTGCCAACGCTGGGCAGTGTCTTGTCACGAAGTTCAAATGCGATAACCGCATCTCGGTACAAAACAATTCCTGCCACACAAAACATCGACGCCGATTCCCACGCATCTGAGTCACACCCGGGCAGGCGGCAAATTCGAGTGTCGGTGTTATGCTGCCGCTGCGGAATCGATAAGCTCAAGGCGAGGAGGATTGGACCCGCTTACTCGTCCGATATGCTGACGTGGCATTTGCCCCAATGAGGAGGGCCATCAATGATTCACAATGTTGATTTGTGGCGTTGCCCCGCTGGGTCATTGCTGCCCTCGTGCAGGTTCCTGGCGTCGAGGGGCGGAGTCGCGTTTGATGCAGCCTGGGTCAGTTCCTTGGACAATCCCTGCGGCTACTTGACAGCTGCTCCCATCTCCAACACTCCAATCGCTTGGCTCACCACGGGGACACAGGTTGTGTATAGAGAAACTGATTGTTCAGCACACCACATGTTATGCATGCTTTGGCAGGTGTGGGTGTGTGTGACTTTGGGTAGTGTCGTGTTTTGAGCGGTGTTATAGTGGTTAGAGTTACTGCATTACGGACCCATCTACATGAGTTCGATACCCGGCTTGGTTATCATTCGTGGCAATTGCGTGAGCCAGTTGCTGGTCTCCTCTGGCTCGACTGACGCCTTAACTTAGTCGCCAGGCGCAGTGTGAAGAGGACCTTCACACTGCCAAACAAAGTCGAATGGGCGCGTGACACCCAGCCGCGCCGCTGCCTCGTGCGCCGTGCCAGCCTCGCTTCTTCGTCGGCGCTCGCGAGCACTTTGCCCCAGCCAGTCCAGCTGTACGTACACACGGGGTGCATCTTTGCCTCGCAAGTCTCTGTGAGGCGGGGTCAGTGTGCGTGTTGTTGGGCAGATAATGCTACACGGCGCACCCTGACGCTGCGCTCGCCCCTTCCCCGTAGCGTACGCGTGGCCGAAGCTGGGTCTTCTTCTGGCTGCTGCAATATCGTGAAGGAGATATGCCGACCTCTCCATCCCCCCAACCTGCAATAATGCGCGGCTCTCATTCGTGCCGTATTTTTTTCTTCCCAAGAAGCCCACGCACGCGCACAGGACGCGCGTGTGTGGGCGTCCGATAATGCAGAGCGCTCGCACGCGCGTGCGTTGGCTGCACAGGCGCGTGCACGTGTGAGTGTCAGTTCGGGCAGCGCAGCGCGCTACGACCCCCGTTCACGAGTTCAATTCCCGCTCGTGGCCAATACCAGTGATGAATATCTGTACCGATTGTGGGCCTTCCCTAGGTCGGCTCAGCCTCAAATGAGTACCTGGTGCGCAGTATGTAAACATCGCCATTAGAGAGACAAAGGCGGCCAGGCGTGGTGCTGGTCACACATCTTCTCATGTGCTGTGTCAACCTTCATAGGTGCTCGCTAACAGTACTTGCCCCAACAGTCTGTTTTGGCTATATGGGGGATCAATCTTTGTTTTTGGGTGTATGGGGAGCGGTGACGCAGTGGTTAGCACATTGTGCTACTAACCTGGGTCACCAAAGTTTTATTCCCGCGACCACCACGAACAGTCGCGAATATTTAAACCAATCCTTGACCTCCCCTAGATTGACTCAGTCTGAAAATTGAGTACCTGGTTCGGTGTGTAAAACATCAGCACTGGGGAGACAAAGGTGGCCGGGCGTGGTGTTGGTCACCCACCCCCCGTGTGTGCCGTGCCGGCCTGCATAAGTACTAATCGCTAGCAGCACTTGCCCCAAAATATGTTAAAGGCTATACAGGGGATATTTGTATTTGCCTTTGCGTGTGTGTGAGCAGCAGATAACGTGGTGTGTGTGTGTGAGCGTGAATGTGTTGGCAGGCGATTATGTACTGTATGAATTTGTGTGTGTGTGTGCGCAAGCCTGATGTGTATTTTTACATAATCGTATTCAAGTTCAAGGGTCATGCAAACAATACGCCCAGCTTGATTATTTGTGTTATAAAGCAAACACAACGATGCTTTTAATGGTGGCAATTATAAAATGTGTAAAAAAATTCCGGATGTAATTTTAATGTATTAATAACTGCATGAATTAAAGGGCCTGGTGAAAATTTGTCATTTGGAATGCTTTGTAATGTTTATGAGAATGTATTTAAATGGTACACATTCATGGTATGTAACACTGATGCTAAACATTAACACGCTTTAAGATTTAAAATTACTTCGTTAATATGTTTAGCATTTAACAATCTCTATATATTTGGATAATTCACAAAAATGTCACCACACTTGAATTCAATAATTAGTATTATTTTTACTGGGTGCACAGTTAATAAAACCTAGATGTGTTGTAAACAGTAAATCAGTAAAACATATACGCAATCCTTTAATTTCACCAGGACTTGGCCATTAACCATATGTTTGCTTTCAGATACATGCCATGGCTAAATAAATGCAAAAAAATATTAAAAACAAATCATCAGACCTGCAAAATACTATTCCACTGCCCGAAGAACAATGCTAAGGACATAATTTTAATTGCTTAGAATATGCAGGACAAATGACGCATCGGGAAATGCCAGGATATTCGTGTGTGTTTGCCAATGCGGTGCCATGGTGCATGTATATTGGCTGCTCGATGCAAGCATTGAGAATTCCAAGCTCGTTTCGAGACTTACCAATTGTGCACGTTTATTTTATTGTTTGAGACGCAAGACGGAATGGGTGAACCTTCCTTATAGCTCGTGCAGTGGTGCTGCTGTGCAGGGGTTGTCTGTTCAACATTACGGGCAGGGCGTAGCAGCACACATTTAACATGTGCAACACGGAGTGGAAATGAGCATCTGCAATAAGCATGCATTGGTGGCCATTGCAGATGTTTAGCAGCCGTGTCGCGGCGTTAATGTGCGGGCATTCCACGCAACTGCCCCTAACGACCACGGACAATGCTGACACCAGACCTTTAGCACACTCACCACGGCGTGCAAAGTGCAGTTTGACTTCATAACCGAGAAGGTCAGCATGACCTTCGCATAGCGAATATGCTTTGTAGCCACGGAGAAATGTAGAATTTCCGCAGACACAGAAATATATTTACACCAGCCTCTTACGGCGCATGCAAATAAAAGCCGGTGCTAATCGTCGATTTTAAATCAAGTGGTTTGGCATCAAAAGTCTTCACGTTATCAAAGTGGAGAGAATTTATACGAATCAATTTAAATGTCCAGATATTCTCTTGCCCAAAGCACATGTTCTGCCATACTCTCTCGAACAATTCTTTTTTACATTTAAAAAAGATCCCCCCCAACATCTTAACATACAGAATCCGAATATTGTATTCACACTGCAGGAAAAATCCGATGAGCTATGAAGCTCTTTTTCACATATGTCCAGAAGGGGCGGATCAGACCGTTACAAACATACAAAAACGTGATAGAAGCACAAAGTATATTTAGATTATTTGTCAGAAGCGTTCTGGCTAGGAAGGATAGCTCAACAAAGTGGCTTATCATGTGGACATTTATCGCAGGAAAATGATCTAAATAAACTAAATGCATGTTTCTAAATGTGGAGTGAAAGACCAGAGGTCGGAATGGAATGCACCCTGGTGCCCCTGAAACAAACAACGTATATACTGGCAGTACCAATTGCATTCGTACATCAACTCCCAAGCTTGGGAAAGGCAGTAAAACAACAGCAAACACAGTACAAGACCACAATACAATTGTACATCAAAATTGAACGATCGATACCTGCTAAAAATGTAATTTACAAATCACCTTTGCAAATGTGGCTGTGTCCAGCACTAATCTTCTGCTTGAGTATATTTACGAAGGAACATTTATGGCGTGAAGGGAGTGAACAAAGTTGTTCCAAAACGTTGGTGCTGCAACAGCAAAAGCTTCGTCACCGATTCCAATTCTTGTTCTTGGGATAGTTAAAGAGCAATTAGATGGACGTCTTAGGTTTCTTGGATTTCACAAAGGGGTTGATGAATTAGCTAAGTATAGCGCAGATTTGCAAATCCGAATTTGATGGATAAATAGGGCCAAATGTGGATTTATTCTTGCATAAAGTGATATGAAATTGGATTTTAAGTAGAGGTCACAATGGAGGGTCCTGTATGATACATCCAGAGCAAATCAAAGAGTAGAATAATCAAGTGGGTCTAGTCTCTTCAGTGATGCACGAGTAGCTGATCTGTAAGCAGCGTAACAGTAGTCAAACTGTGGTAAGAATGATAGCTTCAACATTTTATAGGTCTAATTGAATGGGAAAACAATGTTTGTGTAAATATAATAACCCTATTTATTTTTATCAGATTTTCTTTGAGATGTGATCAACATGGAGTTGTAATATAAGTTTTGAACTACTTAGTACGGCCAAGTATTTGAAGCACTCCGTTTGTTCAATGATGCTGCTTCTGATATTCGTAATAGGTGAAGAGAATAAAACTGGATTTTTGTTTGAGGAAAAAAACATGAAATTCGTACTTTTTAGCACTCAGGAGTAATTGTAACGATGACAATTTATATTTAATTAATCCAAAATCGTGTTGGAGATTCTGTTTGACTTCGTTTGGAGATTTACCTGATACTAACATTACAGTGTCATCAATAAAGAGATTTAATATTAAGCTATTTAAGTTTAGGCCAAGATTGTTTAAATGTGAGAACAGCATTGGACCCAGCACGGAACGTCGTGGTGTACCCTTCGTGTGTTTAATACTTCTTGTGGATGAGATGTTATCACTATGTACATTTAGAGAATGGTCTCAGAGGCAGCTCTTGAATGTTTTATTGTACTGTCTGAAAATGTTAGTTGACTAAGTCGTGTGAGTAGAATATCATAGTCCACAGTATCTAAACGCTTTTGACAAGTCGAGGAATAGTGCACAGCAGTTCGTGGCCTATTTTCAGGTTTCTGAATAGAAAGTGTAAATACGCCCATCATTCCTGTGATGGTCCTCTTGAAAACCATCACTGCTTACCGTGAAGGTTGCAGTTCATTTGTGATTTAAGTATGTTTTAGAATATTGGTGAAAAAATCGAGATTGGTCGATAATTATTAATGTTTTTTTTGGAGCCAGTTTTATATACTGGACGAATGAGAGCAGATTTCCACTCAAGCGGGAATGTATCTTCGGAAAGTGAGAGGTTGAAAATGTGTGTGAGAGGTTTACACGTGAGATCTGCCACAGCCACAAGTGAAAATGCAGTTGAGATATAGAATTAATAGCTACATTAATCATGGGGTATGAATAACAAATTACGGGTACATTTTCAAAAATAAAATACGCCGGTTGGAGAAAGCATCATCTTGCATGATATATGAATGCCACTTAACGATTTAATTGCACTTATATGTGTTTTACATCAAAAGCAACAACAGCAGCCGTGCAAGTGGCAGGCTTTAAGACAAATTCAGCTCAGGGATGTTACCGACTTGAAATATCTTTCTTTCCCGTGCATCATCGGCACGATGTCTGACGCTTCACTCCACGTGCTGGGACCTTCAGGAACTGAGTTGAATTTAGAAAAATAAAGAACAGTCCCCACACACGTGGGGTACATTTAGTGCAAATAATTCAGCACCTTAATAAGCTCCCATGCTGAATAACAGGTGGCATAACCCGGAAACACATTGGAGAGCTATAGAGCACAACTGCAAACTCCAGTGATATAGATTTAATTCAAATTGACAGTGGTTGTAATCACATCCGTGTATGATTAGAAAACCCATCATGACAGAAATATTGAGCAGACCTGAAAACCTTTCCACCAACACGCAAAAACTTAGACGAAAAATGCTCAGCCCTTGTGCATTCCGCAAAAAGACATCAGTAGCTCCTTATTTTACGTCTTATATCACCATCAAAATAATTCTGAGCAAATGTGACGAGCACATTTGAGGCAATATTTCCGTTGCGATGGGCTTTTCTCCTCATTTACAGATGTGATTCTTGCGAGCACTAACCAAGCTAATGGGCCTCATAGTGTTGATGTGGTGAACCCACACAAGATGCTTTCCAGCGGCAAACTTTGCAGCAGTGAGAATTGGTGACTGTACCGCAAGTATGAGTCACAATAATGACAACACCTCACCCACAGCTCTCTAACTCTCTCAGTAGGTCACAATTGTGCAAATTTATTGTGATGGTAATCTAAGACATGTCGACCACAATGCGGTGCTTTAGAAACTGCTGGTCCCTTTTGCATAAAGCACAAAGGCTGAGTGCTTTCTGTTTGCGCTTTTGTGTATCGCTCGAAACAGGTGGCTGACCTGACCTGTACGGGTCAGCTGTCACCCCTGAGTAAAACTTTCATTAGACCACGTGGCTTTCAACTTCACACATGCAGCCATAGTCAAAGCTTTCTGCGCCGTATATAAAGATGAGCCAAGTCCTACAATAATTCAACAATCACGCTTCACATCCTTAGAGCGAAGGCTCAATTAGACATGCAATACACCAACCTCCTGGGTCTTTCCCACAGCAATTTAGTGAACTGTAAATGAGGAACAAAACCACACACGCTTAGACAGACAGAGACAGACAGAGACAAAGATCCCCTGTATAGTCTTAACAGACTGTTGGGGCAAGTGCTGTTAGCGAGCACCTATGAAGGCCGGCACGGCACACGAGGGAGTGGGTGGCCAACACCACGCCCGGCCGCCTTTGTCTCCCTAGTGGCGATGTTTACACATCGCACCAGGTACTAATTTGAGGCTGAGTCGACCTAGGGGAGGCCCGGGACCGGTTCAGATAATCGTCACTGGTGTTGGCCGTGAGCGGGAATTGAACCCGGGTCGCCACTCGCTAGGTTCGTAACGCAGCGCGCTAACCGCTGCAGTCCCGCTCCCCACACACACAACACACGCACGTACACACACACACCCACACGTACACACCCACACGTACACACACACACCCACACGTACACACACACACCCACACGCACGTACACACCCACACGCACGTACACACCCACACGTACACAAAGATCCCCCGTATAGCCTTAACAGACTGTAGGGGCAAGTGCTGTTAGCGAGCACCTATGAAGGCCAGAACGGTACACGAGGGGGTGGGTGGCCAGCACCACGCCCGACCGCCTTTGTCTCCCTAGTGGCAATGTTTACACACCGCACCAGGTACTCATTTGAGGCTGAGTCGACCTAGGGGAGGCCCGGGACCGGTTCAGATAATCGTCACTGGTGTTGGCCGTGAGCGGGAATCGAACTCGTGTCGCCAGGTTCCTAGCGCAGCGCGCTAACCGCGCTGCGCTAGGAACACCCACACGTACACACACACACCCACACGTACACACACCCACACGTACACACACACACCCACACGCACGTACACACACACGTACACACACACACCCACACGTACATACACCCACACGTACACACACCCACACGTACACACACCCACACGTACACACACACACCCACACGTACATACACCCACACGTACACACACCCACACGTACACACACACACCCACACGCACGTACACACACACACCCACACGTACACACACACACACGTACACACACCCACACGTACACACACACACCCACACGCACGTACACACCCACACGTACACACACGCACCCCCACTCGGAAGACACGCATGGCAGCACACTTCCATTGCTTTGACTGTCAACATTTTCTTTGAGGAGCAGAAAGTGTACAGCACAATCGCCTACGGAAGTGTCAATCATCCGAATCAACAAAGTTCCCAGAATGAACCACTTTAAAAAAAAAGAGGTGGTTTATATTTAAGACCTTTGACACGTCTCTCACACGTCATATGCTGACTGACTCACGCGGCCACACGCATATGCACACAGACACAAATTACCCAAGCTATTCAGATTGCATTTCATAACAAACAAACAACAATGACAATAGCATACTGTGTTTAATCCACTTGGAGAATAATGAATAGCGTTGGCCTTAAAAATCTAAAGGTGACACGTGAAATGAGGGTCCCAAAATCCCATGATTAAACATTGATTTATGTTCATTTGTAGACTGCTGAGAATCACAGACGCAGCATCCCAATTGGATTGCCACGTACATAACAGAATAATAGGCAGCAGTACACGTAGCATAAAAAACGCACGTCAATACTTATCCTTCCCTTGGATTGGATATTAGTATTAAATTTGTATCTCCAAAATCAATGGCACAATATGCTTTTTGGTACAAAAAATATATTATGGTAAAAATTGACAAACTCATGAACTGTTTTTCTTTAATAACCAATTTTAATTTAAAATGTATTGGAGCACATAAACTACTAATGTGCAAACAACATGACCCTATTGACTTGTTAAAATAATAATACAAAGCTGTGGTCAATACTATTGTAACAGTTATCATTACGAACATGCACCCACACAGACAAAGAGCCCCTGTATATCCATGCGGTATGTTGGGGCCTATGAAGGCTGGAACAGCACACTTGGGGGTGGGATGTGGCCAGAACCACGCCCGGCCGCCTTTGTCTCCCCAGTGGCGATGTTTTATACACCGCAGCAGGTGCTCATTTTAAAGTCGACCTGACCGAGGGGAGGCCCAGGAGCATTTCAAAAATGCGTCACTGATGTTGGCAGTGAGCGCGAATCACACTCGGATTGCACCAGTTTCGTCGTGCGGTGCGCTAACCACTGGGCCACTACTCCCTTGAGTCAAACCTCGGAGAGGCCCATGACCCATTTAGATGTCTCGCCACCATTAAAGGCCGTGAACAGGATTCGCTGGTTTGTAACCACGATGCCACCGCTTTCCCCATTACACACCCACGCACGAACGCACTCACGCACTCACACACGAGGTCTAATTCTAATTCATGGCATGCCAAATGATTCCATGAGGATTTTATTTTAATTGTTTTTTTGTGAGAGTAGGTAATAAGACAAATGATCCTGGCCCTGGAATTAGTAAGTTTACGCATGTTAAATTATGGATATCTCACATTCACCCACTTGGGATCTCACGCATACGCAATGACTTTTATGCAGAAAGTTAAACAAGCCAGAATAGTATTTTATTACACAAGAAGATCCATTTCTCTAAATGATGCGATGTGTATAACCATCATTTTGAACAGAGCATATTTGTATGTTAAGAAAGGTGCGCACTTGAAGGGCGTATTAGTTGTTGTTTTTGTTGGATATTGATGGACATGAACAAAGGCATAACAAATCACACGGGGTATTTAAATTTAATTAAAAACTGATCATCTGACAACAGAATATGCATTTATAATTAAACGTCAGGTTTAGCTAATTGCACATTTAATGATGAAATGCTTTCATTAAAATGGTGGCAATTCACGATTTCCTCTTTTTCATTTTCTAAGTAACTTATTTAACTTATCATTTTAACTTCGGAGTGTCAGGCTAAATAACGCGATACCGCCAGTTTTTTTACTCAAGGCATTCTTCTCACTTGACTTTCGCAGCAATTCGTCAAAAGTCCAAGTTTCGCTTTTGGCAGCCGTGCGATTGCTTAGTCACGCCACCGCCGGTGGAAGATCCTCCACTGTAGGCCACTCGGCAGCCATCTTGGAGAAGGTGAGAGTGTCCACACCTCACCCCACCACAAGCGATTGACTCACCGTCCGTGAATCAATATGAACACTTCTGGGTGGACAGAGGTGGACAGATTTAAGAGAACTTGCACCATTGCTTCAACCGTTGTGCAAACCATTACACTGAGAAATATATATATATATAATTACGGAATGTATAGTGGGCTACCGTTATAACTGCCACATTGCAAGATCTAATTGAACCAGCGATCTGTAGAATGTGAGTGATCACCATTGCACCATAGCAGCAGCATCCATTTGGCATAACAATGCCCCAATGTTCTGCACCAGGGTGACAGAGAAACGCAATTTGCTTCACACACTAAAGAATCCTCCGTCTGATTTGTGTAGCAACCTGTCCCACGTCGACTCATATCCAGGGTCAGGCAATCGGAGCAGTTGAGACTGACTCAGGTAAAGACAAACGAAAACATCAAAATGAGGTGGTTTGCCATTTTGCCTGCTGCATGCATCATGCCATGCCTGGCCTGAGGAGCGTACGTTACAACAGAGCACATTGGCAGGCAAATCTGATGAAAATCCACGCTTACAGTCTGTCCAAAGCACTGCAAGGCATTAAACAGGTTTTTTGTTTTGCCTCCTTCATCAGCAGTGATATCCTAATGACACCGCTGTTGGAGGATGATTTACATTTCGTATTAAAACGTAACATTTGGGAGTCCGATAAGCTTAACTGAAATGAGCAACTCACTTGCTTCCTCAAACATATATAAATGATCTTGAGGGTGAGAATATTTTTCTCAATTCAACTAATTTCTCAACACCTGGGGGTTAAACGTCGGACATCATGCCGAACAACACGTGATACAACCCTACAACACACCAGAGAGCTTTCAATATAATTCTGCTGTTCAGTGGGTTCGCAGTGCTACGTTACAAGTATGATGTTGTTGAAGTCAGTTGTAAAGCCATTCTTTGATTGCATGGCATATCTTGGTTAGTCCCACAAGGCGCTGTCCTCTGCTTTCTGGGGTGACGCAGTGACGAGATGTTAACTTGCTCGCCTGGTATACAGGAGGTCGTGGGTTCAATCGCGACCCTGATGCCTGCATAATTTGGAGTTTGCATGTGTCTTTATTTGGCTGCTATACACTTCCACGTGATTAGCCACTTCGTTGCGCTATGATTTCTGGCTAGATCGCTTCGGAAAAGCTAATAGCTGGTAAAATAAAAAAAAATACAAAGTTAAGTTCGTAGCTTAGTTTGTGAACAGTTCCACCGTGAGTTAACATCTCCACCATCGTGGCACCTTACACAGCAGCGTAACTCGCAACCTCCTGATCTCTACACCAAGGATCGGGACCTTCACTGCCTGGCGTCGTTTCTCCACGGCACCCCCATCTGGAACTCGGCCACCGACCCGCTGCTGAACATTCGCAGCATTCAGTTTGCATCGATTTGGATGGAAACTTAAAGGTCCCGCTTCTATTGTCTGGATTTTGAGTGACACTGAGCTTAGCTCTGCACCTCAGTCGGGGACATTCATGTCCGTGAAATATTGTGCCCGTTATGAATTACATGAATGTCATTGTTATTATCATCATATTTGGTTGGTTACATAATGGAGATATATTTTTGTGACATGTTGTGCATCCTTCCAAGCATACAATACATTTCATGAGAACACGTGTTTCCTTTTCGTACTGCACTTTGTATTCGTATCAAGAATCGTGATTCGTAAAAAATATGGACGTGAAACGGTCTGTGATGAATGGTGTTCGTCGTTTTCTGTGTAAATCATTAAAATGGACCAACAATCTCGCTTACTAACAACAACGTGTCCCCTGCTGGTTCCCCAGAAAAAATCTTCCTTCCCATCCCCGCCCCCAAAACCCTTCTGACATCAACACTCAACATCATCGTCCTGTGACGCGCTGCTTTTCCTCTATGTGATATCATCGTCATCAAGAGTTTGGGGTGAAAAAACTAATTTGGGGAAATGAGTTTGGGTGGGTGAGAGGCCGATATGCGCTGCACGGTCATCTCGATATCTGCATACTTGTTGATGTAGCCATTGACATGTGGCGTGACAGCTCTTCCATAGAAAGGAAGAAAATTACACCTGGTTCTTAAGTAAAAGTTATTGCTCCATCTCGTGGCGAAGACAAGGCTTGGCAGCAGAATGGATGGCCACACCGATGTTGTCCTTTGGGAAATGTGCTGCGTCCTTGGGGTTCGCGACAAATAACAGAGAGAAGGAATGTGGATGGGTGTAGTCATTGCACGGGGAGTGAGGGAGGACCGATAAGGTGAGGGGGTTGAAATCCGCAAGCACACAGCCGGTGAATTACACGTGCGTGCGTGCGGACGTGGTGAAGGTGAAAGAAGACATCCGGGGTGAACGTGATTTTTAATGCTTCAAAAAGACTGCAGTACCAAAAAACGACCAAAGTTACTCGTATTAAAAATATTCACGACACAGACGATCATTATTGCAGAGCATCATCATAACAAAGCCTCGAGTGCCTCCTGTGAAGACGGTTTTCTGTTTGTATGAATGTTTAACTTCTTTCGCACCCTGCGAATCGGAGGTTGCTGGGGAAGGACAACAAACACACCGACGTAACGTGTTTTTCTCACGTATGCCAGCATCTAAATATTACTTCGTACTCTGCTGTTTTCCAGTTGTGACCCTCTCACAGATAACCAAATGTTTAGCAACCATCTTAATGCACGACCTTTGTTTTGCTCATATCCATCCCGAGACCAACTTGGCAGCATTGTTTATTCGTTCTTATAACATTGCTAACATCTGGCGTCATCGTGGCTGTGTGCTGTCAGCAAATCTGAGATGACGACGTGTACACCATGACTAATGATGCCTTTGTTTCTCCAAGCCAACAACCAGAAAGCGTCTCTCTGATGTTTGTTTTCGTTCATAAAAGAAGGTTTTGTGTTTTTTTTTTACTTTTGTCGACTGCTTCCCTCTTTCTGTAACAAGTGTGGTGTGGAACTCACACGGAGGCAAGACAACGTCACACCTGCTCATTCTTTATTAGCCTCCGTACGCGCCAGTTGTGGGCGCACACCACACTCCAAGAGCCGAATGGCTCACAGGGCTATACCAAATAAATGAAACTGAAATGAAACTGAAACTTCACGCATAACACCGCGCGTGTTACACCTTAATCCCGACTGGCTACCCCCCCCCCTACTCTCTCCCACACCGCACCCACCTGCTCAGGACAAAGACGACGACCCCCTTGCGTTCCCGCACGCCGGCTTCTATCCCCCCAGCTCGACTCTGCCCACCTTCCAGGGCCTGCCCCACAGCCAAACCGCAGCACACATACACACAGACGCCTCTCATCAGCTGCGCGTGCTCCACTCCCTCACCACACGTGCCTCTCATCAGCTGCGCGTGCTCCACTCCATCACCACACGTGCCTCTCATCAGCTGCGCGTGCTCCACTCCATCACCACACGTGCCTCTCATCAGCTGCGCGTGCTCCACTCCCTCACCACACGTGCCTCTCATCAGCTGCGCGTGCTCCACTCCCTCACCACACGTGCCTCTCATCAGCTGCGCGTGCATGACTACACGACACCCACCGATACTCGCCGTGTGTATGGTGGCCTGTGTGACCATGCTGGTGACCAGAGGCTGTGCCCTGTGTTACAACAGCGGTACCGTCGCAGGAGGTGCGCACCTCTGATTCGCGTGGTTGACTCCGTACGGAATCCAACTCGGGCCCCCCCCCCCCCCGGGTTGGGAGCACAGCGCGCTAACCATTGCACTACCGCTCCCCACAAACACACACACATGGGGGCACGCGCACGCACGTACATTGGCGGGTGCGCACAAACACACACTCCCAGCGCGAGGCTGACGCATCAACAAAACACTTCCGCAGTTCCCTTTGCAAGTGCGAGTTCGCGTTTTAAGTCGATGTTAAAATATATATACTGTATATCACGGAAGCTGGTTCGTAAATGCAGGTGTTCGTAAGTCGGGCCTTCGTAGACCGAGGCCGACCTGTATACACACTTGAGCATGCTGTATCACTATTTTTACCAATTGGTGCATTTCCCATTTAAATATTTACATTGCGTGTAACTTGAATCGCTGCGTTCGGCTTGAATCACTGCTCTGGGAAAATACTCAGGGGCAAGTTCCATCGTGGTCAAGAGGCTCGACGATCAATTATAATTTCTGACAGTGCACATTCAGGTGTCAGATGCGCCGGGTTTAAAATGCAGGCATCTGTTGAACAGCGTTTCATACTTGCCAAGGGAACCCTTCTGTTCAAATGCCATTACTTAATTACACGGACGACGTTCCACTGGAACTAAGACACCTGCTCGATGACTCGACGATGTAGCTCTATTTGTTAAGCTTGGATTTAATTTCCATCCTTACGACATTAATTGACCACTGCATTCAACCAGCCAGATACCCGCACGGACAGGGGGAATCAGTTAGCTTGTGGGATTTACACAGCCATTTCCAACAGCTTTTTAAAATCAGCAATAGTTAGTATTAATAGTTGACAACCCATTGCCAATCCACTGCTGGATTAAGGCATCCCCATGCCGTGTCAGCCATGGGGGTTGTTTGACCATACTTCACCACGCTGATGAGTGTGCGTTAGCTACGCGGAACCCAAAGACTCGTTCAGATGTTACTTGCCACTGACGGGGGCGATGGCCTAGCAGAGAACTGATGTTTCTGGGTTCATCATGCTGGGAGCTATCCAGTGCGCCACTGCATTCGACATGTTGTATACATATACATGATGTACACATAAGCTTTAACATAAACTGAAAGCAAAGTAGACAATTAATGTTTGGAAGATGTAATAAAAAATATAATTTTAATGGAAACTGTGCATCCCTCGCTCAATGTATCATCATTATTGTCCCAATGTATGTGAGTAATTAGAATAAGGTACTCGACACTAATAGGATTTGTGATTTTAGACACCGGGAGATTAGACACAATGGATGAAATACTCTCATACGGCTGCTAATGGCCACTGTGAAGCTTCCTCTTTCTTCTTCGAATAGGAACATATCCCCGTCATCATTCTGGACCTTAACGTGTACTTTTGTTTATATATGCACTTATATGTGTGTGTGTGTACGAAGTTGTACGATGACCCATGTTAAAAAATATGAGCCACAAGAATTTGACAAATTCACACAAACTGCTTTGTTATATATGTGTGTGTCTATATGTGTATGTATGTGTATGTATGTATAACCATTCAACATACTGAAATAAATATTCCAGCTGCAACGCAAAATACCAGCGTGGCTGTCGTTTAGAGGAAGGCCTGGATTGACGAGGATGTGTCAGAGTTTAATTCTAGATTTGCTGTTTTACCTAAGAATATGATGTGTCAGAGGCACACTGATCTTAGCCACATGATGGTGATGGCGATGACGTCACCAAAACCCATCCATCATCCCTCGTCCAGCAGCGCACGTGGAAACAGAGGCAAGACTGCTTTTTTAGACTTCTTTGTGTCATCCGATTTGGCGCGTTAATCAAAGTGTCCAGAATGAACACCTCATTCGAGATCCAAACACCATAACCTCCTGGGTTTGACATTCCTCAAAGACACTGGTAGTGTAACCATTAACTGCATCCATGAATGAAAATGTAGAGACAAGCCACAGTAGTGCAATTGTGGCCATGCCAAACAATGGACCATCGAGTAAAGCAACTGTCATCTGCGATCCTTCAACGGAGGATCAGCAATACTGCACGACATACTCTCTCCTGAAGCCCTCTTATCAAGGCTATCAGACCTTGACATTGACACTTAGCTCCTGAATATATTGCCTGAAGAGAGAATTTAATCAAATCGAACTGGTAATCGGCGAAGTAATTGTTCACTTAAATAATCGGATGGCCCAGCTCAAACCTCATTGCAATGCACCAGTAATCAGTCTTTAAAGAATATTCATTCTGGGGATATCAGAATGCATGTGTTGTCAATGTCTGCAGACATCCCATTCATAGCATACCAAATAGCGCATTGAATTATTCATAATTATACCTGCCATTAACTCAGAGTAAGGTGATGATCTTTTTTTATATACTCATCTGTGCATAAATTAAAGTTGTTGATGTCACAGGGGATGATGAAAAATCCAAAATGAATATTAAAAGCATCAGAGTGTTTATATGACACATATATTCCACATATTACACGAATATATTCGACTTGGCATTTCAATTGGTCGGTGGTGACGAGGCCTCGTGGTCGGGCATCCTCCTCTTGTCGACGAGGTTGACGGTTCGATTCCAGCAGCTGCCTTGGTTATTACTGCGGTCTCTGTATAAGCTGTAACAATCCCACGCATCTGCTTCACAGTGCACGATAAAGATCCCGTGATCTCATTCACAGGAATAGGCAATTGTGTGTGCTGGCGACATAGGCCAAACTTTGTCAAATATTTATTTTTAAACCTGCAAATGCCTCCATTTGGAGTATACATTAAAAGCATTGCCCTCTACCGAGAACACTTGGCAGAACGCCCCGACACATTGACGACACTTCAGTGAGGCCTTCCTGGGTGATTACATTCAGTGCAGTGTTGTGATGATTGCCAAAGGTTGGTTGGCAATGTAGCAAAATTCTGCGTGCGTTATAAATCATACTTATTATTATTATTATTAAGGGACGTCATTATATTTTGAAAAAATTAGACAGATTATTTGGTCATTCTGCGTTGGCAGTGGAGCACTAGCGCCACAAACAAAACAACTCAGCACATTTGAACATAACACCGCCTCAAAGGGAACACTGCCTGCTGTGTCACATTATTGACGAACGTGTTAAACCCTGACAAGCCTCGCTTTGTCCCTGTAAGGTGTGGAGGGCGTCACTGCGATGCATTCCACATTAATAGATTAACAACTATTCCTCGACTTCACCAAAACATTACGTAGCCAGTTCTACAACTTAAGTTAGAAATGACAGATTCCATACCTTCCCCTCGTCATCATGATCGAGTCACTATTGATGAGGGACCTTCACCATTCCTTCACCATTCTGTCACCATCTGTCATGGTTCTGCGATGTAACAATACGTCTGTGATTAATTACAACTGATGTCATTCATCTTCTAGCTAAAATACTGTGTTTACTCAAATTAACAAAAACGAATGTTGGATTTGTTAAACGAGTGAATGTTCGCGGCATTGTATCGTGCAACAAGATGTCGTTGGCTCTGTCGCGTGACTCCCGCTTGAACCAGCCACGTGACTGCATTTATTAAGGCTGCACACTTTGAATGCAAACCATTTCAAGCGTCAGTCATTAAAAGTATTTGCATAATAAAAGGTGCTCATCTTATTTCTCATTAATCCTGCTGCATATGAGGCACTTTGGGAAATGGAGGAGGGGGAAAAAGCACTCGGGCATAATTCAAAGATATACCATCTCCTGGCCATGTGACGCGGCTCACAACTATGATTGCACGAAGGCTTTTAGTCTCAACATGATTGTAGGAAGGTGTAAGCACTCATTTATTTGTTGCAACATCTTAATATATATAGGATCGCAGAGCTTGGCCGATTGTTCCCACCGCCTCACCGCCTGGCTGCTGCCCTGATGCTTTTCCATGACTCTCTTGGTCTCTTAATTATTTCTCTGTGTTTGAGGGTGAGCGAACACTGCGCACATTAAAAGTTGACTTTTTTAGTTGAAACTATGATTATAAGATAGGGTACAATCATATAGGATTATTATAGATAGGAGTGGTAGTGCCTTGTGCCGACAGTCCCTACACCCAAAACCACTATCAGTAAAATACCGAGTGAGAAATACCGAGTGAGAAATGGATCCCTGGTTATAACATGATTGCTATTGGTAGTATCACCATCAAAGGTGTTTTAAGCGAATCGTATTTATTCCCACAGCCATTGCACAAAGTTCGTGGATTGTCGATGGATTGTAGCATCGCGAGCCGTCATAGAGCAGCAGCAGCACTTAGGTAGTGGCTGCCACTGCTCTTGTTACTGCTGCTCATTATGACGATGCCAATACAATGATCTTGTATTTGTGGCGCCATGGCGGTGATATGTCAACTACCTCGCCTGGTATACAGGAGGTCGTAGATTCGATCCCAACCCTGACGCCTGCTGCTGTCAGGGTTGGGATCACTCCCCATCGTCGCGTGGATTTTTCTCCGGGTCCTCCGGTTTTTTTCGCCACATTTACATTTAGAATCAACATCACCACGCGTTCAGAGTATTTGGCTGCTATAAATGTCCCCGTGATAAGCCACTTCGTTGAGCTATAATTTGTGGCCAGGTCGCTTCTGAAAAATAGCTATATAGCTCAGTGGGTCTTACCTGGTAAGATAAATACAATCTTGCAGCTGCGGACAATATAAGACATCGTAGAACAGGAGAGAGTGATTGGGGGGCAGGGGGGCGAGTGAAATGCGTCCGCTTGCAAATGCGTCTTTGGAGTAATGGCTCACTCCAAACGGTTTGGCCAGGCATGCCCTTAATTCCCAGCAGCGATTTTAGTGCGTGTGGTGCTTGCAAATACATCGCCATTGATTCAAACAGTCCCTGTGGGGCAAGGCAATGATTGACCAAAATGCGGAAGCAATTTTCAATGAAACCTATTCCTTGGGTGAAACGGGAGGCGACCAAACACATAAATAATGCATACTTATTATCGTCTTCACCGGTGAATTATTACCGTCTTATTATCGTCTTCACTGATGAGTTGTGATGCCCTGTCCCGCACTTAATTTTTTTTTTATTATCAAACATTTAATACAACGTAGCAATGAGCACACGCGTTATACAGTACCTACTGCTTATTTGCCAACCGAATCAAATAAAGTGTTAGGCTGCTGAGTTTTAAACCCTCTTCCCGATAAGCTCGTTGAAAGCAAATATTGGGGAAATGTTTTATATTAAGTTATTATTATATAAAGTGGAGTGGTTAGCTTTTTTAACACTGCTATATAGTAAATAAGGTTTAAATATCGGTACCCTACCACTGAATTCGGTCAAGTTTTGGTAATACAGTGTTGGCAGCGTAGCACAGATATACATGACAATATGAACTACCCTTAAAGGTGAATATATACACATTTCTATGTGTGTGTGATATTTAAGACACTTGCCCATCTTCATATGAGAGAGATTGCGAACACTAATTAATCTGATTTAAAATGATGAATCTTCATCTGTTTGAAATTAATAGATTTTTGTTTCACTGTACGTTGATTGTGTTTGTGGACGTGTCTGGAATTAGTTTTGTATGCGGATACACGAAGTGTATAAGTGTATACTATATAAGCTCACCTTGAGTAAAACGTCTCATCCGCAGCCTCCTTGACCTCGGGGATATGCTTGCGTTTGTCGCCGCCGCTCGAGTCCCCCCCCCCCACCTCCTGTTTTTGAAGATGATTAAAACTTAATGAGCCGTACCCGCCCAGATGCAGCGACACTAGAATGCATACGTTGCAGAATTATAGATTTATGCTGCGTGTGGATGGGTCGAAAAACAAATTAAATATTTTAGTTTCACTAAGTGCACCTAAATTATCGTTTTGCCACTTATTTCTTCAAAATGCCATTCTTAATAAACGGAGAATGGCTTCCGAAATGTATTGCAGTGTGGTTACAAACTTAAATTCTCGGAGTTTTATTTGTAATGTCGGGCAGATTTCAAAGGCTAATTTACAGCCCTATGTCAACCCACTGCTGAATGAAAGCCATCTCAGACTGCATCAGTCATTAAGGTTATTTGACTGTGCAGTGCTTTGACTATAGGGGTACTTTACAATTCTGGTAAGTGTGGGTCAGTGAGAGAGGGCCCAGCACCAATTCAAATACAACTCCACATTGGGGCTATTGGCCATGGCTGGAATTACACTCACGAGCCTGGGTTCACAGTGCAGTGCGCTAACCACTGCACCACCATTCCATGTAACCACTACTTTTACTCGATTTATTGAATTGTGGTTTATTGATGTTCTTTATTTAACCACGTGAACACTCATTCAGAATACCTCTATTTGAGTGGAGGACCAGGTAACCATAGTAACAAAGGAACAGTGGAACATGCTATTCTTTGATGTAATTGTGGAATTTGGGCCATGGCACCAACAAACTGAGGATAACTCGGTCAAATAATTTTCTTCATTTTCTTTCATGTCCATATAACAGGCAGTGCAATTTTCTAAATCTCCACAGGGGTACCGGAATAATATAATAATATGCCTATTTACCGCATACAAGTTGACCCAGTGGTGGGCATTGTGAACGCTCAGGAGCTATTCAGCCACCCAGCGTTTATTCAGCAGGTGGCAAAGTCAGTTATTGATCTAAAACTTTATGATGCTAACATCACACGTGTAGTGACACAGCGCCGACTGCTGTCCAGCAGCAGCAACTGCGGAGGACAGTGAGCGCACACGCCGTCGAGAACATACACGGTGTGTGTGCCGGGAGGGCGGAGGAACTGGGGCAAGGGTCACGGACGACCTCATCGGGAAGCCCCTGGAACCCGCTGGTGGGTTCGAGAAGAGAGGCGCGGCCAGGGTGGAGCCAGGGTGGAGCCAGGGTGGAGCCAGGGTGGAGCCAGGGTGGAGCCAGGGTGGAGCCAGGCCGCGCCGAGTAGAATAAAAGCAGTGGAGAGCCCGGAAAGCTCCGGGCTGCTGATTCTGGGAGTTGACTCGTCTCGTCATCGCCGTCACCTTCGCTCAATAATTGTGCAGCCGGACAGTTGTTGGTTGTCTAGGCCGGGCTGTACGAAAGCATGAGGGACAGAGGAGATGTGAACGGCCGGAAATGTGTAACAATAAATGACGCCTCCTGCAACTTCCTCGTCTCCGACTTGTGCTACACTACACATGCTTAAAACTGTGCATGCCACAATGGACATTGGCACAATGTCTGATATTTAACTTTATTGCTGGAGGCTTCTTCGGGAACTCAATTCAAGTTATGCAGCATGACGTCCAATGTTAAAGAAGCTCCACGTCCGTAAAGCAAAACGACAGACATCATACCAACCACAATGCAGTGCAGCCAGACAATACATTGAAGAGCTATTATTGGAGTGCCATAGTCGTGAGATGTCCACTTCCTCACCTGGTATACAGGAGGTCATGGCTTCAATCCTGACCCTGACGCCTGCATACTTGGAGTTTACATGTCTCTCTCCATGTGGTCTCGTGGATTTTTTTTATCTGTTCCTCAAGTTTTTCCTTCCACATAAAAAAAACGTGCGTTTAGAGTATTTGGCTGCTATAAACGTCCACACAATCAGCCACTTCTTTTAGCTACCATTTGTGGCCGAGTTACTTCTGAAAAAGAGCTATAGAGGTCAGTGGACCTTACCTGGTAAAATAAAAAAGACAGTTTGTCAACAGTTCGTTGGTATATTCCACAACTATTAAAACCTATGCAGTCCTATATCCGGATCTATCACCATAATGATAAGATGACCAAAGCGGAAGATGCAATGCTGACCCATATGAGACAGACAGTAATAATGAGGCAGTGCAAACGAATCAGAAATAATCAATGATTCTAGCAAAAGCTGTGACTCCAATTAATAATTATTCATTGTATAATGGCGAGGCAGATGTGGCAGATGTGGAAAGAAAATTGTCGCAGGCCTGTGTTTTTTTATCTAAGCACAAACATACCTTTAAAATGGTTCTGTGGCATTATCTCTATTAAGCAATCATTCTGGAAGATACCTTGGCCCTTAAAACGGCACTTACTCTCAAATTCAATGTACATTGGCAACATTTTTATAACGGCAAAGCATATGGGATACGCAAATTAACATCTCAGCGTGCAGATGTCCACTCAGCAAAGTGGCAATGATCTACTCAATTAATAGTATTTACATGCCTGTGACACAGCCTATTAACTTCATAAAACCCTGAATGCACAAGCAGTGTTTGAGCACAGAATCAAATTAAATGAGTGGACATTTATTAGGTATCAAAATTAATTATACTTTGGTTTAGAAAAAAAATTCTGGCAGGACTTACTGTGGTGGTCGTTTAGCTCTGCAATTGCTTGGTCACGCCGCTGCTGACGGAAGCGATAATCATCCCCTTTCAAGTCTATTTTGTGCAACTCTTCTACGCTGCCCTTCTAAGCTGTTCACCCATTTCGGCTAAAAGCATCGAACAAAAGCGGTCACTGCATTGCGCGCTTTCAGATGCGTTTCTGCGGCCGTCTGGAACGCATGTTTTATTTTTATTATTTTATTATTTTATTACTTCCCTTCTACGTGACTTTACCGAAAGAACCAAGAAGATGAATCCCTGCAGTCACGAAAGCTTTAAATCGAAATTTAACCGCCTCTACGGGGAGGGTTTCCACATAACTTTGAGATCCTTCAACAAGCTCCGGGATAAGAAGGCTCAGCTAATCGAGTCTCTCACCTTTCTGAAGAGATGCCGCGACTCTAAGGTAATACCAAACGCATTTACACTAACATCTGCTGCTGTAACTTCTTCTAATGCGAAACGAATTCTGTCTAGAACTAGCTTAGCTCTTATCTCAGAGAAAATCAGACTTACGCGCACCGAACTAGATCAGTTAGACAAGATACTCTACAAATCACACTTATCTTTGAGTGCAACAATGTCCACATCGGATTGGGAACACGTGGAAAAAATGACTGCCTCTTCAGCTGCCGCTATGTCGACTAAATGTAAGGACAACTTGATTTCCAAATTCAACCGCCTCTCAAACAAGAAACCGGACCCACACATTGAAAAGCTAGATGTTAACAAAGTCGTAATTAATCGCAGTAACAGTCCTATTTCTGAAGGTTTGAAATCCGTTTTAGCTAAAGGACTAAACTTTGCAGTCACACCTAGACACATACCAGTTAATGATATAATTGCTCGAGTAGATGTAGCTCTCAAGGGCTTGAGTCACATCGCTGCAGACGTAGCAAGATCTGAAATCTCTGTAACCCTCAAAAACGCTAAGATGCCAGCTAGCAACATCAGCAAAGATGAGCGTTTTGAATTAGCTCAATTAAAAAAGAGGGAGGACATTGTCATCCTCTCAGCCGACAAAGGCAATGCCACTGTCATCATGGACAAAATAGAATACAACAACAAAATTCAAGAACTACTCAACGATGGCAGCTATACAAAAATAAAAAGAGACCCCACCAACAGCCTTGTCTCCAAAACCAACAACATCATTTCTGCTTCAACCGCATTAATTGATCAGACCAAACAGTTCTCGTTGAAACCTTCTGCAGCCAGGCCACCAAGATTGTACGGCTTGCCAAAGATACATAAAGAAGATACACCTCTTCGTCCCATTGTCTCTACTATCAACTCCCCCACTTACAAACTGGCTCGTTTTTTGTCCGAAATCCTACGGCCTTTCACTGGAAAAACCACCTCTGCAGTACTAAACTCTACTGACCTGGTATCGACAATCAAGGGGATTGCCCTGTCCCCAGACGACCTGCTTGTCAGTTTTGATGTGGTTTCCTTGTTCACCAAGGTGCCTGTGCCTGACACCATCGCAATCATTGAAGACTTGGTTCATCAAGGACTAAATGCTGGGGTACCCCCCCTGGTGAGACACTGCTTAACCAATACATACTTCACCTGGAATGGAACCTTCTACAAGCAAATTGAGGGCACCCCAATGGGCTCCCCCCTATCTCCGGTTGTAGCCAACATCTTCATGGAAAAATTTGAGACGGACGCCATCCAGACTGCCACTCTACGCCCGACCTTATGGAAGAGGTACGTAGACGATACTTTTGTCATCTGGCCACATGGCCGGCCTGCTCTAGACCAATTTCTCGGCCACATCAATTCCATACACCCAGCCATCAGATTCACCATGGAAGTCGAAAATGATGGCAAGCTACCCTTTTTGGATGTCCTAATCAAAAGGAGACCTGATGGTTCAATGAGCCACTCTGTCTACAGGAAAGCCACCCACACGGATGCTTATCTAAAACCGGATTCCCACCACCATCCATCCCAGAAGAATTCCCTCATCAAGACTCTATATCATAGAGCCCAATGCATCTCCGACCATGAACACATTTCCAGTGAACTCAAACACGTACGCCAAGCTCTTAAGGCTAATGGTTACTCCGACTACACAATCCGCAAAGCCATCACTCCAACCATCAAGAAAGATCCTGTTGAGGAGCCTTTCAAGACCATCACCTTACCCTACATTGCTGGGGTCACAAAAAAGATCTCCAAAATCCTGATTAAACACAAGATCCAGGTCCGATTCAACACAGTACATAAAATCCGTGATCTGGTACCGTCTGTAAAAGATGTGATTCCAGACATACAGTACCCTGGCGTCTACAAACTAAGTTGCCTCTGTGGTAGCAGTTACATTGGGGAAACCAAACGACACGTCTCAGACCGCATTCGTGAACATAAAGCTGATCTAAAACACGGTAGGACAAACACCTCAGCCGTGGCAGACCACTGTTACAACTCAGTGGGCTCACATGACATTGACTTCTCCAAGACGGAGGTTCTCTGCAAGCCATCTGGCTATCATGAGAGATTCGTTCATGAGGCGATCCACATATACAAACACAGAGACAATTTTAACCGAGAAGATGGATTCAGGCTTAGCAATCATTGGAAGGACGTAATAAACCATTTCGATACACATTAGGGTGAGTTGAATAATACATAGTGTTATATTAAAATGTATAAAGTATAGGGTGGTTTACAGCAATACAGTATATAATTTAATGTTGGGTTTATCTATGGCAGTATATAGTACTGTATATGCTAAGAGAATAAAGTTTAGATGGAAGTATATTATATACTTCTTACGACGTAGAATTGTAATTTATTATTTGTTGTTAGTAACTCAGCTTATTGTAGAGTATAGTAAGTATCAGTTTATATTTTAGTTTTTTATGTAGTTTTTACTTTGGTTTTCTACGTGGTTGTTTGGTAAATGCAGCTACATATCATTAACATTCCTTTCCTTTATTAACGCTGTTCCTTGCGCCCCCCCGTGGTGCTGTTGATCCTGCATAATGCATGGGCATAATGGGACTTTGAAACCCCTCCGCCCACCTCCTACTCATTGCCCATTGGTATGCTAAATTCCTCTTCATATGCACATTCTTTTGTTAAGGCGCTCCTCCTCGCTACACCTATATAAGCTCCTAGCTTGATAATGTTCTCATTCTTCGCCTGAGGACGGCTGCTTGCGTTGTGGCCGAAACGTCGTGAGAATTGTTTTATTATGTTTTATTTTTATTATTTTATTACTTCCCTTCTACGTGACTTTACCGAAAGAACCAAGAAGATGAATCCCTGCAGTCACGAAAGCTTTAAATCGAAATTTAACCGCCTCTACGGGGAGGGTTTCCACATAACTTTGAGATCCTTCAACAAGCTCCGGGATAAGAAGGCTCAGCTAATCGAGTCTCTCACCTTTCTGAAGAGATGCCGCGACTCTAAGGTAATACCAAACGCATTTACACTAACATCTGCTGCTGTAACTTCTTCTAATGCGAAACGAATTCTGTCTAGAACTAGCTTAGCTCTTATCTCAGAGAAAATCAGACTTACGCGCACCGAACTAGATCAGTTAGACAAGATACTCTACAAATCACACTTATCTTTGAGTGCAACAATGTCCACATCGGATTGGGAACACGTGGAAAAAATGACTGCCTCTTCAGCTGCCGCTATGTCGACTAAATGTAAGGACAACTTGATTTCCAAATTCAACCGCCTCTCAAACAAGAAACCGGACCCACACATTGAAAAGCTAGATGTTAACAAAGTCGTAATTAATCGCAGTAACAGTCCTATTTCTGAAGGTTTGAAATCCGTTTTAGCTAAAGGACTAAACTTTGCAGTCACACCTAGACACATACCAGTTAATGATATAATTGCTCGAGTAGATGTAGCTCTCAAGGGCTTGAGTCACATCGCTGCAGACGTAGCAAGATCTGAAATCTCTGTAACCCTCAAAAACGCTAAGATGCCAGCTAGCAACATCAGCAAAGATGAGCGTTTTGAATTAGCTCAATTAAAAAAGAGGGAGGACATTGTCATCCTCTCAGCCGACAAAGGCAATGCCACTGTCATCATGGACAAAATAGAATACAACAACAAAATTCAAGAACTACTCAACGATGGCAGCTATACAAAAATAAAAAGAGACCCCACCAACAGCCTTGTCTCCAAAACCAACAACATCATTTCTGCTTCAACCGCATTAATTGATCAGACCAAACAGTTCTCGTTGAAACCTTCTGCAGCCAGGCCACCAAGATTGTACGGCTTGCCAAAGATACATAAAGAAGATACACCTCTTCGTCCCATTGTCTCTACTATCAACTCCCCCACTTACAAACTGGCTCGTTTTTTGTCCGAAATCCTACGGCCTTTCACTGGAAAAACCACCTCTGCAGTACTAAACTCTACTGACCTGGTATCGACAATCAAGGGGATTGCCCTGTCCCCAGACGACCTGCTTGTCAGTTTTGATGTGGTTTCCTTGTTCACCAAGGTGCCTGTGCCTGACACCATCGCAATCATTGAAGACTTGGTTCATCAAGGACTAAATGCTGGGGTACCCCCCCTGGTGAGACACTGCTTAACCAATACATACTTCACCTGGAATGGAACCTTCTACAAGCAAATTGAGGGCACCCCAATGGGCTCCCCCCTATCTCCGGTTGTAGCCAACATCTTCATGGAAAAATTTGAGACGGACGCCATCCAGACTGCCACTCTACGCCCGACCTTATGGAAGAGGTACGTAGACGATACTTTTGTCATCTGGCCACATGGCCGGCCTGCTCTAGACCAATTTCTCGGCCACATCAATTCCATACACCCAGCCATCAGATTCACCATGGAAGTCGAAAATGATGGCAAGCTACCCTTTTTGGATGTCCTAATCAAAAGGAGACCTGATGGTTCAATGAGCCACTCTGTCTACAGGAAAGCCACCCACACGGATGCTTATCTAAAACCGGATTCCCACCACCATCCATCCCAGAAGAATTCCCTCATCAAGACTCTATATCATAGAGCCCAATGCATCTCCGACCATGAACACATTTCCAGTGAACTCAAACACGTACGCCAAGCTCTTAAGGCTAATGGTTACTCCGACTACACAATCCGCAAAGCCATCACTCCAACCATCAAGAAAGATCCTGTTGAGGAGCCTTTCAAGACCATCACCTTACCCTACATTGCTGGGGTCACAAAAAAGATCTCCAAAATCCTGATTAAACACAAGATCCAGGTCCGATTCAACACAGTACATAAAATCCGTGATCTGGTACCGTCTGTAAAAGATGTGATTCCAGACATACAGTACCCTGGCGTCTACAAACTAAGTTGCCTCTGTGGTAGCAGTTACATTGGGGAAACCAAACGACACGTCTCAGACCGCATTCGTGAACATAAAGCTGATCTAAAACACGGTAGGACAAACACCTCAGCCGTGGCAGACCACTGTTACAACTCAGTGGGCTCACATGACATTGACTTCTCCAAGACGGAGGTTCTCTGCAAGCCATCTGGCTATCATGAGAGATTCGTTCATGAGGCGATCCACATATACAAACACAGAGACAATTTTAACCGAGAAGATGGATTCAGGCTTAGCAATC
Source organism: Lampetra fluviatilis (assembly GCF_964198595.1). NCBI lineage: Eukaryota > Metazoa > Chordata > Hyperoartia > Petromyzontiformes > Petromyzontidae > Lampetra > Lampetra fluviatilis. Next base: position 843,362 of record NC_136300.1, on the reverse strand, counting down.
ATTGGAAGGACGTAATAAACCATTTCGATACACATTAGGGTGAGTTGAATAATACATAGTGTTATATTAAAATGTATAAAGTATAGGGTGGTTTACAGCAATACAGTATATAATTTAATGTTGGGTTTATCTATGGCAGTATATAGTACTGTATATGCTAAGAGAATAAAGTTTAGATGGAAGTATATTATATACTTCTTACGACGTAGAATTGTAATTTATTATTTGTTGTTAGTAACTCAGCTTATTGTAGAGTATAGTAAGTATCAGTTTATATTTTAGTTTTTTATGTAGTTTTTACTTTGGTTTTCTACGTGGTTGTTTGGTAAATGCAGCTACATATCATTAACATTCCTTTCCTTTATTAACGCTGTTCCTTGCGCCCCCCCGTGGTGCTGTTGATCCTGCATAATGCATGGGCATAATGGGACTTTGAAACCCCTCCGCCCACCTCCTACTCATTGCCCATTGGTATGCTAAATTCCTCTTCATATGCACATTCTTTTGTTAAGGCGCTCCTCCTCGCTACACCTATATAAGCTCCTAGCTTGATAATGTTCTCATTCTTCGCCTGAGGACGGCTGCTTGCGTTGTGGCCGAAACGTCGTGAGAATTGTTTTATTATGTTTTATTTTTATTATTTTATTACTTCCCTTCTACGTGACTTTACCGAAAGAACCAAGAAGAATAATAAAAGGGTAAGACGTCGTACAATTTAAAATAGATAGTTTATATTTTAAGGTTTTGAAGCTAATTAATGAATCAAAAAAGTGCAAGATTAGGCATTAAAAGTTCCAGTGGTAGAACACACATTTTCCCTGAGAAACACCAAACTAAAATCTCTAATATATAAAACTGAGTACTGTACTGCTCATAAAGCGATATAATACTTATCTATGTTCATTCCCCTATAGTGATATCATTATAGAAAATCCAGTTAAAAAAGGGGATTCTTTTTTCACAAATAAATGGCAGTTAGCGTCGATGCTAGAACACAGGATGTTGCTACTTATAATGAAATTTACCCGGCATGAAACTGATTGCATTTCAGGATCCGTGGTCTATTTTGGTTGGCGTCACGATCATTCAGAGCCCGATTCATCAAGAGTAAACAGATTAATTGCAACCACTACATTTCCCTTGAGCCACATCCTTTAGTAACTTCAATCTTCATGAACATCAATTGGGTGCTGCTCATGCAATGATCATCAAATCACAAGAGAGCACCTGTGTAGTGATATTACCTTGCCCATTACTTTATGGGATGATGCCGTGGTTAGCCCACTGCTCTTGTAACCCAAAGATTACAGGTTCTACCTCTGGACAGGGAATTAAAACAATGGGGCAAGTTTCTACCCCCCCCCCCCCCCCTTTCATTTGTGGCCAGGTCGCTTCTAACAAAGAGTGGGCCTTACCTCGGAAAATAAACTAAAAATAGTTATATAGTATAGTTGATCTGCAAATTGTGTGTGCTGCAGTAACGTGTGGCTACTCACACCTTCTCAGAGACTAGGAAGAGAAGGCCAAAGACACCCTCTACAGCAGCGGAATGGAGCTAAGCTCCGTGGAGGCCCTTCCACCAGCAGTGGGGTGAGCAAGCAATTGCAGGGCCGCACCTTTACTGATTACACTATTAATTATCATCATATCCACATTGCATCAGCAAACAAATAAAAATGTATTCTATGAACTACAAAATCATATTATATGAATGGGTTATGGAAAACATTAAAAAACATTGATTAAGCCACACGCGAATTTTACTATTTGCATGCTCTATTAACATCGCAACACGACATCATACAAGATACAACTCTTATTGCAAATCAAAAATTTACCGAAAGAGTCTAAGTGAGTCTTCAAAACTAATAGGAGGACCCAGCACAATGATGCTTGACCAATTCCAACGCTGAGTGTGGTGATGTCCCCGTAAGAAACCGGTCCCAACGAGGAGGTGACACTCAACACCGCCATCTGCTGGTCCCGGTAAGTCACCACCAGGTTCCTAACCAGGATTGTTTTGTTCCTGCTTATGTTGTGAAATATGACATGATTATGTGCATTTAGGGTGATAAGGTGATCGAGTATGATGATTCTCCTACTTCAAGGTGAAGTGTGCTATGGTATATCAGGAAAAAATATATAATTGTTAAAACGATTGGAGGTGGTTTAGGGTTGGGAATGAATTAGGTGTCCCAAAACAACATTCTGAAGACATATGGCAGCTAGCGCGGCTGTGTTTACAAATACCTCGGCACGTACATGTGTATATTACCTTTGTCAATCCACTGTATGTATGTATGCTGAACTTCTTCATCACCACGCAGCCAATTGTGCTAACCGGAGGTGCGGGAGAATGACAACAAACTAAACACAGAAAGCAGTTCTGAAGGAATGAGTTTTCAATCTAGGTGATTTTAAAGTGCATAGCCCCAGATGGCTTCCTAATGTCGGAAGGAAGAGCGTTCCAGACGGCCATAGAAGCGCATCTGAAAGCGCACGATGCCGTGGCCTCCGCACACGCTGTGCAGTGCAGGTCCTTAAATGATCACACCTCAGCATGCTGGTCAGTGCGGGTTCGTGAAGCCAGATACTACAGCGCAAAGAAATACAGTACAGTATAATAATGTATTTTCCTGCACTGACTTCCGCTGCCCGCTATGTAGAGCCATACATAACACAGGTTGGGTATGGTGGTCACTCAATAGCTATTCATATCAGGTATCTCAATAAAGCTTGTCTCAGGGTGCTTTACATAAAACTACATTGACATGAATTCGAGCAATTTTCAGGATCAGGCCTGCTTAGCTTCCAAGATCTGACAAGATTAAGGTGCATTCCAGGCTGATTTAGGCTCTAGGCTTGGGTCTCGTGAAAAAACACATCGCTTTCAAAAATAGCACAGGCGCTCTAGATTCGTGTCATCTGCTACTAACTCACGTACAGCCGACTGGGTGTGGACCAATGAATGAATGAAACACTGGACATGCGGGGACAATGCAAATGTATGTTAGTTTAAGCGCAAAGACAATGGAGATCTTCACAGTGAACAGGGAACATTGGGCCAAAGTTGGACGAACGGAGATGCAACGGTTCCGACCACACGCCAGCCTTGGGCCAACGTTGCACGATGTTTCCTGGGCTACAGCCCAAGAGGGATTTCAAATATTCCTCAGACACACTCTTAGATGAATGTCCCTTCACCTTAGTTACTACTTAACCTTCCCCCCTCGCGCCGTGGTCTGCACGCATGCAGGCAGCTGTCTGTTCGCACAGTGTGAGGCTACACCTCCGCCTGGAGCAAGTAGTGTCCATCTGTGCACATGTGGGTACAAAGTATGTAGGCGTGCACATCTTGCGCATGAAATCCCAGCACATTTTCAGACAAACAAGTTTGAGACAAACAAGTTTGGGACAAGTTTTGGACAAACTTGTGTGCTCGTGTATGCTGCATGTTTCCGTGTTTTCAGAAACGAAAACTAAAGTCTGCATGTGATTCGTGCTCAAATGAGCATTGAGGCACCGCTCATCTTTGGTTTACAGTCCTGAGCCAGTGGTGTAAAATTCACGTTCCTATGGAGGGGATGAGTCTTCTCGTAAAAAAAATTGGTACTCATTTCATCATCCCCAGAGGGATGAATGGCTGAGTCAACCCCCCCCCCAAACCAAGACTTGAACTGCTCACCAATGTATTGTGTGCCACTTGCTCTAATAAAACTCAACAACAAAAAATAGCGCAGGCCGCGAAACTTTAAGTTTCAAACTACACGCGCAATCGTGTTAGAAGCACGCTGTGTGCACAAACGGCTGTCATATTTTTGCACGCCGCTCGCTCCACTGCTGAGCCACCGGATACAAAGAACAAGAGGAACCGTTTCCTCGAGTAGACCTGGGTTCTACAGAGAGACATATTTTGATGGGACATTCTACCTTTGAGAGAGACTGTGTCTTCCAGCGTGTGACCACGCAAAGTGTCCCTTGAAAAGGAATCCTGGTAATGTTTTTTTTTACTATTTTGAAAGAGAAATATTGCTGGAAGCACTTTTCCCCGTGTATTAATCCATGGGCACATACCAGATGACAAAGAAAACACAAAACACATTTCTCAATAACACTGCTTTGAAATGAAAAAACATACAACAGGGAACGTTTGGGGCAATGGTCCTTGTTCATAGCACAGATTAGTCCCACGCCGAAGGTGGCATAGCTTTAGCGAGTCCAATTTCTCTATGTGGCCAATAACAGTGAATTACATGATAACGAATTAAAATGAGTGGGTTATCAAATAATTCATTCGTATTGTCCATATCAATAAATGGGTACTAAAAAGTGTTGCTACCTTAGTTGGTACCACTTTCTGCTCTGGCTCGTGACCTATATGCTGGGCTTTAGGGAAATGGCTATACCATTCATTGTGCCCAGCAGGAAAAAGCTCCGGGTGCGAGGAGAATAGTAGTTTCAATTACCTCTCTAATGGGTTGAGAGATTTTCTCCAAGGGGCTCGATGTTGTTGGGGAGTGGCTAAATCACAAAGCAAACAGTGAGCTGCCTCGTTTGGAATCTCGCCGATTTCACTTATCAATTTGTTTGATGGTTTGCAATGTCTGTCTCTATTAAAGGGCGATTCGTTTTCGGGTGTAAAGTGCATGACGATGAGGAGGAGGAAAAGTAACAGCAAGACGCTCGCTTGTGGCTTTGCAGGTTCAAATCGCAGGAAAAAGGCCGGCACACACAATCGTAATGCACGACTCCCTTCGAGAACAAACTCAAATTTATAGTTCTCAGTATATAACTTTCCACTGCAAGTCCATATTAATTTTAAAATGTGGCTCAAAACATTGTGCTTGCAAAGTAAAGTCCGTATATACAACCCTGCCGTATTAGTTTTAATGGGCAAGAGCGGAAAGCTTTTGCATCCTAGCACATTTATGGGGAATAATAAACGTAATAATAATTATTTAAATTGGAGCAGGGCAGTGTTTACCGCACTGCGCAGGGAACAATTTACTCGAGATAAATACCCGGTCATGGATAGCAGCAGTGGCGACTGATGATTGAACCAGTTCTGCCCCCCCCCAAGCCCAGATCACCAACTCATGCTGACCAGTGTGGTCAACTGTGGTCACCAATGTCAACTAGGGTCACCAATGTCAACTATGGTCACCAACATCAACTAGGGTCACCAATGTCAACTATGGTCACCAATGTCAACTATGGTCACTAATGTCAACTAGGGTCACCAATGTCAACTATGGTCACTAATGTCAACTAGGGTCACCAATGTCAACTAGGGTCACCAATGTCAACTATGGTCACCAACGTCAACTAGGGTCACCAATGTCAACTAGGGTCACCAATGTCAACTATGGTCACTAATGTCAACTAGGGTCACCAATGTCAACTAGGGTCACCAATGTCAACTGTGGTCACCAATGTCAACTAGGGTCACCAATGTCAACTATGGTCACCAATGTCAACTAGGGTCACCAATGTCAACTATGGTCACCAATGTCAACTAGGGTCACCAATGTCAACTATGGTCACCAACGTCAACTAGGGTCACCAATGTCAACTATGGTCACCAACGTCAACTAGGGTCACCAATGTCAACTAGGGTCACCAATGTCAACTAAGGTCACCAATGTCAACTATGGTCACCAATGTCAATAATGGTCACAAATGTCAACGATCAACACGTCTCGGAGGTGCGGCAACCGGTCACGTGGGGCCTCAACATTTGATTTGTGTCTCGCAGGTCGCACCTGGGCTATTATAATTATTATACATCGCGGCTCCTCTTGTCTCATCACTTCGTTACGCTCACGGTCTCGAACATTCAACAGATCCCATGGCGTGGTCAAGGAGGCCCCCAACTCGCAGCTTTGGCCACCGGGGGTGTTAAGGCACCCCCTGTCCCCACGCTCGTTACGCTACTGGCGCAGGGAACCTACAAACAACAATGATGATGATTATTATCATCACGCTGGAACGCACGAGCAGCTCACGTGCCTGAGGAGCGCCTGCACGCACGACGGAAGGACGGCCTTCTTACAGAACCTTCCGCTGGTGGGGGGGGGGGGGGACTTCGGGAGGGTGAGCGGGAGGTGAGCCCCATCGCACCGCGTGCTCCCTGGGCCTCGACGCACGTGGGGCACGACCCCGACACGAACGCCTCCATTACCCTCGGCACGGTGCTGAGAAGCAGCCCTGTGGCCAGCCAGCCCCGCCCGGTGTGCCCCACACTAAATGGTGCCAACCCCCCACCCCACACTATTGCCACTCTTCTGCTTCCTCCCCGATTGCCTCCTCACTGCTGCTGTTGCTGACCAGATTCTTGCAAATTTTTTTCGAAGATTTCTCCCGGATCTCAGGGCCACCTGAATTCGATTCTCAGCCCGACCTGACCCCTCAGCCACAGTGGTGCACTCCGAGAGTCTCCCGGGCCCAGAGGCGTCGGTGGAATCAGCTGAGGTGAAGAGTCGGGGTCTCATGCGGTCTCACGCGCATCGGTATAGATTTTGACACCACCGCTCTCGATGAGGTGGCCAATAGGAGGACGTGTCGGCCGCGAACGGCAAGAACTATTATTTTTTTATTTGACCAGGTATGGTCCATTGAGCTGTGTAGCTCTTTTTCAGAAGCGACCTGGCCACAAATGAAAGCTCAGCGAAGTGGCTGATCATGTGGAAATGTGTTTCAATGCGGAGGGAAAAACCGGAAGACCCGGACAAAGATCCACGTGACTACGGGGAGAACACGCAAACTCCAAATCTACAGCAGCAGCAGCAGGCGTCAGGGTCGGGAGCGAACCCACGACCTCCTGCACACCAGGTGAGCAAGCCAACAAATCGCCACCGTGGCACCATAGTTACCAGTGCGATGCTCCGAACCCCTCTGTGCACCATGATTGATGATCGATTTTGTGTCGTACACCCTCAGGAGGGAACCAAGATGAACAAAAGGTTAGAGGATCACCAAAGGAGCATCAACTACACACACAGATGTCAGCAACTGCAGAACATGGCCAGCAAGGAAATATGATTGATTTTGAGATTTTTTTTATGTTATATATAAAACGAATTACTCCTTGGAAAAAAGTTGATTTGAGCATTTATTGAAATTTAGAGAAAGATAAAAACAATGTTAACCTTGCTGAGGTAAACCTAGCAGACAACTAGCTGACAGCTCGGTTAACCTCAATAGTATTTAAATCCATAAAAAATTCCAGCTTTATTATAACATTATTGTAATAACCATGTCTAACATGTATCACCACGTAAATACACTTACCTTCATATCAGTATATCTATCAATTGTAATCTCCCGGAATTTTTTTTTTATAATTTACGCAAACACATGAACCTCTAGGCATCGCTTCCTGCTCCCCCATGCTCACCTGCGGGGCATGTCGGTGGCCTCACGCCACCTATTTCATGTCCAGGACTTGAGAACATTTTCACAATTCTGACAATTGCCTGATGATGCTGCTTGTGAAATTTTGTGCATTGCTCGCCAACAAACCCATGTGCTGATGCAATACAACATCGGCGCGTTTGCGCACGTGTCCAACTTTACTTATTTCGCCGTGTCGGCTGGAGGAGGGTATACGACACACATTGTCATTTTACTCTTGCGTTCTGACTAGAATTCAATAGTGAGTCAATATTGGTCGCGAATGCCAGTCTCCAACGACTCCAATACCATTCTCCGCCACTTGGTGGAAGGAATTCGCTCCCCGCTACATCTGCAATAGCAAGAATACATAGCGTCGAGTGCAATGTTTTTCTTCTCATTAACAATACCAACATAATTGCATCACAAATTGGCTACGTGCGAGGGGCTGTAGGTCAAACCACACCTCGTCATAGCTAACTGCTCTAACGCGCCGCCTCATTAAATGTGCTTCATCGCAACGCCACGCCGCTGCCTGTGAATTCTCTTCTTTCCCTCCCAGCAACACAAGACAGAAACTTTTTTTTGTTCAAGCACATTACCAGCAAGCAGTCGGGCGGGAAGCCAACATTGAGATCACTGTGAGTTCGCATTCATTTAAATGTGAAAAAACTGCGAGCGCAAAGCAGTTTGAGAGTGGCCTGGTTGTGATAATCCCTCCTCCTTGCAGATGAGGATTTTACTCTAGTCGCGGAAACTTTGGCTATTTCCGCCAAATATGAATTATCCTCACTGATTGCTTTGCCACAGTTGGTTACGTACCAATGTGCTGATAAGTGCGGACCAGTTTCTTGACAATGTTAACATATTCGCGTCTTAAGTCAGTTCGATATCTTCCAGGAACAAACAGTGCAGCATACAAAACGCGTCTTGCGCACACGAGGATGCGTGAGCAATTTCCCAACGTTTGGCATGCACTCGTTTTATCGCTAAATCCATTTTTGGATTATAATTAAAAAGCGCGCATTCATGGGCTCCGCGTTTACGCGTCTCGCCGAGTTGCAGTGGAGCGATGCGCTGAGAGCTGCCGACGCGTGTGCCACGGGGCGGTGGTCTCTATTCTGTCTGCAGCGACGCCTGCCCTCTCGGCCGTGGCTCATGTACATTTTGTTTTGAAGCGTTTGAGAGGAGCTGATGGGCAGCCAAAAACGGGGGGGTGGGGGTGGGATGGGAGAGGCAAGGGCAGGTAGCTGAATGAGAATGAAAGGTGACATGAAGTGTTTACAGCAGCACGTGTTGTGCAGACTGCTCAACACTGAAGACCGCGCAGGCACGAAGTGGCATCTACACAGATGGAATGCCATTCATATGTACACATGAGTGAGGATGTGGAGAGATATTTGTGCAATTGGTGTACGGTACTTTCCCACACCTCTGATTCGCACGGTTGGCTCCATAAGGTGCGACAAAAGTGAAACATACATCGTGACAAAATATTTTATTTCGGTTAGTGGTGGTGAATTGGTCATGATGGTGATCATCAGAAGCAGCAGCATGAGCCACTTCTTGGATAAAACTGTCCGCACGTCATAGTCATCTCTCACGGTCCACACAACGCAACAATCCACCCCGCTCCTCCGGCCCAAGCGATCTCATCGTTCCGTGAGGCACGTTCCCTCGTCCGTTCTCGCCACGCGTCGGAGTTGTGTCCACCTCGGGCCGTTATTGAAGACCGACTGAGAACATGATCATGAAATATATAGTTGGACGAGCGCTGGTTGGAGTACTTAAAAAAAGAACGACTTCATAATGTATAACTCAGTAATTAAGTAAATAATGTATATTTCATTTAACTCTTTACTTTAGCAAGGTTATTCTAAGAGTCTTGAGATTGAGGCTTTCTAGAATCGTCGATACTACGTATTAATATTTTAATTAATGTTTAAACATGATCTAAAAATACAACTGTTTTCGTGTACATCAATCTCGTTGTTTTCTTTGAAGTTTTGTAACGTGACCTTCAATACCTTATATATATAGAAAAAACAAGGACACCAACAACCAACGTTGATCTTTATGAATTACTAGACAAAGCAAAGTCCACGTGGGGTGGGGATTGGGGTACTGCACTCTGAACCTGGCAACCTGACTTTGATTCCTGGCCACGACCAACATCATTGATGAGTGATACCTGAACCCCTCTCCTTCCCCAACCCGCACTGACCAACGAGGTGAAGTATGGCCAAACAACCCCTAGGACTACGAACGTGTCATGGGAAGGCCTTTACCCAGCAGTGGAATAATTAAAGCCTGATAATGCTTTGATCTATTATGTAACACAATTGAAAATTAACATTCTGCAGTTGTGCTCAATTAAAAAAAACTGTAAGTTGTAATTTGGCTTTTCGCCCTTACAATAAAGTTATTGTATTGTCCAGTCAACAAAAAATCCAATTAACTGAATGCACCAAAACAGAGCTGCATGATAGAGTGTCACAGCGTGGCCAGTGGCAACACTTGTGCTGGACAACGAGGAGCGCCTGGTGATTAATATGGACGAGGTCGCCCTCCCGTGTGGAGTCTGTCTGCGTGTGCTCCCCCTGTTCTCAAGGGCTTCCCTCTGGGTTATCCGCTCTCCTTCCACAACAAGCAAACAAAAACGATGTTGTCGGTATCGGCCAAATATCTCAATTTAGAAAAATTACACTATATGCAAATGACTACATTTAAATGGCACATAGCAACATTTGCCACGACTGTGAAAACCTGGCAGAAACTCTCCTGTCGCAGCCTTGTGACTCAGTGAGGCTTTCCTGAGAAAACGACTGCAGATAAACTAACACGTACTTTTTGACTTCTCTGAGTTTGCATAAAATATCCACACTTCTGTAAATAGATTATCCAATGGTTTTCCGGCCTGCACTATTTTTCTGTTATGATGGGGATTTCTCGTAATTAAAAGACTATATTACCAGTAACTTGTTATATCTAGACATGCATTATATATGTGCATGGTCTATAGGCCGCAACCCATTTAGTGATGGTGCCAACACAACCAATGCTGACAAAAAAAAAACAGGTACATACAGTATCTTCTAAAAACAAACACTATCAAGAGGCCGAGATGGATCATTCAAAAGTCTGGCCCTGCAATCGCTCGCTCATGCCACTGGAGGCAGTCCCTCTTGAGGGTAATTGGTCTACTCTTCCACGCAGATTGTTTGACCGACAACCACCGTTCGTTGTGTTTGCTTCACGCCAATGGACTCAATCCGTGCAAGCAATAACTGCAGGGGTCCTTTGTAGTCCCAGATAAGCTTCCAGTGCCGAGGTGGGTCACGGTAACACAGGTCAAAGGTGGCCGTGAAGGTCCATCATTGTTGTTTCCGTTTGAGGTCTCCAAACACTCCTCTCAGATCACTTCTTTCAAATCAGGATTCAGATCACTGATCACAAACCTGCCATCGTGCAATGCAATGGGAATCTGGTGAACGCGCAGTTTCTGTGGGAATAAGCGTAAGTGGAGCACTGTAATACAATCTTACACCGTATTTCCGGAAAATGCATTTGCTAGCATTTGGTGCATTTACCTCATGACCATAATAACGATTTACCTGACCATTTACCTCATTACCATGGACATTATATTGGTAACATGTTTTCACCTCACTGGATGGAGCGGAGCGTGGTTTTATTTAGAGAAATTTGATTATACGTTCCAATTTTCCCAGTGTTCATTAATTTTGAATATCGGTTAGCACAATGGACTTGCAATCCAAAGGTCACTGGCGAAGTCTCCCCGCGTAGCGATTGAGACAATGGAGAAATAATATCACCCTCACCGCCTCCCTCTGTCCACCCAGCACTGTCAATGGGTAAATCACAGTTAGTCGAAGTGCAGGTGGCTACTGATTGAGGGTCATCCCCACCTCGTACAAGATGTCTGGCCAATGTACGTTGAACGTCTTTCGCACCATACGTAGCCAACCATGTTGATCGGAGGTGCGAAGTGGAAGAGTAGGCCAAGTATGCTGTGGAGAGGCTCTCTGGAGCTCCCTCTAGTTGGAGACCCTTTGACAAACGGTGGCATGAGCAGGCAATTGCAGGATTGCACTTTTATACTAAACCAGAATATGTCGAAGGGTCAACCTATCCAGAGAGGGGTTGGATCCAGACAGCACACAAACACATGCCACGCAGCAATGTGGTCTCTCAAAGGGTCTTGCTTATATGATGCTAGAGAAACAGATAACGTAGCAGGTCTCACAGTATTGTTCTTGTCCAGATAAACTTAAAATATGTCATTGTATGTCTCTCACTTCAATAGATTTTGGACAGGCAGTGATGGGATGCCCCCCCCTTCCCACCCAATCTCGATAACCCCAACTGAAATGTCTGTAAATGAACCATCTCTGGAGTCAATCAGATCATTTCATCCAAGACCGCCCTGCGGGTTACACAGTGTAACAAGCCACCACTTTATGGATATTTAGTAAAAATTAAAAAATAAACTAAAATACTGAGTAAAAGAGTAAAATACTGGTTAACTAACATTCTAAACATGTTCCGACAATTTCACCTTGTGGAATGCCCGCTTTATACAACCCCAATTCCCCTTCAAAAATCGGCATCGCTCTTTGCTCAGATTATAATCAGCAGCATATTTTGTTACGTCAAGGATTACAATATTAAGTGTCTTCTGTGAGACTGAAAGCGAGAAAATTCATTTCTGGATGTACGTCACCAGGTAGATACGTGCATGTTGCACAGGAGTGGGTGTCGGTACGTTCGGTTTTCATCCTCCGGGTTGTTACCTTTTACATATCAAGAGCAGATTTATTTGTTAACATTGCGGCTGTTAATGAAAATCATCACTTCCACGACCAAAAACTCCTTGGAAAATGTCAACGATGATTCGCACATTTTAATTAAAATACAAATGGCTCGGCCACACGATTGATCTACAACACAGCTTTCTCCTGAGGGCACTGCCTTCATATTGAAGCAAGATTGTCGGTCAAGAAAAAGACAGATTTCTCTTCCTACTTTATGAAAAATCACTGACTCTTGAGGAACAGAAAAAAAACACTTACAAATTACGCCTGCGGTTCTGTGAAGTCCACAGATTAAAACATTTTACCACCAACAAAAACAATATCAAACCAAAGTGAATAAAGGTGTATGTGTCCACACAAGTGTATGAGTGTGTGAGCAATAAGTACACATGTATTTGGGAAAAATTAGATGCTCAACAACATAAGCAAAGCCTCCTTCCCATATTTGTCACGTAAAAACAATAAAGCAATATTACAGATCCCATTGGCTGCACGGCTTTCAGGGATAGCATCTTATCAGCAGCAGCAGTGGTTCAATACAAAGCAAATTCATGACCAGGGTTGACAGTCATTGTCTCATCAACAGTCAGCGCTTGCTGGAACATATGCCGCTGAACTTACTGATGTTTACAGACAAGAAGGACCCTCTCTACATGAAATGGGGTCCCTAGTTGGGAGCAAAACTATACAATACACAACGCACCGCGCAAAATAATCGCCCGGTGTCGTCACGTTAATATACGTGGCTCGGGCTGATTCCGTCTGCTTCTGGCACACAAAAGGTCACAACAAAGCCCGCTCCATCGCGAGCCCAAAGTACACGAGACAGCCGCGTGCGCTCTAAACTCATTTCCTGCCAGAATGTCACCCTGACACCTGAGGCAATAAATCATAGCTCCGGGGGGGGGGGGGGAGAATAAAAGGCCACATCTCTCGAGGTACGTTGTGGGTCTCGGGGACTTTATATCAAGTGCGTTTTATCGAGGCATCTCAGCTTCCGAGGCGAGCAGATAACGCCGCTCTCATAAGAGCGTCGTGAACGCTCGCAACATCCTGCCAAAAAGGCCAAAAGTGTTGTCCTTACAAAGGGTACCCAGTTCGAGATCACAATCTTTAAAATGGGTTTAAACTGAGACGTTGAAAAAAAAAACGCATGTAAGAGAATAAAGCGGATCGAGATTTAAAGGAATACATAGCGAGTCGTATAAACACACGTAAGACAATTTGGAAAGAGCACTGTATTTATATGCGCATCAGGCTAAATGTGTTACGCTATGCTATATGTGCCTGCCCGCAAATCGTGCATGAAAGACGTGATGCGAAAATTATTTAATAAAGATAAGAGCACAGTTTTAACTTGCACCTCCGACACGTCCTGTTCCGATGTTGCCTGTTCTTCTGCATGGGCCACTCTGAGGGTTGTTGTTGTTGTCTTTGTTCTGCGCTGATGTCACCACGGATCTCCCTTGCAAGCTAGCTGGGTAACATTCTACAATCGACTTTCCGTGTGACAAATAAACATTAACCACATATTTCACTTGCTTTGGCAGTGGATCCTCCGATTAGCACGGTAGGCTATGTACGGTGCGAAATAAGATCAACATACATAGAATACATCCTGCAATTCGGGCAGAAGTTAATGGCTTACAGTTGGAGGTCTTTTACCATTTCCATGTCATGTAAATCCACACAGCAAGCATTATTAATTAAGCAGGCTGGATAACTGATCCACACTTATACTTCATAACAATTGCTTCATTATAGAAGTACAGATTATGCTTTAGCCATTTTAAGTAGATTATCGTAATTAATTGCATTTGTGTTTCTCTCGATCAGCAGTTTTCCTGCTCAATCAGCGCACAGTACAATGACATTAAAAATATGTATTTCATGGTACGTCTATTTCAATCACTCTACTTATCACGCATTTAACCAAACGAGAGCTCAGTAATCACCACAATTGAAGCTTTAACAATTATAACTCAGCGAGCGACATTACAAATGCAATTTCACAAGTGCGGTATTTGCCTTTTTTATGACGATATTACAATGCTGCGTAGGAAAAGTTTTCCATAATAGAGTTGTTTGGATAAGATCGCGGAAATATGAATGTGTCGCTGAACCCACCAATACCTGACACAGCCAATCAGCAATGTTTGTCAAGTGGACAAAACGTCTCAATTAGTTACTCGTTCAGCACACCGGTGTGTTGGAGAGTAAACCCACAACATTTACAAATCGAGTATGACGATTTGCCAGCAATTACAATCAGCATCATCAGGCGACAGCTAGAGTTGTAGGGAAATCCACCTGTTTTGGTCGATTTAAAACCTATTTAAGACGGAAAAGAGGAAGATTTCTCCACAACTCTGGCTGGATAATATTGGTCGTGAAAGCCTACGTGTTAAACAGGAAAAGGTTTGTTAAGAAGATGTCCCACACGCAACTGTGGCATTCGAATTCTAATCAGCTTGCTAAACAGCTATCAGCTCATTGCAATGCATTCGCAAGCTAATCGCAGCGGCAAATCATGCCGGCGCAAGATATATTGACTTCCAAGGCAGCCACGCAAGGTCCAAGATGTAATTAATTTATATTACGCGACAAAAAATTTCATTACGGCTGCAGCTCTGCACACAGCGAGGTTGAGACCCAGAATAAATTGCATTTTAAATACATTTGTAGACCTTCCACCTTTTTTCCTCAAACTGGTTGAAATTTCAACACTCCTCAATATATTCGTGTTACACGTTCATAGCTGAACAAGAGCTCTCTAACCAGCTAACAATGCCCACATCCACCCCGAACTGTTTTACAACTTCATTCATGATTTTCCTGATTCACCGATTCTTCTTAATAAAGGCAGGTTTCGTGTGATATGTACACTTGGCATGAGACAAAGACAAAGATCCACCGCATTGCCTCTAATAGGCTGCTGGGGCAAGTGGTGTTGGGGCAAGTGTTAGTGAGCACCTTTGAAGGAATGAGAGAGCACCTCCCACCACCACAACTCATCTTTATATTCCTGTTTGGCCAACGAAGGGAGTCCTGGCTTCACGTGCTATTTATAGAGAAGCCTAGTGACCCGCAGAGGTCAGGTGCACATGCCTTCTGGTCCAAACGTCTACTCGTCTTTCATCCTGCCTGGGCCCTACAACAATGTCCAGTAGAACGTTAGAGTCAGCTAGCTCGCTGTCGGGACACAACAATATCCTGTCCCCCACATCGTGTGCAAGTAAATAGAATCTCGATTTAAAGCTTTCGTGACTGCAAGGATTCATCTTCTTGGTTCTTTCGGTAAAGTCACGTAGAATGGAAATAATAAAATAATAATGTTATTATTTGTATTTATTTTATTTTATTATTTCCATTCTACGTGACTTTACCGAAAGAACCAAGAAGATAAATTGAATCTCTTATACTGTTTTAAGAGTGAGTCAGAGTGTACGGACATCATGATCAACTTTCCAAGTGCCGTTGGACATGAGGACCTGATTGCAAAAGGGCTGCATCTCACTTAATGTCCCCACCCTATGCAAGCACGGGCCACAAACAACACCGCCGTTTGTTTGTAGGTCGCGATTCTGTAGAACTCGTGGAGAAACTGCAGAGTCATCGTCACAAAAGTGTCCCTGATGCACATGCCCTCGACCGTGAGCTTGTTTGCTTCGTAATCAATGCCTCTCCTCATTTTCGGCTGCAGCGGTCTTCGTGAAAGGTCATTGCTGTTGACAATTAGCCTCGGGGCTATCCCATTTGTGTGGCTCAGGATAAGAAAACAAGTTTACATCCACAGCGTCTGCTTAATGCCACTGCAAAACAAACCGCAATTAGAGCACGCACAACCCTGGCCGTGCCGCATCAAGTTTCACGTGTACGCCACTTCGGTAAACACTGCTACCCCCGACTTCGCATGAAACACAACATCACCAGAGCCACTCGAGAGAGCTGTTCATTGCCCGAACAGCGGGACGCACTTCCAATGTAACGCGTCATTCTGAAAAGGTACGCGTTGTCTTTATTTACGTCTGCAACAGATGTACAAGGAAGATGCAGATATGCAGCATGTGCAGTGCATGTATGTATCCACAAACTCTCTCCCTTTTCTCCTTGGCTTTGTCGTTCACTCTCCCCCACACACACGCGAGTGGATGAATGGCATTAATGTCTCCTTGAAGGGAGAAACTAAAAAGGGTTGACCCAGGAATGCGCCTACATTATTTATTCCCCGTATAAGGCCACAAGCAACTGCCAAAGGCTCCCCGCACGTTCTCGTCGAGGCTATCCATCGCGCTACGGAATAGCAGCGAGTCTGAAACACACACAAAAAAACCTGTCTGTGACGCATTTCACCTCGGACTCGACTACAATCTCGCAGGTTCCAGGGGCAATAGAAGCGATGTAATGGGCGATGTTAAACAGAACAGAAACAATCATAAATACAGCGCCTTCATGGTCCGTGCCTTTCTCGGATCGTGGCTTAATCGCAAACAGCACGACGACGAGACGCCGACGAGTCCATCGCACGCGTTTTCACCTTCGTGCTGCTGCAGGACCCTGTGACGAGCGTTAACGTTGTGCCGCCTGTTGTGCCGCCTGTTGTGCCGCTTCATGTCTCACGTTTCGTTCCAACACCCCAGAACCTTCGTCGGGAACTCGATTTCAATTCAGGGAGAGCTTCTTCATGCACTGAATTGAAAAATCTCCCAGCACGTAGAGCAAACACATCGGATATCGTGCCGAATGATGCCCGCGGTACAACTTGAAAACGCGTCGGCGGGAGCTAAACGAATTGATCGCTCAACAACAAGCATCGCGGTCCCATAATTGCAGTCCAATTAGGGATGACAATGCGAAGAGCTGCTGAAAGTGTTGAAGGGTGGCAGGGGGAGAGGGGGGGGAGGGGAAAATGTCACAGTCGATTTTTCACGTAACGCCATCGAGCCGTGGCAGGGCGCTGCCAAAACGGAATTAAAACTCACAATCCCAGGTCGACATTTGGTCAATCTGCGATGCAGCCTCAGGGGGAATTTGTATCGAAGGCAAAGCAACCACCACGGGGCGATCGGCAGCCTCGGGCGCCAAGTCCATTGCGCCTCTGCCAGGGCCGGTCTCCTGGAGCTCGTTACCGTAATTGGTTTGGATCCGCGATCAGATTAGAAAGTTGCCGATGTTTCCTTTCTCTTTGACCTCAGCACTTCCGGCTATCCGAGAGACAAGCGCGCGTCTGTCAAGGCGTGTTGCCGCCATCGACATCATTACCGGAGGAAGCTGCACACTTGAGTAACCATCCTAGCGCAAGAAGACATCCTACCGCAGTTGAATAAAATAAGAAATGAATAAAATCTACGCAAAATCCGAAGGGTGGCCGAAAGAGATTTGAGAATGTGATTTAGGAGGTCTCACTCGCCGTATGCTCGGTTCACTTTCAAATTGGATATGTATGCGGTGTTCTTGCTCACTCCACTGCAGGTAGTAGGGCCTCGACTAACGACAGCGCGAGAGAGCCCTTCTCAGAGCGGATGTTGGTCTCCTCTTCCACACTGGCTCGATGTCTTGGAAGAAGTAGAGACTGAAAAAATAAATATGTCAAGAATTAATGTGTAATGTAATGAAAGTACGTTTCAAACCTTAAATTTCAGATTACAATGACGTTGTCTTAGGCCGATATAATATTTATATATTTATATTTTTCCCAATGTTGTCCCGATTGTGATGTCGGCGTCATGTCATGAGCCAAATACTCTATTCAGCACTGTCGGAGAGCAGTGCAATCCCCCGTGTTAAAGAAGAACGATCGATGGAGCGGACTTCACAGAACTATTTCTGAGATCCCTTACATTTGTTTCTTGTCCAAACTGGGAGGTAGCATTTTTGCATCTTCCCCGGAACAGAGTAACTCGCCTCATGACAGTTGAATAAATAATTATAATTCTCAGAGGTTGGAATTTAGGCAAATCATGTGCTCAACCAATGTTTTGGGGTTATAGCTATTTAATGCATTTTAGGTTTGGCTGCAATCATAAACTCCCAAGACACCACAATCTGCTTTAACCACAGGCAACTCATTTAAAAAACCTGGATCCAGGCCGCGCCATCTTCAGACTACAATTACATTTGATAAATATATTGTCGGCATGATACAATATATATTAATTATATCATTCGGTAACCTTAATAAGGAGCAGCATATGTGCCCATGCATTTACATATATCATATCATTTCGATTGTCAAAAGTAAAAGAAAAATCGGCATGTTTGTCAACAACTTAATATCGAATAACTCGGTCTCGTTTGTTTTTCAAATGATTTTATTTTAGGCATGCGGTTCAGACGACTTCATGAAGAGGGTGACATCCTGTCACACAGTGAATGCGGATCAAAACGCACTGCACGAGCTTCCACTGTGTCGTGCAAGCACAGCATGCACTGATGTTCATTCTCACGATGAGACTTCAATTCCAGAGCACTCGCTGCGAAGCAACGGCTCTCATCGAGCTCAGCGTGTCCGGGTGGCCATTAAAGGGAGATTGGACATGGCAGATTTATCTCACAATTAATTTTAAATGGATTCCAAATTAAATTTCACTTATCGCCGCTGAAAAACACGGCCAGACGATGACCAGCTCTGGCTTGCGTCAAAGGGTCCAATTTTCATCTTTTCTTAAAATCGGTGATTAATGGAATGGAATGGAAAGAGTCTGGTCAATAAAGGTAGAAATTTCCTCATGGAATGTTGGCCGGTAAATTTGGTGCTGCTATTATTGCACGAACACTTTTTATACAATTTATGACATATTTTGTATGAATACAGCATTCACATAAAACCGCATCTCAAGATGATGTACAGAAACTCAAGAGCAGAGTTTGTTTTATACAAACAGAGAGGGGAATAAAAAAAACAGTACGTTATTGAGCCTTGAATTGAGCGTGGTTTTTTTATTTACTTAATTTAACTTTAATTGAAATTGGCTTTAAAAAAGCACGGGGGAGACAATCGAGTCCGTACGGAGTCAAACTGGGTTTAACTTTTCCCTTTCACCTTCAAGGAACCCATCACAAGGGAATTCCAATCTAAGTCGTAATTAACAGCAGCGAAGTGCAAACTAAAGTTGATTTTTAGCACTGCTTACCGCACTGTGTGTCCTTGGAGAATACTGTTATAAAGCTCATGCTTGATCTTACTCGGGAATGCTGCTAATTTGCCGTGATTTCATTCTCATAAACCAATCACCTTCGTGGCTCTGCCTTTTGTTATGTAATTGAGAACACACTGGAGAAAATTGTGTTTCAGTATCACCCTGGTGCAGGACACGTGTGCTATTAAGCTTCCAGTTCCAAGCAAAAGGGTTGCTGCTGTGATGTAATGCTGAGCACAATGAACTTGCAAAACCAGAGGTCACCATTTTTGTCTCTCGTCATGACAACGGAAACAATGGCGCAGGGTTCTTCAATTGTCCCACCCCTCCACTGCTGTCCACTCAGCCAAAAGTACAGGACAGGTACTCCACAAGTAATCTATCGGCAGGTCACATGTGGTGAACCCAAGTGTGGGAGCTCCTGCCTCTTTCAATACGTTTGGCTAGCGTGGAAGAGGAGACCAACACATCCTCTAGAGCGGTGTTTCTCAATCTTGTTTGGCTCGCGGCTCACTCAGCCGATGCAAACATTTCCGTGGACCACCCAGCCCCCCAGCCCTCGTGACAAAACGCTTTCACTTTTCTCTAAATACCACTAATAAAACATTATTCTCATTACTGAAATAATATATTTTTATTGCAGATATAACGGTTTTTTTGTTTTCTGGGAGGGTGGATGCATTTAGATGTTATGGTAGTTTAATCAAGATAATTTACCTTCATGTTTTAAAATTAAATATCATAAGTTAAATATGAATTAACGTCCGATACAAACGGTATAAACGTTTCCATTATCTCCGGATCACATCCTCGCGCAACACCTGGAGTAGTGTCGCAAACCACTCACCGGTGGTGGTGCGAGGATCTCACTCTGAGAACCGTGGACCTCACTCTGAGATCCGTGGATCTCACTCTGAGAACCGTGAACCTCACTCTCAGATCCGTGGATCTCACTCTGAGATCCGTGGTCCTCACTCTGAGATCCGTGAACATCACTCTGAGAACCATGAACCTCACTCTGAGATCCGTGGACCTCAATCTGAGAAGCGGAGATCTCACTCTGAAAACCGTGGTCTTCACTCTGAGAAGCGGGGATCTCACTCTGAGATCCGTGGACCTCACTCTGAGATCCGTGAACCTCACTCTGAGATCCGTGGACCTGACTCTGAGAACTGTGGACCTCACTCTGAGATCCGTGTATCTCACTCTGAGATCCGTGGACCTCACTCTGAGATCCGTGGACCTCACTCTGAGAACCGTGGACCTCACTCTGAGATCCGTGGACCTCACTCTGAGATCCGTGAACCTCACTCTGAGATCCGTGAACCTCACTCTGAGATCCGTGGACCTCACTCTGAGATCCGTGGACCTCACTCTGAGATCCGTGAACCTCACTCTGAGATCCGTGAACCTCACTCTGAGATCCGTGGACCTCACTCTGAGATCCGTGGTCCTCACTCTGAGATCCGTGGACCTCACTCTGAGAACCGTGAACCTCAATATGAGATCCGTGGACCTCACTCTGAGAACCGTGGACCTCACTCTGAGATCCGTGGACCTCACTCTGAGATCCGTGAACCTCACTCTGAGAAGCAGGGATCTCACTCTGAGAACTGTGGACCTCACTCTGAGATCCGTGGATTTCACTCTGAGATCCGTGGACCTCACTCTGAGATCCGTGGACCTCACTCTGAGAACCGTGGACCTCACTCTGAGATCCGTTGACCTCACTCTGAGATCCGTGAACCTCACTCTGAAATCCGTGAACCTCACTCTGAGATCCGTGGACCTCACTCTGAGATCCGTGGTCCTCACTCTGAGATCCGTGGACCTCACTCTGAGAACCATGAACCTCAATATGAGATCCGTGGACCTCACTCTGAGAACCGTGGACCTCACTCTGAGAACCGTGGCCCTCACTCTGAAATCCGTGGTCCTCACTCTGAGATCCGTGGACCTCACTCTGAGAACCGTGGTCCTCACTCTGAGATACACCGCTCGAGAGAGGTCCTCTATCGAGTGCACTGTAGTGGAGGTGATTTGCTTCACAAGGGCGGGAGAAAGCATTTACAGGGCTGCACGTCTATTTTTACATTTGAACACTTTTCCAAGATAATAACTTTTTTTATTTCAAAACCTATCCCTCATTGTTGTACTTTACACACTGTGTTACAGCTGTGCATTCTTTAAGTTACTACAGAGCACTGAGCGAGCACACATTCGCTCTAAATGTAGTCATTTCCTCTTTAGCACCAACATAAAGAGACAAAGTGGCAGTGACATGTCTTTTTTCCGGTTAAAGACAAAATAAATAGTGATGTCTTGGTTATGCACCAATATCTCACCATCAGGTAACTAATGGCGAATGCATAAACGCGCCGTGCTCTCTAATAGTTTCTGCACCTTCCCTGTGTGGGAGCACATTCCTCCACCTCTCTTCCCCCAACTCAAAATTCACGATAGCGCGAAAATAAACATGCACAAGTAGCCGCACAATCTGAGGCTGCGAAATGACATTTTTACCTCCCAACAGAAATGAATCTCGACTGCAACTTGTCGATCTCTGCCTCCGATTCCATTTCCCGGGCAAGACTTCGGAAGCGCTGTGCACAGCGTTGCGAAAACAACAACAAGACATTTAGATCACCGCACTTTTTAGCCGTTCTCTTATTAAAATCTTGAAATTAAATACGACTTAAATAAACACACTGAAAATTAAAGAACGGGCGAGGGTTTGCATGCGGCTTATTCTCCTCCCCCAGCACACAGCGTATTTGTTACACGAGTCATGTCCAGCGGATCATTTCTGCTATCTATTCAACCTCATGGAGAATGCATTATTACCACTTCCTTGGGTCAGGAGAATTGT
The DNA here is from genome assembly GCF_964198595.1 of Lampetra fluviatilis. NCBI lineage: Eukaryota > Metazoa > Chordata > Hyperoartia > Petromyzontiformes > Petromyzontidae > Lampetra > Lampetra fluviatilis. Next base: position 821,127 of record NC_136300.1, on the reverse strand, counting down.
TAAATCACAAAAATTGCGAGAGGTGGCCGAGTGACTCAGAGGTCAAAGCGATGGGCTGACAACCACCGGGTTGCCGGGTTTGAATGCCTGCAGCAGCAGCAACCTGTGATTAAACCACGTGTTCATGTCATAGAAAGATCATAGTCTGAGCCCAAGTCACCAATGACTGCACACAAAACAGCATGAGATTAAACTTGGTTCAGCATTTTCTCTGGTATATTTCAGCTCTGAGAATAATCCATATTTGTTTGACTGTCATGGACTGTATGTACGTATGTTGAACTTCTTTCGCGCAGGACGTCGCCGACCGTGCTAATCAGAGGTGCATTTTGAATATTAATTTTCTAGCAGGGCAGGTGGAAAAGTGGTACCTCCTCGAGTGTGTGGGTCAGGTCACATGGGAACGGATTTCGCTCACGCAGGAGGAGGTTGTGCAGCTCTGCAACAGTTTTAAATGGATTCTTCATCTCATGACGTCATGCAAATAGCACGACATGAACATGAACACGACGTTAACATGAACACAATGTTAACATGAACACAATGTTAACATGAACACAATGTTAACATGAACACAATGTTAACATGAACACGATAGATTGTTGGTGGTGGAGGTTCGGTGGCTGGGGGGGGAGGAGACAAAAGAACACGCTGTGCGTGGAGGTATAATTAGACAAATGCAAACTGTAGCCCTTCACGGACTTTTGGGGCAAGTGCTGCTAGCGAGCGCCCATTAAGGCCGGTACGGCACACGGGGGCGTGGGAGGCCAACACTACACGGCTGCCTTTGTCTCCCCACCGCACAAGCTACTCCTTTCGGGCCGAGTGGACCTAGTGAAGGCTCAGGACCGGTTCAGATATTGGCCACTGTTATTGGTCGTGAGTGGGAATTCAACTTGGGTCGCCGGGTTCGGAGCGCAGTCGTTTGATCATGACACGACCGCTGCCAATGTTTACGAGACACATCCACCAACACACACGCGGGCAACGTTGTCCTATTAAGCGAAATCCTCTAAATCTCCACGTCCCTGCGGTGACACTGGTGACACGCGTCGCGTCGAGGTTTTTCGTCAGCTGCTCGGGTGTGATTCGAATTATTTGGAATGCTTCTCTCGATTGTTACTGAAGATCTCTCGAGCTTTTCAGCTCATTTATTTGCCAAACACTTCATCTTGAACATGGCCTCAACACGCAGCCATGCAATGAAAACTGCCATCTAATTATGACGATTTAGTAAATAATGACACCTTTTTAGTAGGTGCCTCTGTATCAGTAGCGCAGCATGGTCGGCATGGGTTGTAAGGCAAGACATTAGATGGGACCCTCCCTCCGTGGGCTCCAGTGCCTGCACACTCGATAGCGACGTCACTGCCCTGTATAATTAATTAACATCAAATGTTTTCATCTAAGACAAAAAATATGACATCTTGTATTTCCAGTGGTCATTTATTATTTAGACATTTTTTTCAGTAAATTTTCAATGTTTCGTCCTCATTTCATTGGGGTTTGGTTTTACTTTCATTCTATCATTTACCTCCCACCGCTATGGGGGGTGACATGCCCCAACGGTAGCACGTCTGTTGCGACGGGTCGCGGTTCAAATAAGGAAGACCACCCTGGTTAATACTGCGAGTGTATTAACCATAAAGCACGCGCCGTCTGCTTCCCAGTAGACGTTCGAGATCCCACGATGATGTTTAAAAAGAGTCGGCCATCAGGTCCCTACGTCATGGTCCAAATTTCCCAAAGTTGAAAACGTGACTTGCGAATTTCTCAATTGGGAAAACAAACAATAATCTCCCCCACCCCACCGACTTCGAAAACGATGCAAGACTCTCCTGCAAAAGAGTCTTGAGGCTCGGTCAGAGTGAGGCTTTCCTGGGTTAGCAAGCGTAGGAGTAGAAATAAAAATAAACCGCTGCCTTCTTCCACCACTTCCCACCTCTCCTTTGTTATTGGGCACGGGCCACTTTGCATGCGAGCGCGTGATGTACGATGTGCCGAGAGGGCTTTCCAATAACCCCCGCTAATCGCCCATCAGCACACGTTACCAGCGTCATTCATTCGCTGCTGACGTTTTATTAAGGAAACCAGATTAATCTTACCCCGCCGCTTGTCAGCGGGTCTCGGCAATATTTTCATTCTCTGCCACCTTTTGCAATATCACCTGTCAAATTGAAAAGTGTTTAATGGCAGACAGCTGGGCCTTCACCCCCCCTCCCACACCTCCGTGAAGTTGTAGTTGTTGCATACATTAATAAATAGATGTTGCTTCAATCCCATAGCAGACGGAGTGCATGGCATGCGATCATTCTCTGTGCCGCAGAGAAAATGTGTAATTTTTTATTAATTCACTTACCAGTTGAAATGCACATCACGCAATGGATCAAATAAATTACCTTCTGACATACGCTTACCATTGCCAACTACCTTTTCACAGTATTATAGTTGTCATATTTATATAATAAATGGTCTGCTATATATATCATTGTGGTACATGTAAATGGACATCGTGTATTATTCAGCACGCAAATTAATGTTATTACATTTACTGTTATTACGTCTGTCGTGTTTGTCCTTTAGCTTGCATTTGTTTATTGGCGTCGAGGCTGCATTGTGATGTGTGGATGTGGCAGCATTGTCCTGGCCATTCGATAGGCGTTGGTCAAGGCCACCCTGACACCGAGTGGCATTTCTGCGGTATAGCATTTACCTGTGTGCATTTCTGGCGTTTAAGATTTTGTTTAGAGACTTGGATCCTGAATCATTAAGAGGTGAAATAAACTAATTAAGCTATTAAACTCAACGAAACTATTTTTTATTTACCATGTAAGGCCCACTTAGCTAGTTATCTCTTTTTCAGAAACGACCTGGCCATAAATGATCATGTGGAAACGTAAAGCAACCAAATACTCAAAATGTTTGTTGATTCTAAATGTGGAGGGAAAAACTGGAGGAGATGCAAAATCCAAATATACATGGGTCAGAGTCGGGATCGAACCCACGACCTCTTGTGTACCAGGCGAGGCAGTTAACATCTCGCCATGGCAGTGCCCTAGGAGCAGTCCTGCAGCTGCTTGCTGACGCCACTGCTGGCGAAAGGACCTCCACTAAAGCGAGCTCTAGAGGGCCCATCTAGAGGGCTTTGTGGCCTAATTCTCCACGCCAGTAAAGATGTCTTGTGAAATGTGGGAGTAAACCCACGCTTTAGTCTGCTACAGGTGACCTGCCGATCGAATAACTCTGGCCAACCCATCGTACTTCTGGATGAACAGAGTTGGGAGGATTTGCAGAATTTGCCCAATTGTTTCAACTGCCATCACGAGAGACCTTTTGATTCCAAGTCCAGCGCACCAACCGTCACACCTTGGCAGCATCCTGCTTAAACGTTCATCATCATCATCATCACGATCCATAGGCAGATAGCCTGTAGGTACCCACTGCACATTTCCTAATTTGTTTCCACTTTCCTCTGTCTTGTGCCAATATGCTCAAGTCGTGGCCACATCGTTCTGGCACCAATCTCTTGCGATGTCGTCACGCAATTCTCTGCTAGGTCTTCCTCTCTTTCCGGTTACTTCCATTTTTCCAAACAGGTCACGTGTGCTTAAACTTTAGTACCTCTTAAAATGTCAATGCCAGACTGTTCCGTGTGCAGGGGTTTTGAGTGTTCGCCTGCTTAAAAACGTACATTTACAACACGATGGCACAGGTCATCGATCATATGTGGGTGTAAAAGTGCTGAATGCCATGTTACCTGCTTTGTTATTTAATTTCCACTACCTTTGTGTGTTTCAAAGCGTATTTAGGTATTCATCTGTTCAATCTTGATTTGAAGCTTTTGTGACTGCAGGAATCCATACTCTGGTTCTTTCGGTAAAGTCACGTAGGTCTAAAATAAAATAAATCACGACGTTTCAATCGCAACACAAGCGGTCGTCCTCAGGCGGAAAAAATATAATCCAGCAGTGGAACTGCTGAACCAGCGAGAGAGCAGCTACAACAAGAGGTTATATATGTGGCGATGGGCAAGCAGGCTGGGTCTGAGCTGGAAAGGAATTCCATCCGCGACGACGGAAGCTCATTCATGCTAATCCCCCTCCCGAGTCCCTCTCTCCCTAATCTCCCCATTAACACAACTCTAGTGCTCCCGTCCGTGGATGGAATTCCGGAGAAGTGGGTACGAGGAGCTCATGACAGTGTGGCACCGGGGCAATGGATGAAGGAAGATCCGGACACGTGATAGCAGGTGCATTCTTGCCAGTCCGACGTTTGGAAGGGTCCACCATGCAGAAGTAGCAATTGCTTGAGTGGTCAGTGGGTTCCCGCCACATTCTTGGGATAGCGAACTTCATTGCTCTCTTTTCCTCTCTGTACCATCCTACAAATATACATTTATTTCACCCATGACTAATGTATAAAAGATTCTCGCAACATTTTCCATATATGATATATTTTTTTAATAACATTGAAAATTGTAAAACATTTTTAAATTTAAAACTTTTACAATTACATTTTTATTTATTACAAATTTGATAAGATAACATTCTGCATTGCTGACAGGTGAAATGAGGTGCCCAGGGTTTGTCTTGATCCCCAACAGGCATGCCGAAATATGCCTTGTAGGCCTCACACATCTTAACAGATGCTTCCACAGAGTACTTTTTCGCTCTTGTCTTGATAAATTGGCCGCAGACATAGCAAAATGCGTCTACCAGATGCTTGCAGCCTCTTGATGCCCTCTCAGGAAAATGCAGATATGTATCCACTTAGGCAGCTGGAACTAAACTGAACTGGTGAGCTTAAAGCCCCTGTATTTATACTACTATTTATATTACTGGAAAGTTCTAGAATGTTCTAGAAGTTACTCCAAGTTTACTCACCACTGAATCTAACTGGAATGTTCTGGAAAATACGTAAATTTCAAAATATCACTGTCCTGGTCACAAAAGCAAAGTTTGTGTGGAATAATAGCCATTTTCTGTACATTTCAGTTAGTGTCCAGGAAAAAAAAAGATTACACAGTGTTATCACACACTTTATGGACACATAAAGCAATTGGAACCACAAAAGTTATGCTACCTCAAGTGGTACCGATAGGTTAAATATCTGCTTTGGGCTAATGGAGTATCCCATACGCCTACGATATCCATGTTACTCATTCAGTCACAAAATGTTGTTGTGGATCTCTTGGCTGCTTCACGTGGCACTTTGTGTTGTTTATTCACCTGTAGTGACTATTTCCTTGCACTTGATATCAAAAAACCTTCATATAAATCAATCCCAGGCAAAAACTCAAGGAACCACAGTTTGTGTGATGTTCAGCAGAGTTATCCGTGTTGGAATGTGCTAGCAAAAAAGCCAAGATGAGTGTTTCTTTTTTTACAAACAGCGGCGATTTTGTGCAAGTAAAATATTACTTGTTAATTGTATGAGGAAAAGCACATTAAAAACATGATTTACATGTAGCGTGACCAGTTTTGGCTTTCATGTTTTACTTACTATGTTCTCAACAAGGTGAAAAATGTTTTGAAAATAAACCTATGAATATATGCACGTCAGCAATTCCTAGAATGCTAATTTCAAGAAGTGTCTCGAATGATGCATTTTTATAAAAATAAATTATCTGGTGGAGCTGCTGCTGCGTTGGCAGTAGTGCAGAGGCACAATTAACAACAACAATAAACGCAACACATTTGTAAACAACACTGTGGCCTTAAAAGGAAACATATATAACTATTGACGTTTCGGGCAACAGTCCGTCTTCATGTAGTCTTTGATTTACGTGACATGAAGAGAGACCAGTGCCCAAATTTCGCCTATTATTTTATTTTACTTTCTTTAAGGCGAATGTGTTGAGTTTATTTTTTATTTGTTATCTTTTTATGCTGTTATAAAAAAAATGTTTGCCCTATCAACCAGATTCCAGGTTGTACAGCAGTACGGAGAGAGCAATTCCTTAAATGTGTCCATCCAGGAGCATTAGTGGGTGCACCACAGTAGGTCGATCGGCGGGTCGCCTGGGGTGCGGTACAGCATGTGTGTACTCACACCACTTCCAAGACGTCTTGCCAGAGTGGAAGATTAGGCCAAATTATTCTCCAGAGAGACATATTCTAGAGCTCTCTCTCTCTCTCGTGGAGGCCCTTCTGCCAGTTGTGGCGCGTCCAAGATATTGCGGGGCTGCACCTTTACCATAGTCACCGCTTGTATTATTTAGATGCTTTGTTAAGTCAGATTATTATTATTATGGTGTTGGAGACACATTAAGTATTGCGCTGGTGAAAAAAAATTTACTGTCCCTTACATATGTGGTGAGTCACTTTGGAGACACTAATAGTAGGAGGCATGTACGTTTATTCTACACTTTCCACAGTCTAGGGGATGACTATATACGGGTCAGGACAGCCGGCACACTGCCCGACCCAACACTGACGAGGAGGACGAAGACTTCGTGGACGACGGCTCCATTCCCAAACCGCAGCAGCCCCGACCCAGCGTCGGGGCCTCCCTTTTATCCTCCCCAGCGTGGCCTGGCTCCGCCCTCGGCCACGCCTCCTTCCGGAACCTACCAGAAGGTTCTGGGCTCTGCCTCACGTGTCCCCTCTGTCACCTTTACCCTACATCCGTGCCTGTCACGTGCCCTACTGGTAGACCGGGCTGCGATCCCGCTCTCTACCAGTAACCAGCGCTACGCGCCGTAGTGACCCATTCTATGTCACTACACATATATATGCCTTACATTAGGAGAATCGTGGTGCATACATGAGTAAGTACATTTAATTTTATTGTCATGCTAAGTATATCACAGTGTGTGCAAGATTTAATTATTGTGGATTCATCGAAGTCATATGGAGTAAATCAGTGGCAAAGTGAAATCTGGCATCATAATGAGACTTTAAAACCACGTGTGGGGGAGAGAGTGCTGGTGATTTTGAATGACTCACTTGAATGACACAGCGCACTTGCCCACTATGCCACTGTACTGCACACAAATACACGTTGATTGTTTGACACGGGAAGCTGAACTCTCCCTGGGACATGAGGCCTGCGCTCACCTCATCTTTGTTTTTGCACCCAGCTCTTGGCATTGTGGTGTGTGGCTCGCATTTTAGCCGTGAACGTATAAATCACCTGGATGGAATTCATGACAGAAATCACTCGACTTTGCAAAGAGCTGGTGGATGATTTACAGTCCACCAGGTGTTATTAATAACGCAAACTAATCGAAATGAACATGGGCCTTTTGGCTGATGCTTGCAATGCCCAGTTTGCTTACCGAAGTGACACATAAAGAATGAATACAGCTTTCAAAATGTAAGGGTCTGAGCGTGGGGGTGGTTAAGGTATGTATCATTTAAATTTGTGCTAATGCATATATTCAAAGAAAATTAGTTTACTTCAGCCATGAATTAGCAATAATTTCGTAATCGTCCTTAAAACTCATAGATGATAGCACTTCATATGAACCGAAATGGACGGTAGTGTTAGGGGCCGTCCATAAATGACGTCACGCACCTTGGGGGGGGGGGGTCAGACATTGTGACGATGTGTGACGAGGGGGGGGGGTGAGAAATGTGACGTCACATCAAAATGCGCAACTTTAAATAACTATAGACAACACGTTCTACTTAATTAAATAGACTTTTTAATACATGTTTTCTCCTACAACATCAGAGTGCAGCGACACATTAAATACGCACTACAATGACAATAGTTTAAAGCGATTTGAAGCGTGTTTTATTTGGGGGGGGGGGGGGGGGTCGCTGAGCACAAACTGGAGTGAATGTCTGCTGAGCATGAAGACTACGCGTACAATAATTCACAACCCACGCCAACAATTCAATACTTTCATATTCATATCTAAATATACCAATATTCGATATATGAAGTTTCAGTAGAACGAAGTTTGGATTTATTACTATTATATTAATAAGAAAAAAGTTAAATAATAAACAAATACACTTAAATAATACATTAATAATACAAATACAGTACTCTACTATATATTTTACAGTACAGTTTATTTTATTTGTAAGCTTTTTTTATTTTAATACTGTACAGTATAAAAAATACATTTTCAATATAAATTGTCTTAGTTTACAATATGAATGGAAGGTTATCAAGTGTTTCTAATATGAAATGGCAAGTTACGAAGGCTGGGATCGCATCATCATGTTAATCATGTACATCAAGGTATTGCTGTACATTACGTGATTCAGTGCCACCATTCAGTTAAATATGTAATCAATCATTATTGTCACATTTTTTTTCATCTCATTTGCGTTGTTTGACACATTTTGTGTGATATTGTGTGCACACGTATTTGCCCTGATGGCATGAAGATAACAGCGTTTTCACATTGTGCATATAAATACATGACAACATCGCATCTTGTGTGACTAGGTGGAACGTGAGTGGAAAGAATCGATATTGATTCATCATTGCACCTGAAATGACGAAAGTGGCCGTGCGTGATTTTGCATCCAGTAACCCGGTAATCAAGCCACCTGCTATTTCATAGAATACATCGCCTTTGCAACTTTAATTGCAGTGGTTCACTTTAGAAGCACAGGTATCCACCGTAAATTATTTAAACTTTTAGCACAAAGAATGATAAATCACTCCGTAAATTGTACCTGCGTTTAAAAACCAGTCATTGCAATCTTTACTCCTAGGTTTTAATTAGACTAATTGTAGGCCCCCTGGAGAGAGCTGACAATTCAAGAGAAAGAAACATCAATTTACCTTCCAGTCCTCGTACCCGTGTTACCTGCACTGAGATGAGGCTCAGCCCCAGGATCAAGGTAAAAATGCAATTTGGTCCACTCGTGCGGTGCGTCTGTGAATGCCGAGCACATTATTCAAGCAAGCCTGACTGTTGATGAGACATTGTTTGTCGAAACCGCCTTTGAGAGTTTACTTGTCTTCATACAATGCTGCTTAAAATATGCACGACGAAAATATGCACTTATAGAAGGCTGTGCAGCCGATGGATGGTTAGAAATGTATTGCTTGTTTTTTTTTATGTAAGATGGATATGTGAAAAAGACATTATCTACTTATTTATTTTGTTATTTACATTCTCTACAGCGACGATTGTGTTCATTTTGAGTTAAACAAAATGTGTGCATGTGTGGCACAGGATGTTCCAGCCTTGGCAGACTGTCGGGGCAAGTGCTGTTGTCGAGGAGCACCGATGAAGGCTGGCATGGCACACGAGGGCTGGGTGGGTGGCCAGCACCACGCCCTGTCGCCTTTGTCTCCCCAATGGCGATGTTTGCATACCGCACCAGGTACTCATTTGAGGCTGAGTCAACCTAGGGGAGGCCCAGGACCGGTTCAGATAATCGTCACTGGTGTTGGTCGTGAGTGGGAATCGAACCTGGGTTGCCAGATTCATCGCGCAGTGCGCTAACTGCTCCACTATCGCTCCGGCGAACAACCCCCTACCACTTTGGTGTTGCCAGACGATAACGCTGTGGTGGAAGTGAGCAATGCCATGATTGGAAGGCCAATTCCAATCAGATTTCTCCTCATGGTGCTCGTAGCCAACACAGCGACCAACTGGGGCTCTGGACAGGTGCAAGGGGCTGGTAACCCCTCCACCTTCAATTCAATTACAATGAAACCACCTAAAAATATTAAACTAAGCTCGTACCACAGGCCCCAGGAGGACAGGCGTTTATGATGTATCCTGGAAAAACTCCATTTCGCGCAGCCAGGAGACTGAATCCGTACCCTCGGAGTTTCTCCAGAAATGGCAAACAGCAACTGGAATGTTCGAACGCTCACTGCGTAGGAGAGGCTGCCACTCCTCTCTATGTACATTGAACTTCTGGTGTCCATAGCCAACCGTGCTAATCGGAGGTGCAGGAGAAGGACAACAAGCTAAATACAAAAAAACTGTTCCAAATAAACGAGTTTTCAATCTAGATTTAAAAGTGCATAGTGCCAATAGCTTCCTAATATCAGAAGGAAGAGGGTTCCAGATGGCCACAGATGGCAGACCGAAAAAATGCATTGCCTTCAAGTAATAAACTGCCATTTTGATCATCGCTATTGTATTTATGAAGAACATCACAAGTATTGTGCACAGACTGGTTTCATTAGTTGATGGGCGGTTGGAGTGTAGCAGACCCTTCACAATGCGTCACAGAGCACGGGGCTCGCGAGCCGACTTATTGACACACGGAGCATAGAACAATCTATGAGAATCGACAATGAGTAGGTTTGCAGATCTGCAGGTAGCTCTGCAAGCGAGTCGGACAGTCTCGACAACAGTCTCCTTCTGCGGAGGCTCCAACCTCCTTTGCGTCTGGTTCGCAGCGATCGCCACAGGTAACAGCCACTTACTGGCCACTTTTCCCTTTCACGTTGTTCTTGTTCAGGTATGGCATGCGTTCCTCAAGAACAGCAGTTTTGTAATTGTATAATTGCGCTGCAAAATAATCGCCCATCTATGCAGGATTTAGACACGCCGATGATTACCGGATCTTCTGACGGAAAGCATCTCTGTCGGGAACTGGACCGGTACCACCTGCATCTCGGCAGTATTTAAGATGTTCTCTGGACTGGCTCTGGCTCCTGTCACTATGAGGAGTGGACAGTTCTCTACATGGGCCAGGAGACTGCCAAACTACAGTGAGTGGCTATTCTTTTAAACAAAAGAATGAAGGGGGCGTGAAAGCATGGTGGTTAGATTTTGATTTGAAGCTTTCGTGACTGCAGGAATCCATACTCTTTGGTTCTTTCGGTAAAGTCACGTAGGTAGAAAAAATAATAGATCACGACGTTTCGATCGTAACGCAAGCAATCGTCTGATGACTGATGACGATTGCTTGCATTGCGATCGAAACATCGTGATCTATTGTTTTTTATACCTACGTGACTTAATCGAAAGAACCAAAGAACATGGTGGTTAGGTTTGGGAAGTTGTAAGCCCCAGGCTACTGTGGGCTCGCCTTCCATTAACGGGAGGTGAGGAAGGGTGGTGGTTGTTGCTTATGACCCCACCTAAGATAAACATCAGTGCAGGGATGGGGGCAAGTCCAATTAGTCAGATGCCTTCGAGGACCTCCTATCACAGGTGCTAGCTACAGTGGCCCCCTGGGATAGAGTGAACCTGGTGGGTGACTTTCATGCCAGAGTGGATCAATAACTATGGTAGGAGGCTGCTAGACTTCTGTGCAGCCCATGGTCTTGTAATTACCAACACGCTGTTTGACATCGGTGCATCCACACATCATGAATGCATGCCGGGTCCAAGCAATAGCATCTGCTGGACTATATAGTGATGGAACAGCAGATGCGGGTCCATGTCCTTGACATCAGGACCGACTGTGGAGCTGATCTGCCCACTGACCATCGGCTTGTCATCTGTAAGATGCGCCTGCAATTCTTCCCCTTAAGTGGTGAATGTCCATTCTAGTGGCCTGGTCTCAGCTAGCTGATGAAAGTTGCAAGTGATAATTGCATCATCGCTTGCAGCTGGGGTTTGCATAGTCCCTCCTCCTGATGCCGAGGGGAATTGGGTGAGGTTTAGGACTGTGGCTCATGTAGCTGCAATGGCTGCTTTGGGCACGTGATCCAAACCTCCCCAGAGACCCTAGCTGATGGAGGGGGTGTTCCAGCTGGCTGAGAAAAAGCGACACTGGACGAGTTCTGTAAAATTGAAAGGATGCCCTGGTGGTCCCCCTGTTTAAAAACGGGCACCACAGAAAATTATAACAACAACAGGGACATCTCGCTCCTCAGTGTGTCGGGAAAGATCCTGGCAAGGATTATTCAACATTGCCTTCCTAGGAACACTGAAGAGAGACGTGTATATCCCCAATGTGATTTCAGGTCAGGGCCATTTCTGTCCTTCTTATACAACAGATGTATAGGTAATTCCAACAGGACCTACATCTCTGCTTTATTGACCTGGTAAAGGCCTATGATACCATCAATAGGCCAGGGCTCTGGATTGTTCTTCCTGCTTTTGGAGTCCTTGACTATACTCACAACCATTTACAGCCTTTATGACAGTGGGCAGGCCTGGGTAAAGGCACGTGGCCAGGTGTAACAACCATTCCCTGTTCACCTTGGGGCGCGACAGGGATGTCCTCTGGCGCCTACAATATTTAACATCTTGTTTGACCACGTAGTTCAAGAAGCATTCCATATCTGTACAATGGGATGCTGATCGATGTCCGGGTCTTGTCAAGGGATGTCTTCCTATTGGTCAACCATGCTATGTATGCTGACTATCTGCTGATTACTGCTCACTCAAAGAAGGACTTGGAGATGCTGCTGCTTGACCTGGAGCATGCTACTAAAGGGTGGGGGCCTTACCATCAGCCCCTCCAAAACGAAGCACCTGCCTGGGTATTTTGTGTCATCAAACACTTAATGCCCTCAACTCCCTATTGGTGACAGGATAGTTGTGGAGAGAGTGGAGAGGTTTCCATACCTGGGCAGGGTGCTTATGACCAGCTCTGGTTAGACAGAAGATGTCTCACTCCGAATCAGTCGAGCGGCATTATCTTTTGATTGGTTGCGTAACGCTGTGTGGAAGCTACCCGGTCTGTCACTCCACTTGAAGCTGTGGGTCTTCACGGCCAAAGTCATGCCCACCCTTCTCGATGCATGCGAAACGTGGACCCCCATAATGGAACATCTTCGCTGGTTAGAAATATTCAGGCTGGCCTGTCTATGATCCATCTTGGGTTTAACCAGGCTGGATTGTGTAAGAAGCTAACAAATTCTTGAAAGATCTGGACACGCTCCCATCGGTGAGCTCCTCTGACAGGTAAAGCTGCATTCGTTGGGTCATGTAGCCTGCATGCCCAGCCACCGCATGGCCAAATCACTTTTGTTCGGCCGAATAAAGAGGGCTAAATGGGCTCGGCACTGGCTATAGAAGATATGGAATGGTGTGGTACAAGAGGATATGGAGCTAAGTGGACTTGCCAATGACTGGTACCAGCAGTGGCAAGATCGGCCTCTTTAGAGGAGGCTCGTGAAGGACGCTACTAAGCAGTTGCTGCCCAGCAACAACGGAGGGCAGAGGAGTGACAGAACAATGAGTGGAGTGCCGGGTGGCTAAAACCTGGCAAGCTGGCACAGTAAAGGGCACATGGTGGTGCATCTGCTGGTCATCTCGGTCAGTCAACCCATGGTACCTGGGTCTGTTACGTGACCTCCTGTCAGTGGGCGTTTGACACTTCACGTGGCCTTAAAGTGCACATAGCCTGGCACAAGCACCCGTGGTGACCTCACCACAACTTAGTGGCAAATGGCGGTTGTCATTGTTGTTGTTAAGTAGGAGTCTGAGTGAAGCCCCCCCCCCATCCCCATTTAAGAATTCACATCAGGGTGTAATTACTTATATCCGTCGCCTATATGGATGGTTAATACTCAGTATGTTATGTTCGCAACGCAGTGTCGTCCACCCTGCACACTTCACACGTCGTGTGGAGCTAGAGGCACGGTGCGACGCTTCTTGCATATGGGTTTGGAGTTGGAGTTTGAGAATGAAATGGAACCTACCTTGAAGAAGTCTCCACGTCTATCGCTGTGAGCTTGACCGACACCCAGGTCCACGAGCATACTATCTTATAAATAATTAAATGTGCTGCGATAGGACTGTACATAAGCTCTACAGTTTTAAAGTGCTAAACATCCATTATGCATGCAAATTACTGGCAAACTTTAATTACTTAAATGATACACCTCCTTATCAAGTTACAAATTCTGGAGATAAAAAAACATAGCTTTACCAATCGATTGCATTTCCAAGTTCAATAAAATCTCAGATCACTGACAGCCCCCAAGCCAGCTCAGCATTGATACATGAACCACAGCCAGAGTCAACGACAATCGCAAACCACACGCTGTGGAGATATATCGAAACCTAAAAGCATTCTTTAGCTCTACCTGGCACCTTTTATGACGTGAATTGTTTACTTCACGAGCACTTAAACCAACACCATTAAATATAAATGGGGCAGTGGTGCAGAGGCTATTGCACTGCGTTACGATTCCCAGCAGCGGTGAACATCAGCGGTGAGTGATATCTGGACCAGGCCTACCCCCTATCCACCCACATTCACCCATCCAGTCTGACGTGTGGTGAAGTATGGTCAAACAACTCCAATGGCCGACACATCATTGGTAGACCTTCATCTAATTGTGGGTTGACAAAGGGCTGCAGTTAATTCGTGTCGTCTTCAACGTCACGTGCAGAGGTTTCTGCAATGCCAGCTGCTCGGCTCACCTCACTCTGCTGCCATGTGTCTCGAGGTGTGGAAGTCACGTGATTTTATCATTAAATACATCATACTCAACACATTTGTCAATAACACAGCCTTAAAAGGAAACGTGTATAAGCAACGTATTTAATATGTGACATTTCGGGAAATGCCCTTCTTCAAAGCACTTAAGGGTGGTGTTTTTGTGAATGTGTTGAGTTATTTGTAATATGTGCTTGGGCACCACTGCCAACGCAGTATCAACAAGTCATTAGTTCGATTCAGTTTAACACGTAGACTTTCGCGACCAATATCATCCATAATATAGTTTTTTGGGTTAGATTTACGCGATTTAACCCAAAACAACTCTATTATGGTTGATTTTATTCACATCGTTTGTACTGTATATCTAAATATGTCCATGATGCACTCACTGATCATAATACGAATGGAAGCGTAGGCTTTCAGTGTGTCCCACATTCATTTATTTGTCTGTGCACTTTGTACAAGTTCAGTCATGGTTAATCCACTGCTGGATGAACAATACACATAGAACCGGTACATGAAATCACTTAATCACTCAATCTCCACAGTGGATGTCCATTCCAATCCGTTTAAGCTTCGTCGTTGACCAGCCGGTCAGTTTAGGGAGATGAGTGACACCATAATTGTATGATTAGGGGCCTGGATGAATAGGGGGGAGGGGGGTATGAGAGGGGAAGGCCTAAATGAACTCATCAGATGTTAAACTGGATCAAAGCTGCATCTTGTGAATGGACGTGCGCATGAAGCAGCAATCCTGCACTCCAAAGAAAGTTGGATATGTCACTTTGTACTCCGGACGGATTCACTTGGAGGGGGGCCTAGGCTTGTTATTGCTTTGGGGGGCCACTCTTTGGGTATTCGATTCCTCCCCCTGATGGTTTTACCACCACCACCACCAGCACCACCCGATACCAAATGCTCCACAGTTTTTCACCTTGGTTATTTCATTTCTAGTTGTTGTTGTTTTTTTTATGTGATCGACAAATTGTAACGCCAAATAAAATTCAAGGTGAAACAAAAACTACGCTTAAATGTCTGCACATAGCTGGTAGTCAGACTGATCGGGTCGCTATGGTTTTATTACAAAATTAGCTATAGGGTTTAATATAATATTGCGTTTCAACCATTGTCAAGCAGTGTATAATCTTGAGGGTCCCTCAAAATCTCAGGCCCCAGGCTTGAGCCCCTACGTCCCCAGCATTACTCCGGCTCTGGTTGTGCTGTATGATACATAAATGCAATCTACTCATGTTTAAATTAAGTCAACTTGCTTGCAACACCAGCTCTAAAGGTGTTATATATACCGATACAAAAATACGAGAGAAAATATCCCCCCTCCATGTATTGTCGAATGGGGCCTCCCAATGAGAACCAGACATCAATTGTGACACTTTGGACTTGCCACAGTTATTGTTTGTTCCTCCAGACCCATTACATCTATCGCATTGCATTAACATCATTCATTTCACCCGTTTTGAAATACATCACTTTTGAAACAACAAGAAATGTCCGTTCACCAATCATCTGGATTCCTTCCATTGATTGATAGACATAGAAGCCAAAGATCGCTGGGAGCCTATGAGAGGCCACCAAACTGCTTTGCTAAATATAATCCCTAAATATTGAGGTGTTATTTGTTTGTCTTCTTGGTTCTTT
Source organism: Lampetra fluviatilis (assembly GCF_964198595.1). NCBI lineage: Eukaryota > Metazoa > Chordata > Hyperoartia > Petromyzontiformes > Petromyzontidae > Lampetra > Lampetra fluviatilis. The sequence continues at coordinate 805,192 of NC_136300.1, read as the reverse complement.
CGGTAAAGTCACGTAGAAGGGAAGTAATAAAATATTTCGATTTAAAGCTTTCGTGACTGCAGGGATTCATCTTCTTGGTTCTTTCGGTAGAGTCACGTAGAAGGGAAGTAATTAAATAATACAAATAAAACATAATAAAACAATTCTCACGACGTTTCGGCTACAACGCAAGCAGCCGTCTTCAGGTGAAGAATGAGACACTGCCAAGCTAGGAGCTTATATATAAGCTGAGTTGGAGGTGGAAGAAGAAGAGAGCCTTAACAAAAGAATGTGCATATCAAGAGGAATTTAGCATATTCATGGGAAATGCGTAGGAGGTGGGCGGGGGGGTTTCAAAGTCATATTATGCCCATGCATTATGCAGGATCAGCAGCACCAAAGGGAGGGGGGGGGTAGCATTAACAAAGGGAGGGCATGTTAATAGCATGTAGAAGCAATGAAACATGTGAATGGGAAAACGGTGGCAGGAGATCCGCAGCGGAGCAAATAATGCATTCCCTGTGGAGAGCACAAGATACACAGTTAATGCCAGTGAGTGGAATGCCAGTGAGTGGACTGCATTGACTGTGTATCTTGTGTTCTCCACAGGGAATGCATTATTTGCTCCGCTGCGGATCTCCTGCCACCGTTTTCCCATTCAGATGTTTCATTGCTTCTACATGCTATTAACATGCCCTCCCTTTGTTAATGCTACCCCCCCCCTCCCTTTGGTGCTGCTGATCCTGCATAATGCATGGGCATAATATGACTTTGAAACCCCCCCGCCCACCTCCTACGCATTTCCCATGAATATGCTAAATTCCTCTTGATATGCACATTCTTTTGTTAAGGCTCTCTTCTTCTTCCACCTCCAACTCAGCTTATATATAAGCTCCTAGCTTGGCAGTGTCTCATTCTTCACCTGAAGACGGCTGCTTGCGTTGTAGCCGAAACGTCGTGAGAATTGTTTTATTATGTTTTATTTTTATTATTTTATTACTTCCCTTCTACGTGACTTTACCGAAAGAACCAAGAAGATAATAAAATATTATTATATTATTTTATATTATTATTTTATTTTATTATGTTTTATTTTTATTATTTTATTACTTCCCTTCTACGTGACTTTACCGAAAAAACCAAGAAGATGAATCCCTGCAGTCACGAAAGCTTTAAATCGAAAGTTATTTGTTTGCTTTAGGGCCCTCATGAACAAATACCCAGATCCATTTAAACCCCTGCTTCATGTGACATTTGCTTTGTATTATAGGGCCCTTATTTATGTAGTTGTCTTTGTTTTACTACACTGTCATCAATAAAAGTCTCATCTCAACCTCTCTGCTAACTCCAAAACAGCAAGAGGAGAGTTTGCAGTACTCAATGTTCAAAATAACAATATGCTATTCAATGCGTTTCAAAACAACAGTAGTCGTGACAGTTTATGCCCTCAAAACTAGAGAAAAAAAACTGCCCACTTTTGACCAAACACACCCACACAGGCATGCAAACACACCCCCAGAGGATCCACCAATCTCTACACTCAAATCGTTTGCCGCCCACAGAGTGTTTTATTTAAGCTGAGGACCCTCACCTTTTCTGACACTGGAGTGATTCACATCCCCATTGATTGACTATTAGACATTTGTCCATAATTGTTTTTTGTTTTTCCACTTCGCTAAAGTATAAACGATAATCTTCATATTTGTTTTTCCTTTCGTGGAGTTGTGCGTGACATCGTTTTACGCGACCGGTAAGTTTATGATTTTTAGATAAAATATGAAGTTTACTTGCAGACTAAATTGTGCCATATTGCTATTTCTGAAAATAACGCACAGAATAAATACCATTTTTTATACGGTGCATATTATAATATATATAAACATGCGCACAATGCAATATTTAAAATATGTAATACTTGTAAATGTTATCAGACTACGGTACAATATTTTAAATCTTTGCTCAAAAAAGGTATTATCATCGCATAAGTGTCCCACTTGGGATGTCAAAATAATAGATTTAAAATAATCTATTAAACGATTTGTTTAAATTAAAACATATTAAGAAAGATATTGTGGATTTTAAGTATGATTATGCTTGATAATGCATCCAGCAGAGTAGGAAAGCTTAGACAAAGTGAGAATAATGGTTTATCGCTCATATAAACTTAACTTCAAGTAGTTGCAAAATCTCAGCTCGTAGGAGACTTTAACAGGCAATCTTTTCTAAACTCCCAATGTCCCATCACGGCTCACCGTTCCACATGTCATTAGTTTTACCCATTCGAATGCAAATGAACCTGCCCTGACCGGTTGAATGACTAAAGAGGGAGCACAAAAAAGCCATCTTCGGCCAGAGTGGCGTGACGGACAACGAGTGGAGTTTTGGAAAAAGGAATATCCTAGAATATTGTTCATTTTGAGAACGCACCAGCAAAGGTGCCTGCTGTATTGCAACTGCCCCCTGGGTAGGTGTTCGCGGTTTTTGTGCAAGTTCTACATTCCATTGTGCGGGTGGGTGGAGGGATTGGGACGAGGACTTTATCTCGTCGTCGTGTTACCGGGTTGTACTGTGTCGATGAACATGCTGTCATCCGATGTGTGTGGATGTCCGTAGCCAAACGTGCTAATCGGAGGTGCGAGCAAGACAATAAGCTGAACACAAAAAGCAGTTCTGAAAAAAGAGTTCATAGCTCCAGTGGCTTCCTAATATTGCAAGGAGGCTTCCTAATACCGGAAGGATATTAGTACCTCCGATTAGCGCGATTATCTGCGTACGGTGCGGCAGAAGTTCAACATACGTATGTGCATGTCCGACGTTTTGCTGCACTTGCTGTGGGAGCGTCTTTAGGAATGGAAGTGAGCTGCTACGTGACGTACACATTCGTATAAAATTGAGCCAGAAAGTGAGCTGATCCAAAACAGTTTTCGAACAAGCTGCGAGCACGTGGAGCGAAACGTCGGACATCGTGCCGAACTACACAGAGTACAACTCGAAAGTACAACGGACATCTAAACTTGCTGCCCCCCCCCCTACCCCACTGGAATGTAGCGCAGGGTGTAGCGCAGGGTGTAGCGCCGATCGCCCAGCACATACAGATGAGTATCGACCCTACGATTGCCCAGGTATAGAGGAGATACCTTAGATATTTGTTTTTGTTGGGCAACTATGAATGATATACTGTTTTAAAGGCACACTATTTTCATGTAGCGTTTGAAAAACTCTAACATTGTTAAAATGGTTTTTTTATGCTGAGAAACAGATATATGGAGACATATTTATCTGCTGATCTATTTTGTTCTTTATATTCTTATACAAGGACCCAACCCTATTTATCGTTGAGTTACGTATATGGTCGATGACCAAAGATAACAATTCCCATACGGTTCTTTGACTGGAGTTGGTTATTCATTATCAGTCCGAGACCTACTGCAACTTTGCTTGCGTGCTGAGCCCAAATTAACAATTCATTCAAAGCTCCTCCGTAGAGAAATAGCAGTGAGGTAATTTGGCAATTTGCACGCGTGCGTTAGACATTTCAATCAGTTGGTACCCGCATTTTAAATCGGAATGCATTGATTTAAATAGATTATGTAAATACCTGCATTATTAATGAGGGATGTACACACAGAAACTAAACCTCTGTAAGAATACGTACATTTGCATAATTGTTTAACCATTATGAATTAACTATAACAGATTTCATTCCGAGTTTGCTCTATGTAATAATTACTATAATTACAGTAAATGTGAAGTCTTATTACATGTATGTTTATTATTAGTATTAATTACATGCCCCAATGCGTCGGTGGATGAGCTGACAAACAAACGTGGGCCACGGTGGCTGTGACGCAAACGCAGGTTGATCCGGAAATAACTATAAAATTTAAGTTTGGTAAACTACCCTGATCAAAGTACCCAACTCTAAGATCTACATTGTTTTGGTTATGTTCCGTCAATATTCATAATTTAGCATGAGCGGCATTTGGAGAGAAGTGAATGCGTTTTGTCAAAAGGAAATGTTTGCATCGGTTGAGTGGTCTGCAGACCTAAACAGTTTGAGAAACAGCGAGCTAGAGGATTCCCTGTGTGAGCTAGCACAAATCGCAGGCCTGCATCTTTACCTCTTACAACGTTGCTGGATCGACCAGAGAAGAGTTTGCGCCACAGTCCGACGATCGGAAAGGTCGCGCATGTGGTGGAGTGAAGTGTGGGGACTCCCACCTCTTCAAAGACGACTGGAGGCAACTCTCGCGACCAGTGTCCGTGAGCAAATCATTTCAGGGCTGCGCCTATATTGTTTGAACCTAGGGCCAGTATGAACATGATGGGGACATGTCCCCAACAAACTCAGAATGAAAATTTGAGGCGCATGATGCAATCATTGCTGCATTCCGTGCAAGCCTCCAACCCCCCAGTGCCTTCGGGCTGACCCTGACATTGTTGGAATCAGAGGGGTTTGGTACAACAATCTACAATCATTACATATACGCAACACTTGCGTCAATAACACCGGCATTAAAAGGGAAATATATATATAATTAGCTGACGTTTTGGGCAACGGCCCTTTTCATAGCACATAAATAAAGAACGACACGAGTAATATGTGCTTTAGTTGAAATAAAATACATCTATATGGTACTAATTATTAAATATTACCTTATGTAACTTATTGTCGAATGAAAATGTTACCTTTAGGATAATTTGCACGAAAAAGAGATTTCGCTTTAAAGTTTTACTTTATGTTGGTTAAATTACACCCATAATTTTCTGTTGTGCATATGAATAATTAAATTATCCAAAGCCTAACTGAGAGAGAGGGCCCTTGCACTAATGTCCAAGCTTCGTCTAAGATTGAAATCTGTGCACAGGCCCGCTGCATCTCAATGTCGCGTGGCTAATAGAGCCTGGCCATTATTTATGATGAATTCCTCGGGATAAAGTAGCGAAACAGGTTCAACCCAAAAAAACGTCCATAACCAGCCCCTGGACTCCTCGACAAGTCTACAGCCGTTGCATTATCGCTCTCCCTCCCACTGTGAGTACAGATGTTGCAAATCTCATGTTGCCCTTGCCAAACCACATATTGGAATTGTTAACGGGGAGCCACTGTCTATGGCAACGGTTTTTTCCTCTCTTGTCATCGTTGATCATTCGATGCGGTGGGTGCGTGGTGCAGCTTCCACAATGTTTTGTTTACGTGGATTCGTCCGCCGCTTGTTTGGCAAATGTACCATGCGATTTGCCAGAATGTTGACTCAGCAACAATGGGAGTGTTGTTTCGATTACTCAACGTGAATATCAACTGGAGTGCGTTATTAATTAATTATGCATGCTGCATTGAGAGGAACACACCGATAATGCAATAAAATAAAAGCAAGCGCGGATTCGTTTTAAAAATTATTTCGAAAGTCATCTCCAAAATGGGATAACGATTTATTGGTACTACGCCCCACGCACATTAATGCAGCCACTAGTTTCGGTAATCAGAAGCAGCATTGTCTCATGAGTATAACAAAAGGGTGATTCCATAACCTAGAGGTGTATGTGCAGCCTATTAAAGGTCCAAAAAGTCAATAAATATTGCGAGATCAAACAAAATCCGCTCCGAGGAATTGAAAGGGATAGATTATTCTATCATAACATTCAAAGTGTTGTGGGTGCGATCATCATCTCATCTGGTGCAATTTCCACGTTCATACGTTCGGGGCCGGCTATAGATACCGCCACTAAAATAATGGGGAGAGATTATGTCGAAAACATCTTATTTCAAAGCCGCTACATGTCTTTCCACCGGTTTCAGTGCCCTGATTCACTCTCTATAGACACTCTCCTCCTCCACCATTCTATGGTGAGGCATAAGCCTCGGTCATCGATATATTTACTGATCAAAGCTTAATTTGAATTAACATCATCAATGTTGTGTAGAGGCCATCTCGTGGCGAGCAGATCTTGACATTTAGTTCCTGAACACATTGTCGTGTGTACAAAATAAAAACAATTGATATCTCGGATTTTGTCAAGTGCACACAGTCTTTAGTGTAACGCCCAGAGGAGTGGGCTTATGTCAGATGATTGCGGACGCCACATAATTATTCCATGCCTCTTGTAACCAATCACGCACTCGCTGCATGGGGACCAGGGTCATTGTCTAGGTGAGCGAGTATCTGTGTATGTATGTGAACTTCTCTTGCACCGTACGTAGCCAACAGTGCTCATCAGAGGTGCGGGGAAGGACAACAAACTGAACACAAAAAGCAGTTCAATTTTTCTTTTTCAATTTAGATTTAAGAATTATACAAACGATTTGCCCTGTGTATACAATAAAATGAAATTAATGGGGCAGTGCGTTTTCCGCTTGTTCCAGAGGTCTGTGGTTTCCGACCCTGCGGCCATCCTGGTCGATGCTTCGCAGTGCACCTCAAAGATTCCGTCAAGTTATTCGGAAATTGCAGAGGCTCCCGCATGTGCCAGCATCATGGCAAAATGAGCCACACGTTGCAAGTTTCATTTAAGTTTTATTTGACCAGTTGAGGAGAACTCAAGATAAGGATAATTACTCAATTGGGCAATGACACAAAGCAATGTCGCCCCGTACTTCAAAACTCCCGCACACCCCGTCTGTGAAACGTAGCACCCTCTTTACTTGATAGCGTGCGTGCTCGAAGAATGGCCACGGATACCAAGTGTACTACGACTTTGCCCTGCGTTGTCTGTCAGATGATGGCGAACCAGACCATTAACGGGATGAACGGAGTGACCGCGGGTAACGGGCACAGGGATCGGGCTCTGGCCGGCGCTGTGGGACCCAAGCGCTGGGACGTGCAGGCCTCCGAGATGGCCAAGCGGACCTTCAACCCGATCCGTGCCATCGTGGACTCCATGCACATCGAGCCCAACCCCCACAAGGCCATGATATCTCTCTCCATCGGTGAGCCCTGCTGTCCAGGGTCGCCCCCTTCCTTCGACGCACAAAATACGGGGGCATATTCTGGGAAAACGAATATTTCAAAATACCAGGAGACAGCTCCACCTAGGGGGGGCGGTGGAGGAGGAGGAGGAGGAGGGGCAAATGTCTCCAGGTCTCACACAAAAAGGCTCCCAAATGGGCGTGTTTGTTGTTGCCAAGCATTAGGGGCAACCAGCCCCGGGGCTCCAGACACTGATTTGAATTGTTTTTAAATGTACTGAAAATGTAGTGGAATGACACATACATTTTCTCTGCAAACGTATTTCACATGTTGCAGTCTGCATTTTAAACAAATCTCATATTCGTTAAAAACATGTGGTGGCAGCGTCATTAAGTTTTCATTAATTAGGGAAGGTCTCGAAATATTCATGACATATTTTACCAGAGTTAGAAGCAAATAGAGGTGACATTACCATTTAGATTATGTTTCTTACAAAAAAAGCTTCAATATCCCATTACGTGTAACAGAGAGACAGCTGGTGCTATGGTTGCACGTGTGTGGGCATCAAGTTAACTTGCTTGATAGGGCATTGCAGCGGAACATTAATTCAACACGGTTGCCAGGACCTGCATTTCACGATGACAATAATGCGGTGGTACATTCTAGGCGACGGTGTAAAGCAGAGCTCGGGGAACCTCTTTCCCGACCGTCGCGTTTTCCAATTGCTAATGGAAGAGGTACAGCCCTGCAATTGCTTGCTCATGCCACTGCTGGCGGGAGGGCCTATCACGAGAGAGAGAGCCGCACGAGAAGGTTATCCAAGAATAATTTGGGGTCGCCGAGAGAAATGAGTGCCGCGCGCGTTTACATCAGAAACGCAGTGTTGTTGTCAGGTCCCAGTTTTTTACCCTTCGAGTACTCGATAGGGGCACCACGGCAGTGAGATGCTAACTACCTCACCTGCTACACAGGAGGCCGTAGGTTCAATCCCGACCCTGACGCCTGCTGTATATTTGGAGTTTGCATGTCTCTCTCCCCGTGGTCGTGAGGATATTTATACAGGTTTTCCGGTTTCCCTCCTCATTTAGAATCGTGCATTTCGAGTATTTGCCTGCAATAATGAAGTGGCGATAAGCCACTTCATTGAGCTATTATTTGTCACCAAGTCGCTATATAGCTCAGTAGGCCTCATCTGGTGATGGATAAATATAATTTGTATGTATGCGTGTTGAACTTCTTTCGCACTGTACATAGCCAACCGTGCTAATCGGAAGTTTGCTGGCTGAAAAACATTAAGTCGTGGGCTGTGTCTGACCCGCGTGCTGCAGACTTCCCCTCTCTCTTCGTGTAAACCTTCCTCCGCCTGGTTTCCCCGACCCAGGCGACCCCACGGTGTTTCGTAATCTGCCCACGGACAACGTAGTACGCACGGCCGTCAAGGAGGCCATCGACTCCGGCAACTACGACGGCTACGCTCCCTCCATAGGTGAGTGGCGAGCCCCACTCACCACCACGGCGAGCCCCACTCACCACCACGGCACGCAAGCTGCGCTTGTGCCCAAGGAAGGAAATGTTGTAACGCCTGCAGCCCATGTTAAATTACGAACACGTTTTTACGTGGCAATTATAACGTTGGGAATAGGTTTTCCCCTTTTTTCTGGCAACAAAACAGGTGTTAGAATGTTAAAACACCAAACTGAAACCTTTTACAAAGAATCATGTCTGAATTAACCTCAATACTTGTGTTCAGAATGCAAAACAAAAACATACTCTGATAATATATGCATTGTCTTAGAAACTGGTTGGTCCACACCAGAGACAGCTTTCTTTTGAGCCTCGTCTCAAACGGTGTTAGACCAGAGGACGCCAAGAGGCGCCAAAAGGCGTCCTCTGGTCCTGTTTTGTTTGCATTGTGACCACAAGTATTGTGGTTAATGCAGTGATATGATTCCTTGTAAAAGGTTTCAGTTTGGTGTTTTAACATCTCAACACCTGCTTTGTTGCCGGAAAAAATGGGAAAACCTATTCTCATATTTTGGTACTGGCAAAGGAGGTCCCATGAAATGATAACGGTGTTTGCATGTTACTGATGAAATAAGTTGATTTAATGCTTTGTCGTACTCGACATTATACTTATTTGTTTCCCTGCGCTAACTCCCTGCGCTAACTGCCTGCGCTAACTGCCTGCGCTAACTGCCTGCGCTAACTGCCTGCGCTAACTGCCTGCGCTAACTGCCTGCGCTAACTGCCTGCGCTAACTGCCTGCGCTAACTGCCTGCGCTAACTGCCTGCACAAAACCCGCACTGGCCGGCATGGTGAAGTATGGTCAAACTACCCCCCCCCCATGACCCAAGTGGAGTTGGGAAGCCCTCATCCAGCAGTGGATTAACTAAATAGCTAGACATGTCGGCTTCAATGTGACAGCGATAATACATTTTGATTATTTCTTCTTTGAGTTGAAATATTACTGTTCAATTACAGACACAATAAACAACATTCGTTGTCATTATATTTTAATATGGAGTGAATATTTCACTGCATACGAAGAAAAAACAAATCAAACAAATCAAGGTCTTTACAAAGCCACTGTGATCCCCTGCACTCGATCCAGTCACATTACGTGGCAAAAGACATTTCAGCCGACTCCGTTTTTTCCGAATTAGCAGCGTGCATAGAACAGCTCGTCCTCACCTTGCCAGCTCTGCCGGTCATGGTGATGAGGTACTGTATGTGCTCAATTATAAATAACTGCTTTATTTTCTTATCAATAATATTCAAAGCACTCACAATAACATACAATAGATGCGTAATAGTTACAATAACGACTTCCTATTCAATTCAATTAATGCAATCTTTGTTAATGCCATCTCCTATCTCCTAATAAGATCCAGTAAATTGTGTACGTCTAATAGTCACAGTGGCTTCCTGCTGAGGCGGTGCTGCTCTCCTGTGTACAGCCCTGAGCCCTTGGTCGAAACTGCACATTCCCATGACAGGCACAACATCTCTTCATAGAGCAACCACTGTGGCCTTTCCCCACAAGTGGTACTTAATCTTACCACCCCCAGTGGGATGATGGGCAGATTCAACCCCTCAACAAGAAATGTCACCCGCAACCTCCCGACTGTGAGCCACTCGCTCTGCCGCTGACCTAGTAAACATTGGCAGACGCTCGGCCAATGTTCCATTGTACTGGGGAGCCACTTAGCGGATTGGTCTTTCTTAAGTGGTAAAAAATGTAAACCTTCCAAACGCACTAAAATTACTACCATATAACAAAGAAATATAAATGAATACCACATTACAATCGTAGAATTGTCGTCTATAAAATGTTACATTTGCCTCCCAATTCCGGTGACGGTTGCTTTATTCTCACCGGCTGCTTTGTAACTCAGCTCTCCCTTGGAAATTACACCTGTGACCTCGATGGGAGCACTCGCCTGCTTTTAATTAAAAATAGAATGTATAAATATCCCAGTACGGTATAACAATTGTGAAATGTTTTTTTTGCTCATGTTTAATTTAAATTGTGTTAAATTCGACAGGTTATCAACAAGCAAGAGAGGCGATCGCGGACTACTACACCTGCGCTGAAGCCCCTTTGGAGGCCAGGGTTAGTTGCCCTCCAGTCGCATTCATCACCTTTCATGGTTAAAAGTTATTGCAATTCCAGGTCGTTTATCATGTCATGTTTTAAACATAAGGTAGCTGCAATACCTATATTTAGCACGGATCGTTTCTCTGCGCTTATCCCGATGCTTTAAACCACATTTTTCGCTCCGCTGCCGCTCAGGGATGTTGGCCCATGTAGGTGACATGGGAGCCAGAAAACGGTGTTCAAACGTGGAGTGAATTTCATTGGTCCTGCACAGACGAATACACTTTGACCATTGCCCGACATCGCCATCGTCATCTAGCCGGTTGGCGGTGGTGGCCATGCACGTGGCCTGTAGTCCAGCACTGTGGAGGCAGTGAAGGTTGGTGGATCACACATAGATGTTCTGAAACTCCCCTCCCGTGGGTGTTGAGATATCATGCCCTGGCTCCCCAGAAGAAGGCAGCATAGCAAGTGCACTGATCGACATCTGTTTACATCTGTATGGGAATAGAGTGTTGCCCTCTTACGTCCATGGGTTTTTGTCCAAGCCCTCTAGTTTCCTCCCACAGGGATAATAAACACTCATTAAATGGTTGAAAACATATTAAAATAAAATGAAAACTCAATGCAGGACCCCAAAAAACTTCTATGACTGAGTATGGCTTACCTAGATAAATAAGGCAATGTATTATATGTATTACTTGATATCATGTCTCACACGTGATATCAAGTATAAAACAAGTCCCAAAGTGCCAACGGGATTAAGAAACACATTTGGGTAGAGCAAGTCATTATAGGCAGTAGTTCACATGAACTTAAAATCACGAGTTTCCAAGGCAACCAATAAAGATTAGAGATAAAGTGATGAGAGAGATAAAGTGATGAGAGATAAAGTAATGAGAGATAAAGTGATGAGAAAAAAGTGATGTGAGATAAAATGTTGAGAGAAAATGTGTGAAGAGATAAAGTGATGAGCTTTATTATTTACCTATTTATTTAAGGTAATTCATTCAAAATAGGTTTCCGTAGGCCAATATCATTATCCGTGGAATTTGCTATTCATGAGCATCTCTGGAACGTATTTCTCGGTAGTAGGTATACTGATATGTCATGTGTAATGACATCATTGTGCGTTTAAAATATATTAAGTATTGTACAAGATTTGAGTTTGGTGGGCTTTCAACCTCGTCTTCAATTGCGATTAAACAAGTTCAGGATTGCGGTGAACGGGCTCTTTGTTATCCTGCACGAGCAGCTTCGTTTTGCAGTTGAGAAAAATTGTGAAATTTCCCGAAGCGACTGTAATTGAGTTAGCTCCGTTGTCGAATGAAGGGTTGGGAAACGTGAAGAGTGACTCTCAAACTACATCGCTTGCCTGACACGACCCGAAACCACGCTGCAATGGTGGCCGATTGTTTCATTGAGAGGCGTTGCCTGTAAATATTTTGCGATCCATTTCGTTTTAACGACTAACCATAAGGATACACTTTGCCAAAGTATGCGGAATCCGAAATAAATATATATATTTTACAGTTGAAATGTGTTCGTATAAAAATAAAAGCCAGCATTATGTCGTGATCTCGTAAAAAAAACATGTCCAGCCGTAGACGCACATGAATGTCACAAAGGACGAATTCCGAGGAGATGGAGCAATAGAATTAGCTCCTGTGCGGGCGCCCGGTGGACTGTTGCGCCGACGGATTGCGAGGGATGTCGGCGGTTTGGCAGGCGCTTTCATCCAGCAGTGGATTGCCCACTGCGGACGATGTTGTTTCACCACCATGGCGAAGCGCAGTTGTGGACAATATTAACATTCGCGTACGTGGATGTAAATACGCGCGCTCTGTTGTTTGAAAAAGCGTCGGTAAATATGAAGGTCAAATGCCAGACATCTCTTAGCTGCCTCGTGGCTGTAAGCTGCTGCTACTGTTTTATGGAGAAAAAGGGGAACTATACATTTGTTGTGTTTCACTTAACAACCACTCTTGAAGATAGACTTCACGAAAGTATTTAGAGTGCCACCTTAAACATTCTTTTACAGTTGCATATGTGCACACAACTAAAACCAGTACGAAGTTATAAACTCGGAAAAACCGATCCAGCCGTACACCCAAATGAACTTCATAAAAGCCGAGAAAGATACGATTTGGTCCCCATAAATTAACAGTAAACCTTGGCTTAATTTAACTTTCTGGGGCTTAGCGGAGGTTGCTAATATTCTTTAGAAGGAAAGGGAGGCAAGACTTTTCTGGTTTTGGGCATTGCTGAGATGAGACAGGGAAAATGCAATGAGAATGGCTATGGAGATTAGAGACCCATCGACCCTCATACATAGACCCATAGACTCAAACAGAGACCCATTGATGGTAAGGGCTATGGAGACACCACCAGTGCAGGGCAGAAGGAGCAGAGGAAACCTCTCTACACAGAATAGTTCAAGTTCAAGTTCATTTATTAGGTATAGCCCTGTGAGCTATTCGGCTCTTCAATCGGGTGCAACCGCAACAAACAAAAAACAAAACATCAACAAGAAAACATCTTAAAGTGAATATGTGACTAAGTGCAAACAGAAAAACCAAGAAAAGACAGCAAAATATTGCAGAAAAAAGCACCGTACACCAACGCTGTGTGCAAAAATCCCAGTGGGATGCAAGCTAAACAACAACAACAACAACCACAAGACAACTTCGATGTTGATGGAAAAATATAATCCGAACAGCCGAGCCCACACAAGGGTGGGACTCCTGGCTCAAGAGGATAATGATGAACTTCCATGGCACGATGTGCGGTCTCTCAACTGCATCACTTAGCGAGATTGTGTGTGTGCTCTGTCAGTGGCGTAGCTACGGAGTGTTCAGGCACTGCAACAACACAGAGGCCCACGGATCGGAGGGTGCCATGATGATGATAATAATACAGGCGTGCACCAGGACCAGTGTCACCCACGCTATCCCATTGGTGTTACTTAAAGTTTGAATTCTTATAAACTTAAACTGTGGCTATATGGAGAATTGAATTTGCACAATCCATTACAACCTACAAAGCAATATATAAATATATATAAGAGATATTACAATTATGTTATTTTGCAGCATTTAAAATACATTTAAATTTTGAGTCATATGTTCACAATGTATTAATGCGCAGCTAAAATACATTTATCATGAAGAGGGAAAAGATGATTCCAGTCTCTGTCCACCGACCCCATTTTCCAGTTGCCTTCATCAACATGCTCTATCTTCATAGCCAGCGCTTGATAAAGTGATGTCATGTGGATAATGGATAGCGAATAGAAAAGGGCATTCTTACAATCAGAACTGGTTTTTGATTTATAGCTTTGTGAGCACGGACGACTACGTGGAGATTTCATTTCTTTTTGTACGTTCAAAGTATCTGAATGCAATGAAGCTAGTGTCGTATTTATATTATTTAAAGCTTTTTATATCTTCCAATTTTTAGTCCAAATGGAAAAAGCACTCCAATTTGTCGTTGTAATGGAAAGCTATTTCGGATAAAACGGTGACTATAAAATACTTAGCATGCTCATAGGATTCCAAATTTTCTAATATTTGGCACTCAATTTAAATTCATAATGATACATTTTATTCTCGTAAATAGGCTTTCAGGACCAAAATTATTATTCATAATCGGTTTCTTTGGGGTTGGATTGTGTAGGTATAATGCCCATTTGAGATATATCCTTCCACTGCTTGACAGAGCCAAACGAATCAAGTGGTCGCATGGGCAAATGTGCCAATTGAAAATTAGACAAATATATTCGACATTTCACTTGAAGTTTATTACATCCAGCATAATCAGTCGTTCACAAGAGCTCAGATCGCGAGTGATTTGATACCTGATCTGAAAGTCCTCAAGTAGGTGCCATGGTATCATGACAGCAATCGTGCAGGTGACCTGGTTTGATAATTATCAGATGTGATTGCTGATTCATTAACACCAGATGATGCTGGGGGTCATGTCCAGAGAAACATCGTCTGCAATGCATCAACATCTTTGCTTGCTTTTCACCGAAACCTGTTTTCTGAAAAAAAACTATATCAATTGGCACATTTGGAGGGATATAGCTCAAATTGGCATTTACGCCTACACAATGTCAGAGGACCTGTAGAGGAATCCACACGGCCACGGAAAGATAGAACATGCAAACTCCACATATACAGCAGGTGTTAGGGTCATGATGGAACCCGCAACCTCCTGCACACCAGGCGAGGGAGTCGACGTTTCGCCACCGAGGCGCCCGACACAACGAATGACGGTCCCTTCGGTCTCGCGCAGGACGTCATCCTCGGCAGTGGCTGCAGCCAGGCCATCGAGATGGCGATCACCGTGCTGGCCAATCCCGGAGACAACATTCTGGTCCCCCGACCCGGCTTCTCGCTCTACAAGACGCTGGCCACCTCGCACGGAATTCACGTCAAGCACTACGAGCTGCTGGTCAGTGTGCATCAACAACCCGGCAGCATGACCTTGGAGGGGCTGGGAAGGGGGAGGCATAACAAGGGGCGGTGGGTGGGGGGGGCATGACACAGTCAATGTCAAGCAAACTTTTGACCCGTGAGATTTATAAATGGGTGGGCCGTTCGTCACGCACGTCCCACATACCGCTAACCCGACGGAAATCACAAAATAATGTCGAGGAAAACAGCAGCAGGTATCGTCTCTCTCTTCACCTCGTGTGCACCCACGGGTTTAGATCCCCTCCCCCCACCCTCTCACACACACAGACACAGACGCACCTGCTTCCACTTGGTACCGCGACTCCGGTTCTTGTATCATAAAGAAAATATAGGAAGTAACTTTACTCGATGGCCATAGATGACAGGCAAACACCATGGAAACACAATGTATGAGATATACACCTTTACTCTGTTTCTCACGTATTAAGTATTGACAAATATAATTGTAAAAATGCCATTCTTGCATTTGACGGCAATGCGTTTGGGAGCCAAATGCCAACGTCGAGGAGCTCTGCCAGCCACAACGAGAGGGCTTCAGGAGAGAAATCGTGACAATTACTTGAGAAGGGCGCTGAGCCCCAACGCGGTGACACCGTGGATCAAGGTTCCCCGCGCTGGCCACTCAGTGGCCCTGGGTTCACTGGCCACCCCGTGCGTCGGGGGGGGGGGGCGTTAATCATTTACTGCGTGACCCCGTGAATGTAAACCTGCCGCCTATAGCAACAAGCGCCAGGCACGGGTCGTCGTGGCGGGTTTTTTCTTTGTTCACATTCAGAAGCGATAGACGTGGATTTAACAACAACCTGTTTTCTTGCTTGAGGCAATTGGTGTAGCCCGGTCGGCATTAGCCCAAGTGCGAGCAATGAAAAGGGCCACTCCCTGTCCGATCTGCCGCTTTTTCTCCAGTGCCCTGAGGCAGTTGCACAATTCACAGCCACACCACACTGCTGGAATAATTTGGTTAGGGTGTTCTTTTATTGTTTTAAAAACAGCATCGAACACCACTGAAAGAGTTCGCTGTTCCAGAGTTGTGAATGTTAACTGCAGCTGGTGAAAATGTGGAAAACGCACAAGTTTATTTCGACAGAATAAATAATTACGATTTTAAAAAATAAGACTAATATTTTGGAGCGACATGTTAGTGCACTGCACTCTAAACCTGCCCAGTAAGCGTGCCAACGTTGGAACCGTTACAAAAACGTTGGCCCAACATTCCACGTTGATTGGGTGGTGACAAAAGTTCGCTTCCCAGGCAGGTCGAGCGTAGTAGCGAGTGATATCTGAACGGGTCTTGCCTCCCCGCATTGACCAAATCACACTGGCCAGCGTGACGAAGTATGGCCAAACAGCCTGGATGGGCAACATGACATGGGAAGGCCTTTATCCAATCGTCTATTGACAAGGGCTGTACATTATTAGTGGCAATTCAGCACACACGTACACACCCTTATATGTTCTTATTGCACACGATCTTATTACACGCGATTCCTATGGATAATGTTTGGGAAAATTTCACAACCGCATAGTGGAGTTGAAAGGGCCTCTCCCACACTCCCTTCATTATATAACTAAAAGCGATACATTGCACGTTGTTGTTTTCTAGGCGCTGAAGATTGGACATTTGAGAGTCCGTGATCTTTCCCATTCTCCAGTTTTCCAGGTCCTGGTAATGGGCGAGTGGCCGCTAGCCACTGGCTCGCGAGGATGGGTGGGTGTGTCGCTCGGAGCCAATGGAGAGAGTCCCAGTATCGACGTTACACATGGCATGTTGGCTCATGCCGTATCGCGTTTCTGGAAATGTTTTGAGTAGTGTCTTAATACAACTGGCGCCTCTGCCCAAATATTATAAAACAACAATTTTACCCAAATGTCCCCATGCTGTTATCAATAAAGATAAGGGTGCAGCCCTGCAACTTCCTTTCCATGCTTCTGCTGGCGGAAGGGCCTCCACTAGACGGAACTCTAGAGAAGCCCCTCCTCATAGAGGAGGGTATTTGGTCTACTTTTCCACGTTCGCCTGACATTGTGTAAAAGAGATGGAAATACCCCCACACATGATCCTGCCACACGCAACCTGCCAATCCACTAACGACTGGCGTATGTATGTGCACCGTCACGCATGTTGTTTTTAATACTATTGTAAAATAATTGCGAGGTCAAAAGTGATCGAGTTTGCACACACACATGCGTGGGAGCAACTCACGTGACCTGTACTTGAAAACAAATGAAGTTCGCTGACCTGTTGTGCTCCGTGTTCTCAGGCAAGCAACGGTGAACGTTTTCGCTAAGCAGGTTACAATAAAACAATAAATAATGTGGGCACCGTGATATTTAACGAAGCTAATTTTACGGGACCACAATATTATTTTAAAATACACAATGTTTATTTTTAACATGTATTGTTCCCCAATTTGGAATGATGGTCCAAAGACAGCGCGTATAAAGCAAATATTTGGCTCATCCCAGTGCATTTTTACAGCTTTACTGCATTTTAAATTTACGATAAAACCAGGAAAACGTCGCTTTACGGCTAAAGATTTCCATTCCCAGCATTTGATTTAACGCAGACATAACACGCGCCAGCGTCATTTGTTTTCTCTGTCGTGTTTTTCCTGCTATATATCAGCCCCTGCACGAGACCTAAAACTGACACAAGTTTGTCCGAGTCAAAATTAATGAGGTAACTTGGCAGGATTATTACACCGCAATGTACTGACCACTCACGATGGACATCGACTCTAAACCACCCGACACAACGAATCCGGTGTATAAACTCTGGATGTTGCTTCTGAAGATGGCTGCTGAAAAAGCTAACAGATCAAATGTTCTTGCTTAAAAGAGGCAGCGTGGGAACAAAAACGTTTAACACGAACAGTCAAATGTTGTGTACATCAACCATGGCTTTTTTCAGGCACAGATTTTTCAGGAAATCTTTTAAAGCACACTCTTCCCCCTGTTGTCAAACATCGTGTTTAATTACGATGCCACTTGTTTCGTAATGGCGTCCGGGTTTTATACGACAAGAATACGATATTTCACCTAGCGAGTGTAATTATAATCAGCGTACAGGCGCCAAACATGTCACTGTTGTGTACATGTTTACAGATACTCCTAATGAAGGAATAAGGGGTGTCATTTCACACGGTCATCACTTCTTTACCTCACAATCAGAATCTTTATTTATCCTGGACAGATCACCTAATCTTGTCTCTACACTGAATCGATACATCTAATGCTGGTTTTACATGTATTTCCTGCAATAGAAAATTAATTGTGTCATTCCGTCCAATAGTTAATATTTGCAGCCATCTTGGAAATACCCAGAATGCTTTGGACAGCTGTAACATCACTTCACACAGGGATTGGCATATGTTGCCCCTACCACTCCATACAATTTCAGCAATGACTTACAGTAAAAATATTTTACAAATAACTGTTCTATAAAGTGCAGTCTATTATTCAACCACCTTCAGACGTGGCTTTATTCCTGAATAATAAAATAGTAGTAATAAAAACATCGCAGCCCATTGTCAATCCACTGCTGTATGAAGGACGTTTCAAGCTGTGTTATTCATGGGGGTTGTTTCACCATATCTCCCCACGCTGCTCAGTGCGAGTTAGTGAAGATAGATTAGCCTAGGGTCAGTTCAGATATCACTCGAGGATGTTGTAAATTTTGGCTGCGAATTGAACTCAGCTCGTAATATTACGTAAGCAACCTTACATAAGTCTCCATAGCAACCAGTGGGTGAGGGGCGGGGGAGGCAGAACCAGTTCAGATTCAACTCACCACTAACGTTAGCCGTGGCCGAGAATCAAACTCAAGTCACCTAGTTTGTGATTCAGTGTGCTAACCGCTGCGCCACCACTCCACCCTGGCCCACCCCTCCCCCCACCAATTTGTCCGCAGCCGGACCAGTGCTGGGAGATCGACCTGGAGCACATGGAGTCGCTGGTGGACGCGCGCACGGCCTGTGTGGTGGTGAACAACCCGTCCAACCCGTGCGGCTCCGTCTTCAACCGCGAGCACATCCTCGACATCCTGGCCGGTGAGTCCCCGCGGGCACCGCTCCTCGGCACCGACATTCACCAACCGCACCGCCACCGCGCCTCCTCCCTGGCGAGGAACCTTGTCGGTGAGGAGGTGGCACATGCTGCCGAGCGGTGGCAGCTGCATACCATTGATAAAGATTGCTTTGCCGGGTCTTTTAAAGTAATTAATCCATTAGTGGCCAAGCTTCAGCTGCCTCGATCCCTGTTCCCACCTTTCAAGTCAACTGACAACGTCTGAAAAGAATCTCGAACGAGCTTACAGAATGCCGAGATATTACAACGTGCTAACAATCATAGCCGTGGCGGCATCTCCAACCATGATTACATTCTACACAAAACCACACAAAGCAGAGACGTGCCTTTTGAAATGCTGCACCATATAGTGGATGAGCTGCAAGTGGCAGCTCGTCTATTATATGAATAAAAAAATAAAGTGTCCACATGCTCTTCGGGCGCGTTTTACATAAAAGCCAATTGTTGTATTGCTACCGGATGGCACACGAATGTTGCACTCGGGGCAAGAATAATCTGTAGATCAAGGCAATGCCGTTAATAATAAAATATTTACATAAAGCACGTGAATTATTGAATAGATAAAGAAAGAGGCATGGCTTCCCCTACCCCACACAACCAAAGCCAATAGTGCAGTGAACCCCGCATAACAAAGGCGTTTGAGTTCCATACAACTTTGATGGTTTCTTAGAGAACCTGGATTTTCCTTACATTGCTTATTTTATCAATTATGTTATGTAAAGAGGGCACTTGATGGCCATGATATATTCAGAACTTCCAAGTTGTTTGCCATTTTCTTTGATTAAATTCCTAGCATCCTTGGCATGCACACGTCTCTATTCCCATGTCAGAAGCTTCAGATTAAATAATTCACTGTGTAACTAAAACATATATACTTGTTTGTTCCTGGGTAGTAAGTGTTATTTCCCAATTGCTTATGCCTCAAATGTACAGAAAATGACCAGGACAGTGATATTTTGAAATTTACCTATTTTCCATGAGAAAACGTGATGTGCGTTTGTGTCATTCCTTCACATGAAGTCCTGGTCACAAACGCAAAGTTTGTGGGGAATAATAGCCATTTTCTATACTTTTGAGGCATAAGCAATTACAAAATAACACTTACTACCCATCGTGTTACGTAGTGATCATCATCGTTGCTGAATTTACATGGTTAATTATTCAAGATAATAATGCAAATCTTTTGTAATTTGCTTTTTTGTTTCAGTTGCTGAAAAGAACAGGGTCCCTATCCTCGCAGATGAGATATATGGAGATATGGTATGAGATGCAATCTACAAGACATGTAATCCACAAAAGTGGCATCATAAAATAATAATGGGAAAAAATATTCATCCACAAAGCTTAAATAATGGCATAAGTAGGTCAGGTAATTTAACATCTGTGTTGCTGTTGTTAGAGTACTTGCAATACACAATTGTATAGCCATGCTGCGATTGCATCATTCTGAGATTACATTCGGTGTGGATAGGTGGCACAGCAAATTCTCTCACCGCGCCCTGAACTTAGCAACCTTCATTCGATTAATGCGCCACAGTGGCAAGATGTTAACTACCTCGCCTGGCATACAGGAAGTCGTGAATTCGATACCGGCCCTGACGCCTGTTGTATATTTGGAGTTTGCATGTTCTCCCTGTGGTCGCGTAGATTTTTCTCCAGGTCTTCAGTTTTTCCATCCAATTTTAGAAACATGAGTTTAGAGTATTTGGCTGTTGTAAATTTTCACGTGATAAGCCACTTTGTTGAGCTATCATTTGTGGCCAGGTCGCTTCTGAAAACGAGCATTATATCTCAGTCGGCCTTACCTGGTAAAATAAAAACACGTAATAGTTTAGTTTTAAATAGTTTTTAATTTTCGATTACCGGCCACGAGCAAATGATTTTCACCGATCCACACTGAGACCAACAACCCGCCCTGACCGACGCAGTGTGGGGGATGGGAGGCCTCCATTCAGCAGTGGATTGACAACAGGCGACACGTGACGTGTTTCAAAGCAGACCCGTGCGTGACACGGCGCTTCAGGGTTAAGCTGCACTTCTTGTTCGAGATCATTGTGACGAGGATGACAGCTTGCTGCTGAAATGTTGTCACAACGGTATTGGCAAAATCCGACAACTACTCTACGATGTGACATCGTGGCCGCTCCAAACTGTCTCAATTATTGGCAAAATGGCAGTGAATAGCTTGTTGGGTGCTCACAGACACGCATTGTGAGATTCACTCAGCGCAGACTCTGAGTGCTATTGCATTGCAGTAGAGGTCACAATAAGTACATTGAGGAAGTGCCAGATCCTGCGTGGACTCTCCAAGCACTTAATAAACATCCACGCAACGTCTGCACCTTCAACTGGCTCTTGCTCTGTCGCCGACGGAAACTCGGCAGCAACCGCCGCGGCAAGGCCAGCGAGGCTTGCGCTAGCGCCACACAGTGCATCGTTCACATCTGCGGCATGCGTCGCTGAATCGGTTTTGTTTTTTTACAAACGAATGAACAATTGACATATAGTACTTCTTAGTGAAAAATAAATATCAATCGAATTGCTATTACAGTAATTTTTAGTTTTATATTGTAATTGGATTGTAATCATGAGGCTACAATTAACTTATTTCCTGCTATTTGAGACCTTTCTATCTCCATGACAGGCCTTCTCAATTTGGTTTTTCACAATAGCGCAATACTTATAATTTTTTTAATGTGGATTATGTTTGCATTATTAATTTGTTATCTTGTTTATATCGTGTTTGAATGTTATTTTTCTCACACTGTTCGCCTCAATGTAACATAATTACACCATAATATATGTCTAGCCTGAATAGGTGCTTGCTAACCACACTTGCTCTAGCAGCCTGTATGGCAATATGGGGAGCAGCCTTAATAGGTGCTCGCTAACAGAACTTGTCCTGACAGCCTCTATAGCTATAGGGGGGATGATTGTCTTTGTATTCTGAAAGACAACAACATTTACATGTAAGGCGGCATACTTCTGTGTGCATGTGTGTGCACCTTCTCTGATGCCACGCAGCGGTGGTGGAGCAGTTAGTGCCCCGCGCTACAAACCCGGCGACCTGATTTGGATCACGCTCAAAACGAGTACCTGGTGCGGTGTGTAAACATCAGCGTTCGGGAGACAAAGGCGGCCGGGCGTGGTGCTGTCTTTCAAAGGTGCTGCTCGCTAACAGCACTTGCCGCCACCAGTTTGTTCTAAAGGCCATATGGGGGCTCTTTGTCTGTGTGTGATGCCGCACAGGTGTTCCCCGGGCATCAGTACCATGCCATGGCGCCACTGACGAGCGAGGTGCCCATCCTTGCGTGCGGGGGGCTGGCAAAGCGCTGGCTCGTACCCGGCTGGCGGATGGGCTGGGTCTTCATCCACGACCGCCACCAGATCTTCGGACCAAATGTAAGGCCAGAACTTCCAACGCAATTATGTGTGTGGTAATGTAATTAGATCATCGTCATGGAAAAAAATATCTTTCTCTATGTATATGTAACAGTACACACTGCAGTCAATATCATCGTCGTCGTCGTTGTTGTTGCTGTTGTTACCAGCCATTAAATATCCACTCACAAGACCTTAAGATATGGCAATGGCTTGAGAAAGCCTTCATCCACCAGTGGATAGATTATGGGTCATTCATGGATTATGCAGAGCATACATTTCTCATTATTCGAATAATAGTTTGATATATTACCTGGGATATGGGTCACTTATCTGAACCAATACATCATATATCTTCATCAATATATCAAACTAATCTTGAATAACGGTACATTCATGTAGTACTGTATAATCAGTGTATCCTGTTTAACATATTTACTGCAAGTGTGCTTTCAAAAATCAACAAAATGACGTGCTCTTTCTTTAAAGACTGCCAACAAAGACTCTGACAGTTTCTTCCCAGCTACACATCTAATTTACAAATGTATTAATAGTGTTATCGGTTGCATGTATATATTTTATTCTGTGATTAATCCATTTTATTAGCGTATTCCCGCCGAGGTGTGATAACTCATTTGCAGTTCAATGCCATAGCAGCATTGGGTCACACACACCCCACTGCAAAGACGATAGAAAGTAAGCACAGATTCAAAACAAATCTGAGTAAAAGCTATAACCCGTTAACGTGAATTACCAGGCATCCTTTAAACTCATTGAAGATCTTTATTTTTTAGGAACTAACACTTGACATGAAAAGTGGGAACAAGAATTAAGACTGCTTGAGCGTGGCAATTATAATTAGGGCATTTACACACGTACGCAAATGCTGTCGTATGTATGCTGAACTTCTTTCGCACCGTACGTAGTTAACGTGCTAATCGGAGGTGTGTAATGGTTAGCAAGCTGGACGTACAATCCAGAGTTCTGCGGTTCGACTCCAGCTGCCAATGGGGCCAGTTTTAAATAATGGTGCAAGATTCTTCACCCCACCAGCTTGTGTCCACGCAGTGGTATAAATGATAAATCACAGGCAGTAGATCGGAAAGGTCACATGTCATGGAGTAAGTCGTGGGGATCCCACCTCTTGTGGTGCATCTGGTCAGTGTGGAAGAGCAAAATGCCTTCAGAAAAACGATCAACTCTTTTAGCAGGTCAGGCCCACTGAGCTATATGGCTCTTCATTAGAAACGACCTGGCCACAAATGATAGCCCAACGAAGTAGCTTATCATGTGGAAATGTAAATGAGACAAATACTCTCAACGCGTGTTTCTAAATCTGGAGAGAAACTCCGAAGAACCCGGAGAAGAATCCACGTGACAACGGGGAGAGAGACATGCAAACTCCAAATATACAGCAGGCGTCAGGGTCAGTATTCAACCCACGATCCTCCTGTATACCAGGCGAGAGAATTGACATCTTGCCAGCAGTGCCGTGAGAAAGCAATTGTGAGGCTGCAACTTTGCCCTCGTCCTTTATACACAGATACGCGACGGACTGTTGCGGCTCAGCCAGAAGATTCTGGGACCCTCCACAGTGATCCAGGGAGCAATGAAGCGGATCCTGAACCACACCCCCAGCGACTTCTACCAGAGAACTGTGGAGTTCATCCGGGTGCGTCATGGGCCCTTACCCATGTGGCAGTTCACACTCTCTGCATGAATGTAACCCAGCAACTCTGCTTGATTGCTGACCATGCATTGGTTGTTAATGTGTGTGTCTGCGTGTGAGCGTGTGTGTGGGGAGTGGCCTCAGAGTACCTTGAGCCTCCCACAAGCGTGGTGTTGATGTCACCAGCACTTCGTGGCAAAAGGTGGACGTTGTTGTGGGGGACACTGCTGTAGCGGTTGGTGGACTGTGATACAAACCCGAATTCTTGAGTTTGATTCCTGGTCACGGCCAACATAAGCAGCAAATATTTAGACTAGTCCTGGGCCTCCCTTAAGCTGATTTAGCTAAAAATAAGTACAGAGTGTCATTTGTCAACGTGAGTAGGGTAGAGACACGGGTGGCCGTGCGTAGTTCTGGTCACACCGCTCCTCTCGTGCCAACCTTCGTAGTTGCTCACTAACGGCACTCGCCCCAACAGCCTGGAACATGCTACGGGAGATCTTTGTGGGTCATTCGTTATTTTTCTGTTAGCATTTTACCATATTGAGCTACACTTAACAGTCATGCAAGCAGGCCTTACACACTCTCTGTTGAGCAGATTTGCTTATTGCAGAAGTTATATTTAATACAAATTGCATTCACGACAGTTACCTTTTGAAGTTGACCCTCTTGAACTTTTTGTAAATCTTCAAATTAGTAGCTGCAGGGACAGCTTCTCGAGGCTGGAATGCATGTTGTCCGACACTTCGCAACACTTTGTGATTTAGGCTAAAGTCTAAACGGGTAAGGTTTTCGCACTCATTCTGAATAGCTCTCCAATGGCTTCTTGATGCAATCAATCGGTACAACACAAAAACCCATTGGAGGGCTTTAAAATATATAAATTATTTTATCATGTATTGCGTCATTCATATAAATTGCATCACAAAACACTACAGAATTTGTACCGTGCAATTTTTCAGGATCTGCGGTCCTTTATTATCATCACGTTTGATCAATTCTAAATCAATGAGTGTTTCTACACGTGGAAGGCCAAACTGGTCAACTCCACTGGATCGCAGAACTTTGCATGCCTTTTGTCGGTGACTCCGCTTGGGGTTGACACTTTTTTTTAAATGTTCATAACGAACACTTGCTTTTCATAGTTTAGGTGCACCTGGGTATTTTTGTCAACTCGGGAGATTTAAATAGAAGACGGTGAGACGCGCGACCTGTGCCCACATGGTCGTACCTCTCGAGGGGTCGCGCTGCGTTTCGCTCAAACCCTTTGGCGGCTGACACAGGGAACTGGCGTGGCATCCGCACTTCAACCTGACGTCAAGACACTTCGCTCTTCCCACAGGACAATGCCGAGTATTGCTACAACACCCTAACCGCAGTCCCTGGTCTCAAGCCGGTCATGCCGTGTGGAGCAATGTACATGATGGTCAGTAACACAGTGCAAACAATGAATCATCATGAAACAAAGCATGTTATTCGACATAACACACGGTGGTGCTATCTTTTCCTACTTGAATACATTCATTTGGCGAGCCCACAATTATCATTATTTATTTTAAATATCAATTAAACATCCAGACAAGGGCTTCCGGTTTCACAACGTTGTGGCGCAGTTGTTGCGCTATGAACTCTTGTCACCTTAGTTTGATTCCTGGCCACAGGTAAACATCAGCGGTGAGTGATTTCTGAAACGGTTATCAGCATCCCCCCACCTTCCTCAACACGCACTCACCGGTTTGCTCACAACGGTCACACATTGGCCGATGAGCCCAGCCGCCTGAGTTTGATTCCTGGCCATGGCTCGCGCCATGCGGCTCTTTCAGGACTCTTCGTGATGTTATTTATCAAGGACCACCATCTCATATTCACATGCATTGCAGGTCTGGAAATATTGAGGGTTTTTTTTACCAATTTCGAAAAAAAAGGCTCTTCTTGTCAATTAGGTTTCAGACCCCTGCCCATGACCAACATGGCGTGGGGAGGGCTTCATCTAGCAGTGGATTGACACAAAGTTGTGAATACAGTGACATGGACCTGCTCGGAGAGGTGCCAAGGGTCGTCCTTGCGTCTGTTCCAGGCTTCATCTGCACAAAATATTTCGTTTCAGAGAGTTACGTGTTCTTGTTAATTCTGATTTTTCAGTGTGGCTCTCTGCTTAATCGCTCAGGTTGGAATACAGATGGATAAGTTTCCCGAATGTAAGGACGACGTGCAGTTTACCCAGAGACTCGTAACGGACCAATCGGTCTTCTGCCTCCCGGCCAAGGTGAGTGTAACCGTCACGCATGACTCACTCTTACTGAACACTTAACTCAGCACGATATTGATTATGAGGAAGATGGACAAAAAATGAATCACGTTAAATTGTTGCCAATCCTTGCGATAGCTTATGAAAAGATAATTTCATGGCCACTATAATTTACTGGGGTTCAATCCACTCCTCCTATCACAAGGCAGTGTACTTACTTACAATGTGCCAGCACCATATCGAATTCCAATGTCACATAATTAAGCCATCAATATCTTTTGTTGTCCACTGGATTGTGATCTTTGCTACGTGTAAAGCATGATATAATAAATGGGCGCTTGTACTAAGATATTTTAATACAAAATATAATTTAATGTGGAAAGTTCCATATTGTCTAAAACGAATTGAAAGACATTTCTAATTCTATTCAGGCAGAAATTGGTTGTGATAACATTGCTTGCGAACATACATTAATGTGTGCTTGGCGGCTGTGACGAAACATAAAAAAACATTACTCGGTTATTTTGTTCACAAACACGGAAAGGAAATTTTGATTGAAATGTTTTCTATCTTTGATATTGTTTCGTGTTGAAGTATATGTTTTCAAGATGTTTAGCATTTTTGGCGATTAAGTGACTTGCACATTGAGTTGCTGCGTGTGTGCGCATCTCAGCCATGTTTCTCTCTGCGCTCTTCCTCGTTAGAGAAACGCGTTGTTCCGGCGGAGTTTTACATAGACGGCACTGCTCAGACACACTTACTCTCCCTGCCACACAGATCATGATCTATGCTGATACAGCACACAGTCTGCACTTGTAGTGGTCTCCGTGCCTTCAGAACCATCCGTGACAAAAAAACAAACACAGCACAAATCTGGGCATGGGATGGTTTCTCCATTCCGCTGTGAGGAAAAGAGCAGCGTTGCTATTATTTAAGTCATTTCTCACGGAACAAAAATCAACTCCATTGCACATTGATGCTCGAGGCAACGCCGTGGCTATCGAATGTCCAGGCGATGCCGCAGCACGGGGGCCCATGGGCCGCAGGTTCTGGGCTACGGAGATCGGCGGTGGAGGGAATTGGACAGGGGCCTCCCATTTCATTCCCAGCACCAGGGCCCCGTGCCACTTTGTTGCAGCTTCTTGGAGCATTGTACTGCGGTACGTCTAATACGTCAGAGCAGATGAGCAGAATTGCGCTATTAAATTCTAACTAGCAGGAACCCGTGGAGCTTGGGCGGTGAAAGGATGGCGAATGTGTACGTTTTATCATCATTCCCTCTCCTACGCCTCACCCACGTCATAAATCACTCTGTATATATATAGTTCGGTCCCTCTACGCTGATGATTTCAATTACTTAACAGTCTGGAGTATGTTGTGAACAAAGCCATAGCTGGGCATTTTGGCTGCCGGGGCAAGGTGCCATCTTCGCGAGGCACCGCCCCACCAAAACACTTGAGCCACCACTGTGATGCTTCGTTGCTCCTTCTCCAACAATTCGGCTCCAAATGCAGGCAGCAGCTTCCCTCGGGATGGGCAGCAGGGGTGGCCGCTCCACCCGCCCTGCCGTTGCTACGGCGCTGGTGAAGGAGCACCGTTTAAAGTGATTTTTCTTCTTCGCCAATGTTTGACGTTTCAGTGCTTCGAGTACCCCAACTATTTCCGCGTGGTGCTGACCGTGCCCCGCGAGATGCTGGAGGAGGCGTGCATGCGCATCCAAGATTTCTGCGCGAAGAACTACATCGGCACGCAGCCATAGCGCCCTGGTGATAGCAACAACAACGTCACCCGCCATTCACCACTGAGTGGCTGTGATGCACCTGAACCAGGGCAGGTCCACTTTGAAGCCACGTGACGTGATAGCATCACTCGAGTCACTCGCACTGACACGCAGTGTTCAATTTCAGCCAAAAACTGCCTGGAGCCTGTCCCAGGAATTAGTTTGGAATGATTATTTTTGGGCTATTATTTTTCGTTTTAAACATTTTCATTGGATTATGTATGGTACAATAGAGGTACATGATTATGGATAGGCGTACCTTGCACACTAGTGGTGAACCTTTATTTCAATAAGGTCTACCTCCTAATAGGACTAGCAGCTTTCCAGAACATATAGAGTCTAGAATGAAGCTCTTGGTAACACCACTGCACAGTGTTTTCGTGGTTGTGTTCTATAGCTTTGCGATGGATTTTAAGGGTTGCACTGCGTGTTGCTTTGGCGCGATTACGAATGCAAACTTCGGACTTCGTGCCGAACAATACGCACAACAACCAGAAAACACAGCCAAGAGCTCTCTCTTATGTTCAATTAACCTTTCTATTGTGTGTTCAACTAACCTTTCTATTGTGTGTTTGTGGAAAAATTGCAAGCAATTTATTTTCCATTCTTTGTCAGATTGTGATTTTTTTTATTGCTATGGTTGGTATCATTATTTATGCAGGGTTCTTTTTCTAAACCATTAACATTTTTAACACGTTTTACCGCACGGGATTTTAACATTTTATGCCTACGTTATTAGAAGCATCCGACAATACTCCACGCACCATGCACTTACAGCGCTGTCCACGGCAGTTGCTCCCAAGTTCAAGTTGATTTTGTTGAACCACGTGAGAACTCAAAGATGTCAGCATGAGTCTCCTTTGCAATTGTGACACGTTTATTTGCGGTCACGTGCTCAATCGAAACCGTGTGAGAAAAAAATTACTTTGCTGAAATGTGCATGAAAGTGGCACCAGTTAATATTTAATATTCCTTTAAAACCATATACAGTCGATTGCTTTCCAGACTCGTGACAGACATGAAGGCTGCACTGCCCCCAAGAGGAACACATTTGCAATAACGTGTTACACTTAAATCATTGAGGTATCACATTTGAAAATACAAAGCTATTTCCCGCAATGTTTGACATCTGTGCTATCGCAGACATGTGATGAGACGAATTATCTATTCACAAATCTTGCTCGTGGACTGCTCTGAGATTTCTGAATATTCAGATGTCTGATCAGACTGTGAGATTTCTGAATGCTCCTAAATAGATTATTCAAAAATCTCACTAATGTAGTGCTCTGTGATCTTTCTGACTATTCAGACATCTAATTAGAAATCTCACCGCGGTGCATCAGTCTGTCTGATAACAGTCTGCGGAAAAATCACTTCCCAGGGCCTTTCTCAAATATGTATTTAAGCAGATGCATTGTCTTTTAAACAGTCGAGTATGCACACTCTACTAAGATATTTCTTTCACATGCAAGTCAAACTTTTACACTTATTTCTCAGAGCTTACATTTCGCCAAATTAAATTCCAAGCCAATCTAATAAAAATGTATCTTCTTTTGTGAAGAAAATTTTGACAAGTGCAAGGCCATCACACCACTGAATACGTCATTATTTCCCTTCCCACTCTGAAAATCATATACAATGTCAATATTACACACTGGTTTCATTGATTCACGTTTATCCAGATCACCCCTTTTGTATCTTTACTGTTTACAAAACGTGCCAAATATTATGCACAAAAAGCTTCGCCAAGTCTTACGACTCATATCCAGGAGGGTCCTGCCAAGTTTGCGCAGTAGCGGGAGATGATTGCTATGTGTAGGAGGGGCCGCATTGAGAGGATCGTGGGTTTCATCTCGGTCCCGTACGATGCCTGCTGCTGTATATTTGGAGTTGGCGTGGTCTCTCTCTCTCTCCGCGTGGCCGCGTGGATTTTTCTCCAGGTCCTCTAGTTTTGCCCCCAACTTTATTTGACGACTATAATTCCCACGTGTGACGAAACGAGCTAGTACGTGTGGCAAGGTCGCCGATGAAAACGAGCAAACAGCTCAGTGGGCTTTACCTGGAAAATAAAGTAATTTAGTTTAAGTTTTACGTATAATCCCAATCGAGTAATATTTCAAATTTGGCAAACTTGGCCCATGGAGTCGACACACGAAATCTTTAACTTCCACTGTGCAGCAGACAGCGCTAATGTGTACGGCTAATGCAACCGCAGTAACAACAAGCCGGCCGGAGTATGCATGCTGTTCACTGAGTGTCATTACGAAGTTAGAGAGGGAACTCGGCTTATTCAAATCAAACTTAATCATGTAAGTTGACTAATTTTCCAAAATGTTAATTGTTTCACTTTAACGGCCGACACTGGCCTCGTGTACCGTGATTTATGCATTGCTTATTATAGCTTTGATTGTATACAATTCATCATATGTCTTATTTTAAGTTAATACGTATTCACTGTATCCCAAATGGATTTATTTGACAAAATATAAAGGGCATATGCATGTTTTATCCTCTTCACAAATAGATGTGTTTATACTCCATCCTGCTACTGACTTTCAAACAACTTTTAATCAAATTAAATGGCACATTCAAATAAAAAGTTAAATCGAAACCCAGTAACCATCTTTAGAACTGCTAGATAAACAGACGATATGTCTCTGTCATTCACTGCGTGTGTCTCTCCACACACACTTGACTTAAAAAAGAGCTGCATCGCTTAATGAGTAATCTACTTCCTATTCGGATTTTTGTAAACTTTTTTTTGTGTGCAAACCTATCGAACCCCCCCCCCTCCCACGGCCTTTTGGGAGTATTTCAGTATCTGCTGATGAGAGACTGTGTGCCGAAACCGATCCAGACTTTGCATGTGCTGAATGAATGCTGCTGAAATGACGCCCTCCCAGAAGGCGTGTGGGTGACTGCTGTGTTCTCGTGCGAAGAGACGCGCACTCGTTTGTTCATTAAGAGTTGTCCACAAGGACGCGAATGATTGTTTTGTGTTCTGTATCCTTCAAAGCAGAACTTCACAAATTCCAAAGCAGGCTTCACACTCACTCCCATCACCGCCGTCCACGTATTGCATTTTCCTTCTCTCCATTCAAATGCAAATCGGGTCACTGCACATTACACACGCCTAATGATTGGTAAGAAATAAATAAACGCCGCGGTGTGAGAGCACTGAGCGTGAAGCAGGCCGATTAGCCAATACTTCTCGAAGAATGACAGCCGTTACACGAACATTTAAAGTCGTCGTTCAGCGTTGGCTGCCCTGTGCCTCGTTTTACAGCAGCGAGTCAATCTCCTTGCTGGACGACGGGTTCCCTGGCCCCGTCTCACTCAATGGGGGTTGTGTGACGCCAATTGGAGGTTGTGTGACGCCAATTGGAGGTTGTGTGACGCCAATTGGAGGTTTTTCTCTTCTTCTTTGTTCTTTCGGTAAAGTCACGTAGAAGGCCCCGTCTCTCTCAATGGGGGTTGTGTGAATTATTTCATTTTATTATGTTTTATTTTTATTATTTTATTACTTCCCTTCTACGTGACTTTACCGAAAGAACCAAGAAGATGAATCCCTGCAGTCACGAAAGCTTTAAATCGAAATTCAATTGGAGGTTGTGTGACGCCCCGTCTCACTCAATGGGGGTTGTGTGAATTATTTCATTTTATTATGTTTTATTTTTATTATTTTATTACTTCCCTTCTACGTGACTTTACCGAAAGAACCAAGAAGATGAATCCCTGCAGTCACGAAAGCTTTAAATCGAAATTCAATTGGAGGTTGTGTGACGCCAATTGGAGGTTGTGTGACGCCAATTGGAGGTTGTGTGACGCCAATTGGAGGTTGTGTGACGCCAATTGGAGGTTGTGTGACGCCAATACTTTCACCGCGATGGGCAGTGAGGTCTTGTGATGAATAAGTTAGGGAGTTGGGGGCCAAGACCGCGTCGGATATCATTCGCCGCCGTGGCCAGGAATCGAACTCAGGTCGGCTCGTGTTAATAGCAAAGTGCGCTAACCACTGCGCCACCACCCCCCACCGCCTTAGGTCACGTGCTCACATCTCGTCTGTAGCAATGCTTAACTATACAATGTAATACACGTACATGTATATGACCAGCGGGAAACAACATTGAGCTATTACCGAAGATGATATCACCGTGATGTTATCAATGTACTGTTTTGTCCAAATGTAAGTGAACATTTTCAACGTGCGTGTCAACAGTGAACACGTGTGCAATCGCGCTGCACAACTGGCTGCCCACACCAAGGTGAATGGTGCAACAGTCTTCTTCTATCCATGTCCAACATATCCGACCTTATCACGTATCTGCCTATACCTCAGTCCTGACCAAGCCAAATAATGGTCGTGCTTATTTTGATTAAAAGTGTAACTTTCATTCCCCTACAAGTGATCCATTTTAAATCAGACGGTTATTACCATCAATCTCATGTCAACGCAATGGGGTCTTCATAAGACTCACTGTGTACATTTGTATGCGTGACAACGATGTTGAGTCTCCACAACGCTTTCAGGTGCCAATGTGTCTCCAGCAATGGGCTGCTATAAATCTGTTGCCATTTGTCGATAGCATTGCTTTATAGTACATAGAGATCGTCTCACAATGTATTTTGACCAGACGGCATATTAATGACACGGTTATAAGTACATTGTGGTATAGCTGCGCATATCAGGGAAAATATCTGGGAATTTACCATATTTTGTGATTTTGGTGTGTTAATATGTGTTGATATGTACTCATTAATTACACCTGTGGTTTTTTTGAGATTCATGAAATAGTTTTGGAATGTTTATCAAATTAGCCAGGGCTACAATGATATACCTCATTTACAACCTCACACGCGTTATACAGCTGAAGTGAAACGTTGCTGACTTGCATAAACACAAATTAAACATGTCTTAAAATCAGTGATCTTGTATGTTTGTTTTTAATGAACTTAACTATTGTTATCGATTATAAAGGTGTATATTGCAGAAATGTTGTAAGTTGATTAGTTTTACACGCACACATTCTGGTATTGTACACGGAATATATTCCGTATATAAATACATCACTGCCTAACATATGGGTTTGTGTTCAACTCTAAGATATATGGATTCATGTCTCGATAAACACGGCCAAGAATACACCACCTTGGCAATCTGCCACACCACCGTCGCTAATAGAGACACCATCACACGTCTTTTCTATTTCCACATTTGCCAACAGACTAATTGGACTTTACGGGTACAGTATAAGCCGATGACTCAACGCACCCGGAATGAGGCCGTGCCCATCGGACACCGCAAGGCTGCAGCGGGATTGAACCTCGAGAGTGCTTCGAGGATGGGTCAATTTTGTGGGGGTCACATGAGATCTATACCAGCCTGAATTTAACGGGTGACATTTTGGGCAATTGCCCTCTTCACAGCATATAGTGAGGCCAGAGTGGCTACATAAATAGATATATAATGTGACGTGTCAGACAATGGCCAGACATCGCCTTGGATCAGTTTTTTTTTCCTTTTAGGGCAGTGTTTATTGACGAGTGTGTTGAGTGTTTTTGGGATGTGTTTGTGTACCACTGCCAACGCAGTCACCGAATTATTTGTTGGAGTGGATATGAGTTGGAGACAGCGCTTATATAACGGGCCCTGATAAGAATTATGCTAGACAAATGTTCCCTAACTGATTTACATAATCTACTTAGTGATGCATTACAGGGTTCAATTCTCATTTCAATAGAATAAGATTTGATTCATTTACTTTTTGATTAAATCGTGTAGGTATGATGTCAATTTTCAACTCTCCCCTCTACCACCGAAAACAGTTAATAAAATCAACTTGTCACGTGGGCAAATGTGCCACATTTTACCCTGTAAACCGTTGGGATGTTGAAATGCGAGTAACATTTTCACAATATTATGTAGATTTTTTTTTCCCTGAAGTTAGGCCAGGCATTAACGGCTGGGCGTGTTTGAGATGTGTCTTTATTTGTGCCTGTTCACCACTGTCAAGGCAAACATCAATGTGGCAAGTGATGTTTGAAACAGTCCCTGGCATTTCGCTTCACCAACCCACGTTGGCCAGCGCGGTGAAGTATGGTCAAACAACTCCGCTTTGTCGAAACGCACGGGGGTGAGGTGGTGGGGGTGAATTCAGCAATGGACTTACAAAGGGCTGTTCAGAAGTTTTAATATAACGATTTATAGCGTAAAAAAATCAAGTATAGTAAAATAATACATAAATGCATTGAAATGAATAAATTATACGATAATCCATCTACGGTACTATATAAATAAGAATCTGCTAGCCACGACGAGATGGCTTCAGGAGAGAGTTCGTGCACGGTTGCCATTCCCTTGCTATTCCTGCTGATCCTATGAGAATAGCACCGGAGCGCAGGCGACAGTGGGTACCTGTATGGCCCATAGGGTGTCATGGCCACAACCACGCGGCTGTGGCTTGTCTTTAGAGTCTAGCTTGCGAAGGAGACGTGCGCATCGGCATGTTGATGTTGTGGTGCGTTTGACGGTCACACGACCGGTGTCTACGAGGAGGCATGTCAAAGCCAGGAGGTTGCAAGGTTGACGTCTCGGATCAAGTGTCGACACGCTCGGCCGGTTTTTTTTAATCAAAAAGTCGCAGAAAACATCCCGGCACCCGGCGCTAGATGGCGAAAGAGGATTTAGAAAGGCATTGAATGCAACGGAGGAGCAGTCGTGCCTCCTTTTTACAATGGCCAAAAAGACGCACAAATTACGGCCCCGCCGTTCATTATCTGGGCATGAACAAACACTCCAGGGCGACGTCATCGTGAGATTCGTGGTGACAAAAAGGGTTCACAACACACTGGGAACAAGTGAGTGGCGAGCGGAGACAGCCCTGCAATCCATGGCCTGCTCACGCCGCTGCAAGCCACTAGATGGAGCGCTGGAAAGCTCCTTGAGAAGGGTATTTGGCCTACTCTTCCCCCGCTTGCCAGACGTCTTGGAGGGGGTGCGAGTAACCCACGCTTTACCCCACCACACGATGCGACTTTCCGAACCACTGATTTGACTGGTGTACACATACTGCTGAGATGGGGGAGTGAGAACAAAAGCTTGCCCATGACTTTAACTGCCGCGCCAGGAAATCAAACCGAACCAGCGACCTCTGAATTGCAAGTCAAGTGGGTTCAGCAGTACACAATGGAAATAGTAATGCGTGTACAGTACTACTAATGCAGTATATTTGGTATTCGCAAGGTTAGCACAAAGGTATTGTGTGTCACTGACGAGCAGAGTCTTCCAGTAAGGAGGTTGGGGGGAGATGTTACGCCGCAAGTGATTTTACCCGGATAAGTGATTTGCGACTACTTTTTCCAATCTGCCAAAAATTCCCACCGTCACGCAGGCACAAGAAGAAGAAGAAAATGTCACTCCATTGTTTTCACGTGCCGTGCCGGGAGATTAAAAAAACGACTAAAACCGGCGCGACCTCTGGAATTGCCAAGTCCAGTGTGCTAACCATTAACAACAACACCACCACAGCAGCATCCTTGGCATACTGTGCACTAAGGGGTAATCTAAATCGCGTGCAAGAGCCCTCGTGGAAACACATGCCACTGTGGCTATCAGCAGGCAAGGCAAACCCACCCATTAGTCTGCTTGCCGGAAAGGTGTAATTTCAAAGGAAACCTGTTAAGTCTCAGTGGGTTTTTTTCACCCACAAGTCTGGCTGTGCTGGAGGGTTGGTTGGGGAGGCTTGGAGTTGAGTGAGATGAAATCAGCCCCTAATTGCGTCTAATTCCAGGCATTTGTCAAGTTAAAGCGGGCACTTTTCCTTTCCAGCAGTCAAATTACTCGAGCTACACAGCGCAACTTCTATGGAGTCTTTTATTGCTTCGTTTTTATTTTTATGCTCTGTATTTCCTTCCAATTTCTCACTGATTTAATTCTCTCACCTTCCTTCCTCAGCGTCTTCTCTCATTTCCATCTCTGCGTAATTTCTTTGTCTTTTGAAATTACTCGTACAGTTGTGCGAGGGCAACAGGCTTTTAAAAAAATATTTAAAACTTTCATAGCCAGCATAGTCTGGCGCGTAGAAAATATCCTTAGCAATGTCAACTCCAAAAAATGTTGTCTTCTTACAAACAAACGTTAAATAAACATTCGCAACAACATTTTAATTACAATACACAGTGACCAATAAAAGTTAGGTTTCTGAATTAGACACATTTACGTTTTTATTTACAAAACAATGTCACCATTACATATTCACGTCACAATGTATGAACATCGATGTCTAAATGTCAAGCCACATTTTTTTGAAAGGGATGAACTGCAGGCCAAAGTTACGTTTTCAGATTGTACTTTATATCTCGTTAAACTAACGTTTGGGCCACCCTGTATCAGTACTTGGTTTAGAATTTGTTTTTGCATGTGTTTCAATCTACCAAAGAACAATTTAATAATACGTAACTGTTTTGTAAGTATAATATTGAATGTTTGATAAAACTAATAATAGTTACACAGTACGAGTTGAACGCTTTGGCTCGTCCCCAGTCACTGATGCTTGCGTCAGAACGTCGAGGGTTTTTTTTTTAAGGGAAACTTAAGATAACTCCCATATACTTTAGACATGTGTACGCGTACCTTTTAAAGTTCCAACATTCAATTATTAATAAAAGCAGGCCGGTACAGATAGTATATGAAGCACACGATATTAAACAACAGCTGCCACTCGCCTCGGAATCGTCACAACCATCTTGATCGAACATGCTTCACGCGAGATGCTTCGCAGATTGTAGGAGCCACATTTCTGGACGCGAGCACGCCGCGATTTCGCTGCTGTGTGCCTCTCAGACGCGCTTGCGGCTCCTGCCACTCGGTGTTCGGCTCTCGGCTTCGCTCCCTGTGGCGCGAGATCTTCTTCGGGATCTGAATCGCCAGCCCGTGCAGCGAAACGTCGGGCATCATGCAGAAACAACACGCGGTACAACGCAAAAACACATCGGAGAGCGAAATGCCTTCATGTTTGGCAGTGGATGTGACAAACCACATCATGGTGACATCCACAGCACCGGACGGGTGAGCCCCTCGACACGCCTGTGACCTGTTCGAGTCACACGTGCCGGCAACAGCTCTTCGCTCGAGCAATCCCTCATGTTGGTGGCTCCAAGGACAGTCTCACAGGCGGGTGGCCGGGCGCTTCCCTACGTTGCACCGAAACTTTGGAACTCTGCGCCTGAGCAAAGCAATAATCTCGCGAGTGTTGATGTCTTCTCTACGAATCTTGACTCGTTTTTTTAACATTGGATTTTTACACGAAGATTCTTATTTCATTGTGTATTATTATGTTTTGTTACTTTTATTTATACTGCATGTTTTTTGTTATTGTTAGATAATTACAATGCAATTTACTGTTATAGATGTTATTGTTTTTGGTTCAAATGTGGATTTCAATATAAGAATTCGTTTCACCATATATATCACAGTTGCTGAGCACAAGCCTCAAGGCACAAATTGCCAGGTATCCAGCAACAAGCAGCACTCACGTTGCGATGGATGAGCGATAAGGGTTCATGCTTCGTGAATTGCGCAATGTTCTCAATACCTAGGGGGAAGAGAGAACGGGAGAAAATCCTTTAGTTCTGTAAAGCGCCCTGAGTCGCCGTTGCGTTTCGACGCGACAAACACGTTCACATCGCTCTGTTTGTCGGTGTCATTAACTCGACCGACTTCATTTCACGCAAATGAGTTTCCTGCGGAGCACAAACAGCGACGAAGTGAGGAAGGATCGGCTCCATATACTCTCACCGAACCGAGAGAGGCAGCCATCAGCGCTGCCATCCACCGTTAACAACATTTTTTCGTAATTTTCGTTTCGGTTTTGTTGAAGAGTGGAATATCCTGCACGAGCCGATGAACAATCAACGAGTTAAGAAGAAAACAAATAAGCAGAGAATATGTCCCCTTCACATTTCCGTCTTGCCGCGCAAATATATAAATGTTTAATTCTTACTCTTTGGTTCTTTCGGTAAAGTCACGTAGGATTAAAATAAAATATATCATTCTTACACAACCCATCAGCTGCATGGCTTTCTGGGAGTGTGTCAATTTCAGCAGTCTTGTTTCATGACGAGCAAAGCTCTGGACCGGTTTCGACATTGCAGGGTCTCATCGGCAGAACCGTGATTATATTTCGAATTCATAAGTAGGTCAGTTTAACCCTTTAAATAAAGATACCACGACTGACCTTTTTTTACAGTCAATATTGATCCACTCCCGGTTTCAAGTCGAGAATTTCGGCCCAGTCTCTCTCTCTCGCGAGCGAGCGCGTTGCTGGCATCAAGCGTGTTCGTATTTTGCGCACACGGGGTTTTTTCTTTCCTTTCCCTCTGTGAATGTCTTTCATCAACGTGACCTGCGAGCTACAGTCCGACTCCTTCCTGTGGCTTAAAGACTTCCTTTCATTGAGGTGGCAAAACATCATGCACGGACCTTATATGCATGCACGCACCATATGCGTCATGTGTACTGTACACGATTTTCAGGTCGTTTTACTTCAGTTGAGAAGGCCAAAGGGTCACCGGATAATGGCGTAATACGCCGTTCACTTTGCTCTTTTGGTTGTGTTATTGACGCCGGTCGTTTGTTCCGCAGAAAGGTACGTAGGCATTGACAATCTCAAACAATGGGAGATTAAAGCACATATTTTGCTTCAAGGTCAAAGAATGGCTTTTTCATCCTCACATTTTTGTTCCGTGTTTAAATTGTTACTCAGCGACAACTTGCTGACCCGCCGGATGATGGCCTCTCCACACTGTCTCAGTCTGGCCACACTTGCCCACGCAAGTCCGTGTGGGTTGATGGAGCAGGAGCCAGGACCAACTCAGGTGCCACTCACCACAGACGCGAGCCGTGGCCGGGGGTCGAACTCGGGTCGCCGTGTTCAGAGCACAGCGTGCACGCAACGCTGCTCTTCTACCCCCTGCACATGCGGTTACACGCACACGCTTCAACGAAGATAAAGATCACGGAATTCATATTCGCGGTGCCCAATTTAATTGTACCTGGGTCACACTCTTCCCTTAAAAGCCTGCGGACAGTGTGGTGATGTGTAACTGAGTCACCTGTGCTGGTGTGTCCTTTGAGACACGTGATCTTCAAACTATTTGAGCAGAACGCCTTTCAGAGACAAATGCACAAGTGCGGTCTATTATTAAGAGCTTCAGCAGATGCAGTCTACTCGTGTATTCTCATTATACATTGGAATTTTAGTCCCCATGCATTCGCAGTGACCAGCGTGGTGAAGTATGGTCAAACAAACCCCACGACCGACAAAGTGTGGGGGAGGTCTTTGTCCGCCTGTGGATTGACAGCGGGTTTTTCGGTAAGTATGTACGAACACACAATTTGTTTTTTCTCCGAATCATTTTGTAAAAAACAAAAGGTAACCATGGAAATATATGTATCAAAAACTCCAGCAACATATTAGTAAAAATGTACATCAGCACAAGAAAACATACAGTGACACTCCGACAAAATGATAACAAGCCATTACAAGTCAAAGTGTTGAAATCCAATGTTTAGCTCATGCACCTTCCCATCACGCGCTTGCAAGATGAGTGGCAGTTGCATATTTTGATGTCTAAAGTAAGAACAATACCTCCTCTTGTTATCCACAACTGGCAAAACACTGCTCTGGGAAGATTAAAAAACGGCTCTCACATTTCTTGCCACATAGGGTTAGAGACCAGAGGTGGCCAAATTCCTGTTCAG
Source organism: Lampetra fluviatilis (assembly GCF_964198595.1). NCBI lineage: Eukaryota > Metazoa > Chordata > Hyperoartia > Petromyzontiformes > Petromyzontidae > Lampetra > Lampetra fluviatilis. The sequence goes on along the minus strand of NC_136300.1, from coordinate 765,303 downwards.
ACACAAATAGGGTAACTTCTATTTACCGTGGCTTCGTTTTTTGTACAATCGAAACTGTCTTGTACTCTTTCATATTTAAGCACAACCCAGTCTGACCTGTTCTCCTCGCTTTAGTGTTTCACACTTCCACGGGGCAGATCGAGTATCTTAAAAAGGATTCCTCTTCATGAGAATGGCAACTTTGCTTCAGATCAATAGATAACATCTCACAAGTGCCTGCAGACCTGGCATCTGGGGGGGGGGGGGTTGTAACGGGAGATAAAGCGATAAAGAATATATATAAAACCACGGTAATTGCAGGGTGTCTGTCATTTGCCAGGTCATAAAAGTTCAACAATTAATTCACCGCTCATTTAAATTCAGACTTACCGTGCCAAAAAAATGTTCACATTAATTACATTTCTTTTTAAACGATGTCTACAAAAAAACGAGTCAACAATGTGTCCTCACCTGACTGGACTTTTTATTTTATTTTACTACATTATAACTATTGGTAACGGCTAAATCAGTTGGAACATTAGAAGAGTATTTACGAAAAATAAAATGTTGAAAACGAGCCTACCTGGGCATAATGAGACCTGGCAAGATACTTGCGGTTACCAAAACAGCTGGGCTGCGAAGAGAGCCCATCCTAACGTTCTCTCGCTCCATTAGCCACAGGGTCACAACATTTGCAATGTTAAGGAAAACCAAGCTGGAATGTACCTTGATGGATTTGCAACCCATATCTAAATATCTACACGTCAAGACCCATTTGTCTTTGGGTTCCACGTACAGTGTGGGTTTTTTTTTACTGCATCTAAAAAGTCTGACCCTGGAAACTTACCGCAATTCTGCATTGCCTTACACGCCCACAAAAACAAATACTATTGTTGAAAGAAGAAATACATTCCGTGAAGGAAAAGCTCTCAATTCTTAATGCTGCCACCCTGAATTTGTGTGGCTGAGAATTGTTGAGCACGTTCAGCAGTATCCCGTTGAGCTGTTAGCGACACTTTAATATGAACCTGGGTGGCCTGAGTTGAATTCCCAGCCGTGATTTGTATCAGTGGAGAGTGACATCTTAACCGGTCTTAGGGACCAACCCTTCATCAACCCGCATTGACCAGTGTGGTGAAGTATCGTCAAACAACTTCCATGATGACACTGTGTGGGGGAGGCCTTGCTGTTGCAGTGAATGTAAGAATTACTGAACATTATTATTATCGTGCACATTACAGCATATGTGGCAACTAATTTAAGAGGCCTTCATCTAGCAGTGGATTAAGCTTTGCTGATAATGCTAATACTGATGCCAAAAGAACGTATACATGTTTTTGCATTACTTTGACTCGGATGGGTTTGTTGAAAATTCCTATGGATAGAATGTTATATGGGTTGTGCAGGCATCTTAATTCTGTGGCCAATACAGGAGTTAATTGCAAACTAACAGCTGACCCCAGAGCCTGACCCTGACCCAAATGGGTCTCTGAAATTAGTGGCTGTTTTCCCCCGTTTAACCTTTGACTCATATTTAACCCCCTTGACTCCCTCTCCACCCCTATCAGGCAGGGAGTGATGCATTGCCAATCGGATTAAGGGTTTTCACCTGCAGCCGCATTTTTAAGCGCGTTTTTTGTGCATCGTGCGGCAAACACTGTTGCGTCACTAACTGCAGTTGTGGTGGGGGGGGGGGAACATTCTGAGACGAGATATTGATGGGACTGCTACAATTACAGACTGTTGTGGTTATCCTGACGCCCCCATCTTTTTAAGTACAGAATAATGTAATCATAATGAATACCTCCCTTTGTCGGCCCGCTGCTGGAAGAAGGCCTCTCCACCACGCCGTCTCGGACATGGAGGCTGTTGGACCATACTTCCCCCACAGGAGACACCATGAAGGTGGTCGTGGACTGGCTCAGTTATCACCCCGCCACTGATCTTAGACGTGGCTGAGAATGGAACTCAGGTTGGGCTCATCAAGCACCCGTAGAAACCATCCGCCACCGCTAGATACTAATGTTGTAAAAAAAAAAGTAGAAGCTACATTCGCAATTTATGTCAAGAAAAAAGTAGAGGTCATTTTTTGTTCATAAGCCTTCAGAACTTCTTGGGTTAGCACCTCCACACTGCTGAGCATTTTAAAGTCTGACGGATAGAATTTGGTTAATAAGTGCAGGTCAGCACAGTCTCTAGCAGTTCGTGCTCTTGTGAAATTTGAGTTTTAGGCATTTTTCCACCCAGACAAGATGCAAGAAACCCCACTTAGCACCCTCCGTCAGTCTTTTATCGGACAGCTTTTTCCTTGCAGGCCATTAAGATCGCAAGTGATATGTCAGTACCATTACTGGGAAAAATCACCGAAATGGCCAAACACAAGCATTTGGCTGTAGCCCCCACCACAACCCCCCCCACCCCCCTCCCCCCCAGCTCCTGAAGCAGACCTCCATGCCCCTTTCACAGGCTTACGTTCGGTATGCGGTCCCCAGTTACCACACAGTCGTTCCACACAGGCCCACGCTTCTCGTGGCTAAAAACGTTCAAAATTCCCTATTTGGTAATCACGCTGCTGGGAATCGCAACGTTAAACTTACATAACACAGAAAAACATCGCCCTCAGCAAAACAATTAATCACTCCGTCTCTTCTTCACATGAAATCAGCTGTTGTGTCGGGGTGCGGGTGGATTATTACATCGCAGCGTCGTGAGGGATGGTGGCAATTTTGAGAGTCCTTTGTCCAGCAGCAGACTGACCGAGCTGATGTATGAACTTCTTTCGCACCATATGTCGCCAAACGTGCTAATCGGAGGTGTGGGAGGAGGACAAACTTAACACAACAAGCAGTTGTAAAGAAATTAGTTTTTCACCTCGGTTTAAAGGTGCATATCTCCAGTGGCTTCCTCATGTCTGACGGAAGATCGTTCCAGACGGCCGCAGAAGCGCGTCTGAAAGCGCGATACAATGACCGTCTTTGTTCGTTGGCCAGCCAAAACTCGCTGAGAGATTGGCCCGAGTCCGCGTGAATAGTATATGAAGTGAGCTAAATTAGTTTAGTATTAATATCCAGGGTTTGGTAATGTGTCACTGTTGGTAGGACAGTGACTCACAACGTATTGTCTCTGCTGCAGAGCCAAGCCTTGCATCACCCCACATAGTATCACGTGAGTTGAGACACTCCCAGGCACACCGCTCTTAGCCTCGATGCAAGATTCACAAATAACCCAGGAACATCGAACTACGTACCGTCCAAGTGTATGTTGAACTTCTTTCGCACCGTACGTAGCCAACCGTGCTAATTGGATGTGCGGGGGAAGGACAACAAACTAAACACTAAAAGCAGCTCTAAAAAGAGGCCAGTGTGAGCGAGATAGGTGGCAGATGCCTCCACCATTTGTCACCACCATTATCATCATCATTAGCCTTGATCAATCCACTGCTGGATGAAAGCCTCCTCGCCGAGCTGCGACCTTCGCCATTACCTTCAAAGCGTTTTTTTTAGCGCGAGAGCCTGCAGCGTTCAGAGAACACGTACATACTGAGATCGCAGGTGTGACACACGGATAGGTTTTTTTTTTTATATCACCAACACAGCGCCTCTCACATGAGATCTCACAAATTATTCGTAAGATGACATTAAAAAGACAATAACTAAACACGCACACAACAGAGCAACAACAAAAAGGTCTTGTAAAAAAAAGGTCCTTTAAGCAATTACTTGCCAGAAGAAAAATCTTTGGCAAAAACATTTAGCAACAAAAACCCGCTGGGCTGGTGTGAGAACCATCGGCGCTGAGTCGCTGAGTTGCAGAAACCACGAAAAAAAATCTGCAGCAAGCGCAGCAGCTGGTCAGGATAGGCACACACAAGTCGTTCTTCAGCTGTCAGCGGCTCACGACGTGACTTTTTATCTGGCCAAGGTGTGCGCAGGGATGGGCTGCCAGGGCTTTGATTGGAGAACAGCGCTTTTGGAAGCATTTGCCTGACCTGCTGGCCTTTTCTTCTGTCTGAGCGCCCACAAGAATGTGTCTGGCCCTAAGATGAGAAACATCCGTGCCAACTTTACATTGTTTTTCCACATTTCAATTTGTTATACTGTACAGCCAATACGATGAAGATGGAGACAACCAACTCGCACAGTATTCAGGAAAGACATTAGCACTTCAAACGCTTCAAAACATAAACCGATCATTCATGATTAAAAATGTGTATGCATTTATCTCACACACACATAATTTAGATGCACAGTCGGGTACTGTGGAAATACTGTGTATGCATCCTCATTCGACGCAAACTGATACGTTCAAATTCACGGCTCTTAATTTATTTATTGCACACTGGCCACGTTATGTGTGCTGCTTTAGGCGTTTTATTCCGCAAACCACGATAAATCTAAAGAGGCAAGTTAGTAGCCAGCGCAAATTAAGTCTGAGGTGGTGAGCCCTAGAAAGCACGTAAATTTCCGGCAAGCCGAATTCAGCTTAAACTCAAACATCCTGGCAATTTCTCTGGTTACTCTTAAACGCCCCCCCCCACCCCATTTGTTAATGAGGCCATTGTGCCGTTGTCTGCACTGACCCCGGCAGGAAACACTGCCAGCGGTGTTGGAGGTCCACAGCGGCGGCGGCGGCGGTGGTGGTGGTGGTGGTTAGGGCCCCCATCGCGCCCCCCCCACCACCCACTCGTGAGCAGCCACCAGAGGGAGCAGGCCCTGTCCATTCTGATTTGAGCTGACAGCGCAGCTGGAGGCGCGCGCCAGCGAGCCTTGCGAGCGTCGTCACGTTGGGTTCTCACGTTTCGGCCTCCGAAGAGTTTCGAGGCTCTCGCTTGGTGCAGGAAGTGCTCGCGTCGTCGTCGTCGTCTTCTCACGTGTGGCGGTCAACACGCGGTGACGTTTTACCCCCACCCTCCCCCCAATAAATACTTGCTTTATTATTATTGTTGTTGTTTGTTTTATTATTGTTGTTTGTTTTTCCCAGATGGTTGTAGAGTCAATAGCCAGATGCCAAATAAGAAGATGCGTGTAAAAGAGTTTGGTTTTCGTTCTTCTTATGATGGTGAAATTTTTACAGGAAGGTAAAACTAAAATTAGTGCTGCACTGAAAAATGAGCATCCCAAATTTGGTCGTGCGACAGAGAGAAATATTAGTCTCCGCGTTCGCCGGCTTATAAGACGCTCCGGACAGTATGATGCACCCCCGCCTCACACAAACTTGTGCCCGGTGTCAATTAAGTTATCCAAACCTCGTCTCCCACACACACACACAAGCTCACCGGATTATAAGACGCACCTCCAACTTGCTTTAAAATACGCGAAGGAAAGTGCATCTTCTAAATCCAGCACTTAACGGTACTTCGGAGTATAAAACGGATATCTTTTGCAACTATTTTTTTTGCTTAAAAAACTCCACAGTGTCAATACAAATGGTGCTAAAGCAAATAATAAAAACATTCATTCTTTAAAAATAAAACAATTGCACTGTAGAAAGTCTAAACTTCCTTTCGACAAAACTTGGCCGAGGTCCCTCAAGCCAGGTCTCAATCCCGTGGCACCACCACCACCACCGCCCAACAGCGGCAGCCATGAGCACTTCGTGCCAACAGATGTGTCGGCTGAAGTGGGGGGGCGGTTTGTTCCCCCGGTTGCGCTTGCTAGGTCTTATTTTTTCGTACTTTTTCCTTTTTAAATCGAGACTTGTTTTTTTGGCCTGGGACAGGATATTTAGGACGGCCCAAATTGGGAACGCCCTCTCATTAACACAGCTCTGTCATCCGGCCTGGAAGTGGGGACTCGTGCCTGGTTTCCTACCCAACTTCTACTCCCCCTCCTCCCCCATGCTGAGACTCCCACCACCACCAACAGCAAACTCGTCAACCCCAACAGATTCTTCTCGTCTTCATAAATCATCTTCATATTCCAAATATACCTTCTTGAGGATGTTTTAAGGCCATGCTTGCCAACATTGCTATGGATGCAATAACTAAGCTCTGTCATGCCTGAGGCTGTATATACGGTTAATTCACATGAACGTCTGTGACACGATTAATTGACTTGTTGATTTGTATTGAATCACGAATTATTCTTTATCCTGTTTGCAGTAACTTTTGTTGGAGGTTTCAATTGCACACCCCCTCCAACCTAAAATGTCCTGTAACTGGCCCCATGCTAGCAAGATGTTAACTACCTCGCCTAGCTCGTGGGCTCGTGGGTTCGATCCCGACCCTGACGCCTGTATATTTGGAGTTTGCATGTCTCTCTCCCCGTAGTTGCGTGGATTTTTCTCCGGGTCCTCCAGTTTTTTCCCCCGCATTTATAAACACGCGTTTCGAGTGTTGTGCTGCCTTACCTGGTAAATAAAACAATCTTTAGTCTTCGTTTACTTCCAACGGTTATGGGCTGTGGTCGTTCTTGGAAGATAGCTGCTTAACGCCACAGACTTTACTATCTGCAATAAAGTTCGAGTCGTATTCGTGGTAGGATGCTGCTTTACGTATTTAATTAATTAATAAACCCCTGTTACTGCACACCGAATTTCAAATTATCATTTGTGTCAAAAACCGATGAGTTCCCCGATGTATATTGGGGTTATGCCACGTGTTGTTTGGCGTCGTGATGTATATTGGGGTTATGCCACGTGTTGTTTGGCGTCGTGTCTGACGTTTCACTCCATGTGCCTGGGAGCTTTTTCAGAACCTGAATGAAGCAGCTAACCTCTCGATATGAAGTTGCTGGCTGCCGCTGGTTGGACATAACTCTGAAAACCACGCGGTACAACCCAGGAAACACACGAGAGAGAGAGAGAGTTTTACAGCACAACCGCAAAACATACACAGTCAAAAATCTATAGTACACCAAAAAAAATGTGCAATGCGTTTTCATTAGCTTCGAAAAATCAGTGCAGAGTTCTTAAATATGTAGGCTTGGCGAGTGTGCCACCAATCAGCAGTGCTTTCAAACTCAACGCTTGACGTATCCTCCGCATTGTACTCCACTCCGGAAAGTCAAAAGCACCCGAAACTAAGTGCCTGGTGTCAATGAATGAATAACGTCTGGTGACATACCAACACACCCAAGCTTGCAAATACGGGGGGGGGATGATTGCGGGGGGGAGTGCATCCTTTAATCGGGAGAATACCGTACTGCCTGCCAAGTCTGTGTTGTGACCATGGGAGCGATGCCACTTTGAGCCTGTCACCACATGTTCGAACCCCAATAATCCAATAATGACAAGGTAATAATTACTAAACGTGCGGCATTTAACCTTGCCGTTTCATATGCGCATTACATTCCAACCATATGATTTAAATATTATATGACTGGCACATTTGAAAGAGAAACCCTCTAATTTGTACTGCCCTGTGTGTGTGTGTGAGCCAGCCGTCCAGGACGGGGTGCTGCTACACCAGCAGGAATCTGCACACGGTGTGCTGCATCGTGGCCCATCATCAGAACCTTGTCGAGATCTATTTTTACAAACTGATTCCGATTCTTGCTATCGGCGTGACGTCATGAGGCCAAATGTCTACGCGGAACTCTGAAGGCATGAACCGCATCACCCAGTACGAGGAAAGGGACTGCCGAAGGAGATGTTACAGAGGGGATCCTTTCAAGTGACCTGGTATCCACACGTCCTGCTACAGAGAAATGTGGAGGTCGCGTGGCAATCGAAGTGATACAGTATTAAAATTTGAGAGCAGAAATTTTGGCAGTTATTTTAATTTACTTTATGTTGTTGAAAAAAAGTGCAGTCATTGCTGATTGGGCTCAGAGATGAACTCGCTACACTCGAATAGCCAGTATAGTGAAGGTGGCTCTTCCTTCTTCGGAAATTCCTCGCAGTTGAAGATGATTAATTATCATCCATCGTTGTGATCCGTGGATGGTCGGTGGTCCAGGCTAATGACAGAGTGGCAGTGCAGGAAATTAACGGCAAAGGGGCATGCAGATGCTTACATGGATTGTTGCATTGTTCGCCCATTAAATATGTCAGTGGCTGGGGATGGCCTTCATCCAGCATCCTAAGGTTGTTACAGAAAGGCGTTGGTGAACGCAGACAACAATGTATCGATGTACACTATGAGACCTCCTTTACCAGTGGCAAAATATAGTAGTAGTGCGCTGTTTTGTACCAGTTTAAAGGATAAAAACCTACTACTACTACTACTAATGTATCCATGATTTATTTCATGACCGTAAGACACGGCCAAGTTGACACCTTCGGCGTTACGGTTTCCCCACGTGACCAGTAAAGTGACAATTGTCACGCAGCGCACGATGCACTGAAAAGAGAAACAACATATGTGGCACGAACAAAAGAGACGCGCATGTTAATCAGCTCGCGTACAACAGACACGAGACGCCGATTGAAAGCGATCCTATAACGAAGGGAAAATGCTGCAACTGCTAATCCTGCGCCAAGCTCAGAGATCGCAACGCTGATAAATTGCGACTCGTGAAACCCCCTCTTGGTGCAGCATTGGCACTGGGCAGCTTGTGGCGGAGTAAAACGATTTCAATGTTCTCTGGAAACACCGCGCGCCGCGCGCCAACCAGCTGAGGATTGGCCTCTCAAGCGCGCGTCAAGACGAATCGAGGGCGCTGCATTGTGCGCTCGGATTCAAGGGACGCGGCGGATTTTGCCTTTGATGTCTAACAGCTGCGGGAAAATTGTGCCGATTGTGCAGCTACCTGACAGGGAATCTGGTGCGGCAGAGTTGTACAGAGTTACGAGCGTTTCGTCGAAGGCGGGGGAGACGGGGAAATAAGCTTGATTTGCTGACCATTTGTTGTCATTAGGCTTTGCAGCACCCCTTTCGTAAGCGTTCACAGATGATGCACATTAGCGAGTTGCACATCGGAGATTAAACCAGTGGAATAACTCGAAGGTGTGCCAATCCACGTGGGGAGAAAATGAACCCGGCTTGGCAGACAGAAAATTAGCAAAGCATCCGTAAGAAAGGCTTACACGTGGCCAAGATGACAAGCCCGGCCCATTATTTGTCAATTGCGAAACATACGCGGAGAAGTGCGATGTCAATCTTCAATATTTTTTTAAATATTTATTACGAGTGGGATGAAAGAAAGAAATGCCTATATAATCATAGTATTGCATTTAAAAAAAAAACTATGGGTATATTTAAAATAGCCAGCACGGGTCCTTTAAGTACATGTTAAAATTAGTTATTTTACCTTTTAACATTCAAAGAATTCTGAAAGGCAGGCACAAAGGAAGGCAGTGCATGCATACCAATGCTGGTGGAATTAATCAAGTCGCTATTATTAAAAGCTTATTTCATACCTCTAAACGCCCAGCATGACAAACCGAGGACATTAAAAGTTGCAGTGACTCCAAACGTAGTGGTATATTCATTCGCACATTTAAAATATGTTGCATTGAAAGTGTCTTCCACAAGAGTTATTCTTGCATAGTCCGCTGATAATAAATCACCCTCCCGTGAGACGCGCTTGTCTCATTGGGCTGTGACCGGGTTAAAACGGCGCTGCCTGTCCTGGCGACCTGCACTCGTGGAGGTGGTTGTGTGTTCCTCGGTCAGATCATCGCCTTCAATGTCGATTCACCCAAACTAATTATCACGCACCTGGACTCCGTGCCACGTGGACTGAATATAATTTAGGCAAATCCGAAAGGACGTGGGAGAAAAAAATACCACCACTGGCTAACACTTTAAATGTGCGGTGAAAGAAATATCCATCCTATACAGTACTCATTGACTGTTGCGTATAACCTCAAGCAATTCTGCCTCGTCCAAGCTTGTGGTTACACCTGCGATACAGCCACACAAAGCCCCCATTCATGTCCCCACGTTCGCACACACAACACTGGCAGGTGGCTTTTCCGAAAAGTGTCACCACACTTAACTTGTGACAAACACGAATTTTCCTACCCTGCCTGGCCCCCACCTCTCCTCTGCACCTCATGCCCCCCACCCACCCACCCCATTCCCCTCTCACCTCAGCCGTCCACCAACCCAATTGTTCCCCCACCCCCCGCACCGCGCCATTGGTACCGTAGCTGTTCCCAATTAATGGCAATTTTGCTAAATTGTGCCAGCAATTGTTTTCTGGCCAAACGTGACCATCTGCAGAAACCCGAAGCTAGGCCACGTGTGAAAATACAAACCCCTGTGTAAGTCGCGTTTTCTTTAATTAGCAAGAGCAAGAGAGGGAACAAGGAAAGGAACTGTTGCAAAGACAAACAGAAGCGATCGGCGAAGTCCCGCCGATTGTCATCCGTCGTGAGTCCGCTCCCGCGTCGAGTGTTGCTTTGTCGGGACGCCAGGCAGCTATTTCATTTTCATCATCCCACACTTGTACGCGCTGCTTAATGTTCAATGCTATGCCCTACAAGTGGCGTATTCATGCGGGCCCCCGGAGTAAGGACAGGAACACATTTGCCCATGGGTTCCAGATCCATTACAACTTTAGAGGCTAGACTCTACGTCACAAGACGAACTGCGCTCCAACATACACACAACACGTGTACCATCACACACACAACACGTGTACCATCACACACACAACACGTGTACCATCACACACACAACACGTGTAACATCACACACACAACACTTATACCATCACACACACAACACGTGTACCATCACACACACACAACACGTGTACCATCACACACACAACACGTGTACCATCACACACACAACACGTGTAACATCACACACACAACACTTATACCATCACACACACAACACGTGTACCATCACACACACACAACACGTGTACCATCACACACACAACACGTGTACCATCACACACACAACACGTGTACCATCACACACACACAACACATGTACCATCACACACGCGTTTTTAGCTGCGATGGGATCAGGGGCGGGGTGATTGGCGCACTGCGCTGCGGAACCGGCGAGCCGAGTTCGATCCCCGCCTCTGGCTACAATCTGTGGCGAGTGAAGTATGAACACGATCTTTGGGCTTGCCCCCCCCCCCTCCCTTGACCAGCACGCATTGGCCAGCTTGGTGAAGTATGGTCAAATAACTCCCATGGCCGACATGGTGCGAACGGGGCCCTTCATCCAGCAGCAGATTGACAGAGCTGTCTATTGTTTACTATATTTATTTTTAATACAAAAACTGCGTTGGTGTGTTGGTGTGGTGTGTGCCGTGCGGTGGTTACAAACCCAACGACTCACCATCGAGTCCCGGTCTTGGCTAGCGTCAGTGGTGAGTGATATCTGAACCGGTCCTGGGCCTCCCCCGAGCTCAGCTAAGCCTTAAATGAACACTGGGTATGTAAACATAACAACACGGGGGGGGGGGGGGGGGGGAGAGACACTAGGGGGTGGTGCAGGCCACACCACCCACGCGTGCGCCCAGCCGGCCCGAGTGGGTGGGTGCTAACTCGCAGCATCAGCTCCAACCACCTGTGTGGGCTAGACGGAGGATCGCGTTCTTCGCGTAGAGACGCACACGTCAACTATTGCATAGCTTTTTTTTGCAATCGTGCTGTATAGTTTCCTGATGTGTGTGTGTGGAAACTTCTCATGGAACATTCAACAGATAGGGGGAAACGCGGACATCGTGCCGAACAATACGCGGGATGACCCATGGACACATGGGACAGCAGTGCTCATACCGCGTTTGACAATAACAGCTCGTGAGCACTATCACGTGGCTGTCGTACGAGTAGAGCACAACAGCGAACGGGCCACTGGGCTTGGCCGCCACGAGGCCGGTGTGGTCACGACAGCGCCCAACGCTCGCTCAGCCCAGTTCCTCTCTTGATTGACATTCGGGAAGCGAAATGGAACAGGGACCCAAACATCGTTTTGCGAAGGACAATTCAAACAGGACGAGAGTCCTCTGAGAAACTTAAGTGGCAGGAAGTGGTTGCAGAGGGCGTGTTGACTGAAGTTGTCACCCCAGCAATGAGTTATGTCTTCCAACAAAGGGAGAGTAAAAACTACAGCCCAGGTCGAGTGACTCACTCAATTAAATTGAGTGCGTCACTTGTATTTGCAAGCTCTTGGTGTGCGAGTGTGTCTTTGTCCGTGTTTGCGAGCACCTATGAAGGTCGACACGGCACACGAAGGGGTGAGTATCTAGCACTTGCCCCAAGAGTATGTTAAGGCTATACGGGGGATCTTTGTCTTTGTGTTCGGGTTGTAGGGAGTGGTGGTGCAGCGGTTACGGCGCTGCGCTACGAAACCGGCGACACGAGTTAAATTCCTCCTCACGGCCTCCAACACCGGTGACGATTCTCTGAACCGGTTTTGGGCCTCCCCTAGGTCGAATCAGCCTCAAATGAGTGCCTGGTGTAGTGTGTAGACATCGCCACTGGGAAGACAAAGGTAGTCGGGCGTGGTGCTGGGTACCCACCCCCTCGTGCACCCTGCCGGCCTTCATAGAGTGTTCGCTAACAGCATTTACCCCAACAGACCGTTTAAGATGTTTGTCTTTTTATTCGTGTGTGTGTGTGGAGCGGTGAGATAGTGGTAAGCACATTGAGTTCGATTCTGGGCCATGGCGAACATTAGTCTTGATTATTTGAACGAGTCATGGGCTTCCCCTAGATCAACTGAGCCTCAAATGGGCACCTGGTGGAATGTGTAAAAAATGCTACTGGGGGAGACAAAGGTGACCAAACGTGATGCCAGCCACTCACCCCCTCGTATGCCGTGACGCGCTCCATGGGTGTCCGCTCAGAGTTTATGAAATGCGGTGTGGGGATCTTTGTCTTTGTTTGCGCGTAGACATTGGCATAACTCCATGGCTTGAGTGCTGTTCATGCTTGCATTTTGTGATATTTTTATTGTGTGTATTTTATTGAACTGCTGGGAGTTGGCATTTGTGTGTATTTCATTTGGTGCAGCTGTGTGTTTATTGTATTCGTTGTGCCGTCATCAATCACCGTGAACATTACCGGAAGATTATTGATGCTCACGGCATACCATCGGTGGCCAGGTGGCTCTGGCCTCAGAGTGCTGAGTCAGTGTCGCAAGCGATCCTGTGTTTGAAATCTGGCCAAACGACGGGGATTAAACTGATCTCTCAAGTGAAACTAATTGAAAGTCTCTACCGGCTGGTCACCAATGACTGCACACATCACAATAACAAAACACCTGAATGTTAAACATTGATTTTCTTTCACTTCATTTGGTAGATTTCAATGCTGAGAACTAATTAATCGACTGTCACTGACATCCAACGGCTTTGTTCTCCGCCTTCCCCAAACCGCCCCGACCAGCACGGGGAATGTAAAATATCCCCGCAAGCCACACGGGGTGTAGTGGCCCTCGTCGAGAAGTGGATTGACAGATTTGTACGTTTGATCAGAAGTTCTGCAAAGTCATCTCCCGTGGTCCTTAGCTGGCACAGGGTGGTGCACAGCTCACTGGTAGAGCTCACAATCGAAATGTCTTCATCTCATAACGGCCAATTAGCACAATTAGAATAGTTTTTAAGCACATTGATTACACAGAGCTTACCCCATTCATTACCAACTCAACTAGTAGGCCATATTCTATGTCAAGGTCACACTTTTAACACCATTCAACTGACTGGTCAAGAATATTTTCGTTCTTCCTCTGGTCGTTTTCTCTCGACTGGACCTTGCTACCTCGTGTTTGATGACAACATGATCTTCAAACATCTCCTAGGCCCCAAGACATCCATTGGTCGGCACAAAAATGAGAACATCTAAATATATGTACGTTAAAAAAACCCAGTGCTTTACTGTCTAGTTTGTTCAAATCTACGACGACTACTAATAATGGCACAGGCAAGCAGGGCTGTCCACAGGTTCCTGGACGCCCAGCGCAGAATGCCAAATGGGGTTCCCTTATTCATTCGTGACGAAATAAAAATCAGGCCTATTGTGGGGCCCTCATCTGTATGAGGGCCGGGACAATTTGCTCCGTTTGCCCATCCTCTCTGGCGGCCGTGCAGGCGAGATACGTTAACAGGAAGGGCTTTTTGCAAATACAACAATCTACAATCTCGAGCATGCAGGAACGGACGCTGCCACACTCGCCCACTACAGCTGTCAACGACCTTCGGATGAAGGAGGTGAACGCTGCTCCTCCCTAATTTTTCTGCCTGCACGCTGCGAGATGCCAGGAATTCCTGCAAGATTAATGCGAGAGACAGCAAAGGAGCCAACCTCGGGGATTTGGTACGAGACGGCGCCTTCCAAGCCTGACTCCCCGCTAGAGTGCCAGAGGAGCCTTTGATGTGCAAACAGATGTATTACTCCAGAAAACAGAGGAGGTTAGAGAGGCAGAGCGGTTGTTAAAGATGTGACCGGCCTCCCACGTTTCCCGTGGCTCGCACACGGCCAATATAAAATTCGGGGACGCGCAAAAAAGAAACGGTCGGCCATCGCGCTTCATATTTGTTCTTGTCTTCATTTTTTTTACTTGCTAAATACAAATAAAAATGGGTCAGTCAATATGTTGTAAGTAAACGTTGTCTTTCAAGTAACAAAATTCGGGGGATTTGTTCGTTCATTATCGTTTTTCATTCACTTTTTTGCGTGTTACAATCATTGAAAAACGAGCTGGCTCATTCATCGGCATCGCGTGTACAACAACGGCCTCACGTATCGCGCACGTTAAGCAGCTTAACACCGAACTGCTCCCGTGACCCAAGGAAGTTCTTAAGCGCGTGGAGAGCGCTAAGCCCCCTCGCGCGTCAAAATTCTTGAGCGACGGCTGCGCGCGCACGGCTCCATCTGCCCCCGCGGCAAGCCGTGTGGCCGAGCCGCGGGCTGCGCGCAAACATGACCCGCCAATTAATCCCCTTTCATCGGCAGGTGAGCGGGCAGGCCCGAGACAGCCGCGAAACAATAGGCGCTTTCTTCGGCCTCCGACAGATGAGATCGCTCCGGAGATTACCGTCGGTTTAAATCTCACGCTGCGCGTGTCGCCATTTGCCACCAATCCAGAGAAAATTGCCCATCAAGTCGTGAGCTCACAAGTAACCTCCACACATCTGCTGCAATACATGCGCGGGGGTTGTGTTGTTGTTAATTGTCACTGAACGGTGTCACAGCGGTGTATACGGCTGCTTCTCCGACAATTAAATTAAGCGAGAAAATATTCAACTAGGGCCATGATTTATGAGAGCGAAAGTACATTTGACAAAGTGAGCTCAGGCCCTTTTTGACATATATGGACACGAATTAATTTTTTAAACATTTTTTCCATTATATATTTTATATCAGAGCGTTTGATTTGCAGAACAAAGTAGTCTGCAGGCATGACCAGTCGTAAAATAAGGCTCCCTCCCGTCAGAATACAAAAAACCGCACTAGGGTGTTTTACTCCCATCGCTCACAAATTACAAACGAACGGACCGAACAAAAAGGTAGTCTTTGTTTGCCATAAGAAGGCTGCTGCTGCTGCTAGCGAGGGGTACTCCTGCTACTACTACCACTAACCCGGCATGTTGAGGAGCCCTTTTGGCCGGGCTGCCCGGTGGCCCGCTTGGCTCCCACCCGCTGACGCTATATTAAAAGGGCAGCTGATATAAGAACCAGATGTCGGGAGCTAAATTCGGAAAGCCGGCAGGCTTGACGGACATGCGGAGGCATCCCTGGGGGGCGGGCCACCCACAGACCAGCGGTGTGCAGCGTGCACCGGGAGGTATTGTGGGAGGGGCGGGGGTGGGGGGGGGAGTTGCGAGGGAAAATTGGTGCAGTGCAGAGCCCTCTGTGCCGCTTATTGGCCTTAATAATTTTTACTCTTAAAAAATATATATAAATGATCTGGAAAAGGGCATTTTACATTTAAACATGATATGATATCTTAAAACAAAAGTATGCATAACTTTTACGTTTGGAAATTTTGGTATTCTGTAAAATAAAACTTAAAGCCTACCACCCAATTCCCATAATGCACAATGCAACGTTTGTTGATTTGTTGGAACGGAATGGTGGCTGGTATTTCACATCAATTTATATTTGGGCAGCCTACACTTAACCAAAATTCTTGACTGTGGCCTTCAACTTCTAAATATGGGATCCTGCCCTTGCTTTTTTATATTTGCCACGAAGGCAAGATATATATATATTTGTCATCTATAAAGCGGGTGGCATATGGTCAGCATACTGCACTATGAACCCAACAAACGCAAGTTCAATTCCAGCCACGGCTAACATCAGTGCCAATGGTCCTGGCTCCTTCCTTCACCCACCTGTGTGCACATCTCTCCATTCGCCTCCCTCCCACCCCGTGACTAACACAGTGAGGGAAGGCCTTCATTCAGCGGCGAGTTAACACAGTGCTGTAAATTAGTATTGAGATATTAATTTACGTCCTTAAAAACACGGGTTGGAATGAATAAAACCCATATCTGACATGGCCATGTGGAAGCCTTTGATCCGTCATCCATCGGTGGAATGAGAATGGCTGTGATCGTTATTTATTTAGTTTATTACATGCCACGCATGCATAAACTCTGTATCAACAGCTCGGGCCAACTGGCAGGACAGTAAAACCTGAAGGTGTGAAAGACTCGAGAATCGCGGTGCCACACTTTGCATTTCTGTATGTTTCATACGGTGCACACATTTCTGTATGTTTCATACGGTGCACACATTTCCGCCGTTTAAACTTTCTCAACATCATTTGGGAACTAAATCTGTGACTTTTAAATACGACAACTCTTTCTTGTTTGTTTGTTTTTGGGACGGCGCAGGAGGCTGCATGCTCTGTGCCTTGATGAGTGATCAATTCATCCGCAAATGCACCAGGCGCGTGAAGCATCCTCAGTGGATTAAATTATACCGCGTTGGACTTTTTTTTTAACACGGACACGCAGTCTCAAAACATTAAAAAGGCCACTTCATATTTTCTACTTTCATTCCAAGGAGGCCCAGACTCACGCTGAGCCCACCAGGAAACCCGAGAGCCGAGCCCAGGTTTGCCCGTTACCCAACCGCACGCTCCGCACGCCTCCGGCACACCCAGCCGAATAAAAAAAAGAAATGATTCATTCACGTCGTGAAATGGTCTCTGCTGAGCAGTATTTTGCAAATGTATCAAAGTTGACGGCAAACAAAGAAATATTGTGAGAGTACAGTCGGCTTTTGTGTGAAGTTTCCTCATTGAGCAGGAAGTGGGCAGGACGTGGGCAGAGAGAAGCCAATGCCTTGCTCTTTGAGCGAGGTGAAATGGCTCCGGCTCTGCGTGTTTATTTATATGGGGACTGCAGGTGCGTAGAAATCTTCCAAAAAAACTGGCCAGCTCTGTTTTGCTTTTTAAGCGATCGAGCGAATGGAGGGAGGGGAGAAGGGCGGGAATTTCTTTGTTCTAATAATGTACATGTGCGCTTAATTAGACTTTGGTTTTATAACTCTCATAAAATCAACACAAAAAAGTGGTAGAGCTATGATTGGTATGGGTGAAAATTGGCCACATTTTCTTCAAATCACACGCGCCGGATTTACAACGCAATCCTTCATTGTGTGGGCAATTGAGAAGCATGAGTGATTTTACAAGAGAGCCCTGTGTCAAACTAGAGACTTGACGAATGCTAAACTATATCGAGAAGCTCACATACAATTTGGAATGTTACGGATAAAAAAATGACTTAATTTTTACAATTCAATATTTTTTTATCGTTTTACATTCCCTTTTAATTTTGCCTGCAAATATCCTGGGTTTTTTTTTTATTACAAACACGTTTATTAAGAACTCAGCAATATTCAATAATATTATTTTCAAACATCACGACAGGTTTGCACAATAAGACCTAATTGGTGCCCTGGAAATGGGTACCAACAAACTATTTACGGACCGTGTTTTAAACAGCATCATCAGAACACGCATCATAGTCATCGGCCATGATCTCTCCACTGCTAGACAGTCTCTCCAAGCCATCTTTTTATCTCCCATGAGCACGTGGCACGGCAATACATCGAGTTCCTGCAACTGGATTTGATATCGTGATTCCATCTCCTCCGTGAACGTCCACATAGTTGTGTTCCTTTCCTTTGGCTGTCACAATGCACGGGTGATCTGAACACTGGATGCCTTGCAAAATGTATCTATTTGGTGTTTGAACGTATTAACACCTGCTTTATTATCAGGAAGGGTAGAACCTATTCTTATTTGGGTTTATTAAATGTTCATAATTCGCTGCAGTTTTCGAAATACATTCTGACAATGTTGAGCTCAAGATTAAATAATGGGCCAAAATAAACGTCACAAACAAAATAATGTACTTTATATATATGTTGAAATTCTTTCGCACCGTACGTAGCCAACCGTACTATTCGGAGTTATGGAGGAAAGGCAACAGACTAAACACAAAAATCACTTCTAAAGAAATGAGTTTTCGATCTAGAGTTACAAGCGCACAGCTCCGGTTGCTTGATAATATTAGAAGGAAGAGCGTTCCAGACGGCCCCAGAAGGGCATCTAAAAGTGTGCGATGCAGACACCGTCTTTGTTCAAAGATATTTGTGGGACTATATGATCTAAGATATTTGTTGGAGGAACACAACTGGAAATTGCATGTGAGTATTTATCACCTAAGGCAGCTATTGAATGCAGGCCAGGATCAAAATGATGGCAATGAGAGCTGGTTAGTAGAGTGCGTTTGGAAAGCAGACCGCTTATTGACGCCGATTTCATTGACTCCAATTTCAACTCCAATATTGAACCAGATTTTACACGAAGCATTTCACCACCAACATTCTGATTCATTCGTTTGTTTTAGGCAAAAATTTACAACATTCCAGTTTTCCAAAAAAAAATCTATCGGAAAATGTGTCCACGTGACAACTTGATTTGATTGACAATATCGGGTAGTGGAGGGTGATAGTTAAAAACAACGACCTCTATACCTACACAATCTCACCCAAAACAAACTCATTGTCAATCATTGACCCCAACACTGACTCAAAAGAACGAGAAGACTAGCGATGTAGTCGCGAATTTGCGGCCATGCAGAGGATCTGGAGACACGTGGCATACGAATAGAGTCCTTGCTACATCTTAGGAGTGGCTCGTAGCTGCTGTTATTTTGGGGAAAGGCACGGGCTTTGATGACGGCACCTTGAGAAGGCACAATCGCGATGCGTTTTTGGATGCACAGCTTTTGAGTACGAAAACAACAGCGTGCGAAACGGCGTAATCTACTCAGAGGACGTTAAGTCAGCTGTGCTGCCTTGCCGAGGATGATGACGATCCATAAAAGGTTTTTTGGGTTCGATCGCGTAAATATAAATGTGTCGTTAAACCCGCCACCACCCGACACAGCCAACTAGTAAGGGTTGTCACGTAAACAGAACGTGGCCAATTCGTCACTAGTACAGCACTAACCGGTGTGTTGGAGAGCCAAGCCACAACATTTACAATCTGAGTACGACGTTTCGCCAGTAATTACAACTAGCTTCATCAGGCGACAGCCAGATTTATGGAGAAGTCCACCTGTTTCGTTCCTTATGTAGTGCTGATACGCGCTGGGTGTATATGTCGTGTGCCAGCGCGTATGTACGGGTGTGTGTGTGGTGACGCGCGCTGACGGGGAGGAGCAGGCGTCAGTGCGCGGGTGGGGGTAGTGCTGCTGATTGGCTGTGTGCCGGTGACGCGCCCAGAGGGAGTGATCGGGTAGCAGCGCGGTGTGATTGGTCGGGGAGTGGAAACACGCGCTGAGCGGAACCGGATCGTAGGGATAGCGCGTGGGGATTGGGTAACTGAGGAGCGGTGCCGACGTTGAGGTCCGCATCCGCTCCGTCTCCCGGGAAGAAGGGGTATATAAGGTGATGCACAGAGGAGCAGGGGGCAGAAGTGGAACCATCTAAGAATGAAGACGAAGGTGCAGAGATAGGGCCCGGAGAGGAGAGTAATGGAGAGTAGAGGAGAGTAAGGTATAAGTGTGTAGCCAGCGAGAGAGAAAGGTCTACACGAGCTGAGTAATGTATAGTGTGTAGCCAGCGAGAGAGAACGGTCTACACGAGCAGAGTAATGTATAGTGTGTAGCCAGCGAGAGAGAACGGTCTACACGAGCTGAGTAATGTATAGTGTGTAGCCAGCGAGAGAGAAAGGTCTACACGAGCTGAGTAATGTATAGTGTGTAGCCAGCGAGAGAGAAAGGTCTACACGAGCCGAGTATGCATACGGTGTAGCCAGCGAGAGAGAAAGGTCTACACGAGCCGAGTATGCATACGGTGTAGCCAGAGAGAGATGCAAAGTCTACACGAGGCGAGTGGAGAGTGTAGCAGAGGCGCAGAGTCTACACGAGGCGAGAGAGGAGTGTAGCCGAGGCGCGGAGTCTACACGAGGCACAGAGAGCCGGCAGCACAGAATCCAGAGTCAAGAGAAGCGCATTGTGAGAAGAGAGGCCACGCGTTGTATTGATACAAGTCAAGATTTAATAAAAGAAGTGTGTTCCCGTCAAGGAGTTTCCTGCCGTCATTTTCCAATACTTCACTTATATAGAGGCGTAGACGTGGTGTAATGAAATGCCTTAAGATAACGTGTGTTTTCAACATTATTCCCTTTGTAATATGATAATCAGCAGCAACACCAACAGCCATGGTCAATCCACTGCTATACTAAGGTTGCCCTGAGCTGCCACCATCTCTCACAGTCCTGCAATGCAACAGCCCACAGATCACACGCCGGTAGCGTCGCTCCATCTCCACGGTAGTCGCTCTCTGGAGCGTTCCCTCCTTTGGCTGACGTCGAGTTGCTAGCATCGCCCACCAGCAATCACCCTTCCAGCGACCGTGTCCTGTCTAAGCCCACTTTCTTGTCTTAACAGGAAAGATTAAGTATTTAACCTGGCAGCGTGTTCTAATCCATGCGTTCCTCTTCCTGCCTCTCGGTGTAATTCCGTGCGTAGACCTCTCCCATGCTTCTTAGAGCATTCACTCGATAGAACAGATAATATGAATTACGATATATGTGCGTGTACTATTCAATAAACTGCATTCAGAGTACATATACGTAACCGAGTGTCAGAGTGATACACAGCCAACGCTTAAGAGGCCCTTATCAGCCTGCGTTGCATCCTTCCCGTGGCCAGATTGGTTTGTCCCTTTTTAAACTTTAACCTGCACCCCGCGCAAGCCATCCTGGAGATGCTGGCACGGCCATGAATTAGCGGCGCATCTGGTTTGCATCAGCCGGCATGATGGCTTGTCAGCACTTTCCGATTGCCTCCCAGCACCCACCCAGCCGGCCACCATCACGGCCCTCTCTCCACAGGGGCCGAGACAGACACCGCTTGGTCCTCGCTGTAGTAAGTAAACAACAACAACAGCGGCAATTATTTACGCGCACATTTGTTCGATGACTCGCGCCGTGATCGTGAGCGCCATGGCGGAGAGCGCGCCACGGGACGCTCGTGAGCGCTCAGAAGGTCGGGGCCAGCCAACGAAGCGCTTCGAGATTTGCCGATCGTCGGTCGGGGTCGAGACGAAAATACAAAGAGGAAACGCACCGCAACATCACTGCGAGAGTCAACAAACTCTACCCCGACTCTACCCCGACAAATACGTTTCTGAGCGTGGTTTTATTTTTCCCGCACCAATGAGAACATGTTCCCGCACGCGACACGCCACGTCCAGCTTACTCCCTGACTACGGATGTACTCTGTCGAACTTCTTTCGCACCGTACGTAGCCAACCGTGCTAATCGGAGGTGCGGGGGAATATGTGTGTGTGGATGTGAATATGGAAGTGGGTGCTAATTGACGTGCCACTTACTCCAGCCTCCTACAAGCGACCGACAACATACACCCGTACCCGGCAAAACACATCAAGTAAATATCTCTCACTACGGCCGTGGCCATTAGTAACGTTTCCATCAACTCCACCAGTTTTACCACTGACCCAGAAAATGTTCAGTGAGAAATGAAGGACTGCCTAAGCAGTCGACTGCGGGTCCCCAGGGGTCCGAACGCTCCTCACAAACTGTGCGGGTCCCCAGGGGTCCGAACGCTCCTCACAAACTGTGCGGGTCCCCAGGGGTCCGAACGCTCCTCACAAACTGTGCGGGTCCCCAGGGGTCCGAACGCTCCTCACAAACTGTGCGGGACCCCAGGGGTCCGAACGCTCCTCACACAAACTGTGCGTGCCGGAGGAGTCTCACCCGGAGTCGTCGATCGGTTGCCTCCTCTCGTACTCTGCGGTATTTAATATCGTGCTGGAATGCAGTCACGGCGGTGGCCAGCTCTACACAACGGGATGCTCATCAATTATATCACGGCCTGCCAATTGAGGCGGATGGAATCTTTGCTCGTACAAAATAAAGAGCGGTATTCCAAAATGAGAATGTATTTTTTTTTACGCTTTCTTGAATTTTTGGTTTAATCACCGCTCGCGTTTTTTCCACTCGGGCCACACCTGCGCATAGCCTGTAAATGACACGAAAATAGTTTGCTTTCGTAGCCGCCTTTGTCCTCCATCATTCCGTCTTCAAGTGGAAAATGTGCGTGTGTGTGCTCGTGTGACCAAATGTTTCTACATGTGCCAGTGCCACGATTTGTTTTCTTGTTTGTGTTGGAGCTCCACACCTCCGACATCTTCCTCCCCCCTCCTGCTGCTGCTGTTGCTCTCCGCTTAATCTTCGTTGTGCGGAGTGAAAACTCAGGAGGGTGGCACCCCGGGAGCCGCGAGAGTCCACGCCTCCTCGACGTGGAATCGACTTTTGGCCGGGAGCCTCGGTGCGCGTGCGTCACACGTGACGCGTGCGTCACACGTGACGCGCAGACTCGCTCGCCGAGTCGTCGCCGCGTGAGCTCAGCTGGCCACCGCCGCAGCAGCAGCAGCCCAGGGATGCGTGCTCACACGGAGGGGCTTCGTCTTCCGACTGAATGTTTTCCGGGTCGCTCGTAGACAATGATAGGGTGATTGAGGAGCGCAGACTGCTACGTGCGGTCACGTCAAAGGAATGGCACCAAACAGGAATCCAGCCAAAGCAATGGCGATTTTAGTGGAAGATAACAGAGGCAGATGAATAATAACTCTTTGGTTCTTTCGGTAAAGTCGCATTTATATAAAACCTCTTGTTGTAGCAGCTTTCTCGCTGTGTTCTTCCTGGTCCAGCCTTTCCACTGCTGGATGATTTTTTCCGCCTGAGGACGACCGCTTGTGTTGCGATCGAAACGTCGTGATATATATGTATTTTCTCTACCTACGTGACTTTACCGATATAACCAAAGAGTATGGATTCCTGCAGTCGCGAAAGCTTAAAATCAAGATGAGAGGCAGATGAAGACTGAGAAAACGATGAAGTGATGTGGAATGGAAGGGGAGGCACTACAACAGAGAGGAATGGCAATGAAACATCAACTACACTTGGGATATGATGATGATGAAGATCACCAAGAGCTGATGACGACTGCTGCCGGCAGTTCAGCCTTTGTAAAGACTGCTGGATGGGGAAGAGAGAGAGAGAGAGGGGTAGACTGGAGTTGGTACATGATGTTTCGTAGTCACAGCCATCGTAACTAGAGGTGTACTCGATGAAGTGTGCCGGGAGCATCAAAATGTTCTGGATCGCTGACGCCAGGCAGAGCCAGCTGAGACGAAGGCCCCTGTCGCTCGCGAGACAACTCGTCACCGAACAGACCACCTTGCGTGCGCATTTCAGTCGACTTCGTCCGTGCCCCTTGTTGTGAACTAGCTCTTCTCTCTTAGTTTGTCTTTAATGCCAAGTTTGTAGAGCAGTGCACTTTATTGTCCATCACTTGTTGACCCAGATTACTTAATGGCTTCTCAGCGGGTGAAATAAAATCTCTCAATCAATAAATCGATAAGCAAATCAATCGCCTGAAGTCTGTCCACCCGTCTCGGGTGTGGACCAATCAATTTTAAGGACAGTGCATACATTATCAGAGTTGTGTTTTTTGTTTGCATTCCGACCGCAGGTATTGTGGTCAATGCAAATATGACTCGTAAAAAAAAGGTGTCAGTTTTGTTGCCAGATTAAAGGGTAAAAAACCAATGATCAAACACGTAATAATAACAATAATGGGTGTAGCAGTGGCACATTGATTAGTGCCGATTGCTCCCATGGTTAACATGTGTGGAGAGTGTTATACGAACTGAGCCTTATCTGGTCAAATAAAATGTTTATAGAACTCCCTCGTCCAATCAACCCAAGTGACCAGCGTGGTGAAGTATGGTCCAACAACCTCAATGACCGATAGAGCAGAGGCAGGCCTTCATTCATCAGAGCACTGACAAAGGGCTGCGTATTATCACTTTCAATGACAAGTAACAATCATCCTCGCCCCATACTCATCCAACAGAATAACGACAACGCTCACGCTCTTTCACTCGCACACCGTCGGGACACAACGCGATGTAAATTCACGAGGGTCACGGTGCATAATTCAGCGCTCACAGCCCCCACGCAAGCGAGGCACTCACGCACGTACGCACACAGTACGCACTGGCCGCTAAGTGTGGAGAGATAGGATAAGGTTACGAGTGTGAGCCAGCCTGGCTCCAGGGTAAGACTCAACTCCCACTCATCCCATACATCATCCTGTCCGAGAGTCCTGCAAGCCGCTGTCAACATCGCCAACAATAAGCAGGGCTGGCGGCTCATGGTTCCTGCCAGGCAGACAGCCGCGTGATTAAGGCAATATTAATTGTCCGTGGCAATGGGATTCATCACGTGAGAGCGCGATGCAGGGTTCGCAGACCCGCCCCCTACGTCGTCCATGCCCCCCTCCGATCTCTTCCCTATATGGGGTTAGCTTCAACGCTGCCTGCAAAGCTCTCAAAGTGTCACTCGTTCATGTTGATACATCTAAAGCAGTAGTGGCTTACAAAAAAATACAAGTCAACGACTTACAGTGAATGAGAATACCATCTGAACTGGCATGGTAGAAAAACAACATACACTGTGGGAAATTGTGTGTGATTGGGTTATCATTCTCATGGAACGTATGCGATTCTCATCATCATCAGCAGCAGCAGCAGCTTTGGTCAATCGACTTCTTACCCCCCGCCCCCCCCGCCCCCCCGCCCAAGCTGCCTCCATCTCTCGCGACCTCGCGATGGAACAAGCCACCCATGCACACGAGCAGCTAAACCTAAACTAGACTTAATTTTGTTTTACCAGGTAAGGCTCACTGGGCTATATAGCTCTCTTTCATAAGCGACCTGGCCACGAAGGATAGTTCAACAAAGTAGCTTATCATCACGTGGACATTTATAGCAGACAGATGCTCTAAAGGCACGCTTCTAAATGTGAAGGGGGAAAACGGAGGACCCAGAGAAAAATCCACGCGACCGCGGGGAGAACAGGATCGAACCCACGACCTCCCGCATACCAGGCCGGGTAGTGAACATCTCGCTACCACGTGCCACCTGATTTCATCACTCCATCTGCCCGGTGGATGTCCTCTCCTGAGTGTTTCATTATTTGGTTGTCACTTCGTGCGAATTTCTACCGACTGAAAATTCAGCGAATGCAAGCCAATAATGAATTATACTCTTATTTAATATTGCATACGTTTTTTAAAAGTAAAATATAGTTTATTACTTTACAACCCTCTTGTTAATTATTGCTTAATGAAGGCATCCAGCCGACGTATTTTTATCATGGGGATTAATTGAGCATACTTTACCACACTGGTCAATGGGGAGCACCAGGACCATTTCACAAATGACTCGCTCCTGATGTTAGCCATGGCCAGGAATCACTCTTAGGTCACCAGATTCGTGTCACAGTGCCCGAGAAGCACCGTATTACCACTCCACTGGCGCGAGATAATGTACAATTATCGAAAAATTAATTGTTTGCGAGATGTTTATTAAAAAAAAACTTTTATATGTATACATCATGTTCAGAAACATCGCAATGATTAAATAATTAACAATAATATTGAAATGTAGAAAAAATTATATTAATAAATAAATAAACTACCAATACTTCTGCTAAAAAACAAAAACACCTGCACACCGCATGCAACTTGCAGGCCGTCACATTTTGTAATGCAGACAATTATGTCAACAGAAATGTAATAACAGGTGCAAAATGTAAATACTTGCACGCACGAAAGGGATTGTGCACATATTGTGCTCAAGTGGGGGGCCTAGAGAGTGAAAAGAGAAATGAATTGAAACTCGTCGTTCGCAGCCGGCGTTGCAAGTGCAACAGCAGTAGGACCGGCGGCATGGTGTGATACGCAAGGCATTTGAACAGCCGTCATGGCTAGATGGAGGGCATCAGTTGTCAATATAGTGAGCAGTGCTTGATTTGAAGCTTTCGTGACTGCGGGAATCCATACTCTTTAGTTCTTTCGGTAAAGTCACGGAGGCAGAAAAAGAAAAGAAAAAATCGCAACACAAGCAGTCGTCCCAAGGCGCTTGTGCTGCGATCGAAACGTCGTGATATTTATGTTTCATTTTATTTTATTTTTCTACCTACATGACTGAACCGAAAGAACCAGTGCTTGTCCAGAGCCATTATTGGTTGTGTTTTTTGTATTCCAGCCTCTATGTCCATGCCGTCTGATGTATAACGGACACTTAAAACAAAAGTTAGGACGCTAGTTAACAGCGTATATTTTTTTATATGTTCAACTTCGTAATTTAAGTACGACAAAAAATATATCGTTCACTTTTGTACATTCTTGAAAGGTAAAACTTTGCATTGCTCTGCGTCGCACATTGCATATTCCATTCACCATGAAATGCACTTTTGTTGAACACCCACGCATTTACATTCAACAGCACATGCCATATTAAACATTTTCCATAATAGTAAATGTATATTATCATAAGATGTATTAAGCGCGTAACATTTCTGTCTAAAATCAGATATATTTTTTCAATATAAGTATATATATTTTTAGTATGTTATCCATTGTTCTGTCAGGGATATTTTAAGTAACAACGTCGAGTGCTTAATTTCCCACCGAATATATCCCAGGTCACTGGTTGACTGAAGGCGAGTGGCACGTGACGTGTCGCCACAGTCTTCGCTCGAGCGCGATGTTGGATGTGGTGTACCAGGTGAGGAAGCGGTTTAAGAATCACCGACCCAGAGGCAGCTGCGAGCGAGCCCTGTGGATGTCTATGGACATCGCCGCAGGTACACCGATGCTTATTACGAGCCAAACCCACCCAGCTGGGTTAATCCCTCCTGAAGCAGACTGTGCCCAAGGATCGGTTGAAATAAGAGAGCGAGAGAGAGACAAATCGACCACCTGTCCTGTGCGCAAGTGAATCAACCACGTTTCATCAATTATCACGAAATCTTTGAACCGGCTGATTTACCGTAATAACCCGCACGCCATTTTCACCACAGCACGCCGAAAGTCAGCAACGGACGCAAATTCCATTCATCAGCGGCAAATTACGGCGGCGGCGGCGGCTTACGAGAAGCAGATGTGTCGCGCGTGCCCTGGCTCTGATTGGCTAGGAGAATGGCGATCTTTCTGTTCAATTTTTTTGCACTTTGAAGTCAGCAAGTTTTGATTCGAAAAAAAAATCACCCCAAAAATGAGGAACGGCTTTGCCGCGTTCTTTCATTATAATCCAGCTTTGTTCGAGAATCTGCGAGTTTCTTTGCATTTCAACGCTTTGCTAATTAAAAACATCGCGGAGTTATTTAAATGACGCAGTAACGCGGGCTGCGCGTCTATTCGGCTTGTTCCGCGCTGATTCCTCACGACCCTCTCCTGGCAACGTCGCCTCGACAGGCGATTGGATATCGCGGAAACGATGGCTCCAGATCTCAGACGAACAGGGGCAGAATGTGGACTTTTAATAGAGAATCACGAATCTACATATACAAAAACAAAGATCCTCCGTATAGCCTTAACAACTGTGGGGACAAGTGCTGTTAGCGAGAGCATATGAAGGCCGGCACTGTGGCACGCGCACGAGGGAGGGGGTGGCCCTCACCACGCCCGGCCGCCTTTGTCTCCCCAGTGGCGATGTTTATACATTGCACCAGGTACTAATTTGAGGCCGAGTAGACCTCGGGGAGGCCCAAGACCGGTTCAGATAATCGTCACTGGTGTTGGCCGTGAGCGGGCATGAAACTCGGGTCGCTGGGTTCGTAGCGCAGCGCGCTCCGCCACCGCTCCCCTCATACAACAACAACCACGACGACGACGATGCCACCTATTTCAGGATCGACTTCGGTGAGCGCCATCGTGGAGCAAATTTATTTCCAACTTGCATCGCAAATTCTGTGACACAGGATCGATGAATAAAAACGTAAAGACAAACGTGAAGGGCTAGAGAGAAGGTATTGGCATGTATATGATGCCCTGGGTAACAGCCCTCAATCACAAACTATGTTAAGCAACATTTGTTTTAATACATTTTACAGGGATATCAAGAAATGGACCACCCTCTCTTTCACCACACCACGTGATATTATGTAGTCGGTAACTCACACTGCTGTGATGTTTACAGATGATCCTTAACAATTTAACTGCACTGACAGTGTGAAATGTGTTTATGTTGAAAGAAGATGCAGTTTAAACATTGCAGGCAACTAGATACTATAATAAACCTTGTACCAACGTTATGTTGACCGAACACGATTGACAGCTTGACAGACTTGAAACAGACTTCAAAACCAATATATATTTTGAAATTGTTCTTCATGCTCGCATTACTCCTTATATCAACTGAGCCGTGTATGATACGACTGGTACGTGATATGCCTCGCTAATTGAATACTGCGCAGTGCTCCACCATAGCCCACGGACGTCACGAAAACTTCATTCCTTCCCCTAAACTTCTTAAATAGCCCTCATCTGTGCAACCCGGCTGGGTTGTGACGGCTTGAACAGCACAACATGAATTAAGCACCTGCATTGGCAACAGGGTTAATTTAGTCAGCATTTTAGTTTTACTCTCGTCAATATTGACCTGTGGCTGCGTTTATTAAGAACTATTGTCAAAAATTCTGACTAAATTAACACGGATCACATTGTTTATTTAGGCAACACTTTAATGACTTCATGGAATCCACAGACAAGGTTGTCGTTGACGAGTAGGCCGACGTTTCGGACAATGGTCCTTCCTCGGAGCAAAAAGAGAGATTGACAAGAGAATGAATCTATGCCCGGAGATAACCTTGCACCGTTATTGCGGGGAGCCCTGAGAAAACGGGGACGCTTCGCGAAGGGCTGACGTGTGGAACGTGTGAATCGTTTTGAAAGCGACGCATTGCCGTGGCCAGACGCCAGATGACCCCGACGCCAAACCGCGACACGAGGGCGATGGCTCTGAGGGCGACCACAAGTGGCAAGGAGGCGTCGCCGTTGATTCACTGCGGAGAATGGTGACACCCACCGACAATCGTTAACCACGTGACGACGTAATGAACTCACTCGTTGCAAAGTTTCACGAAACACAGAACCGTGTTGTTCAAATGCATGCTACTTTGTCACTATCAGCCACGATTCATCCACTGCTGGATGAAGGCCTCCCCCAAGTCGTTGCCGTCTCTCACATTTACGTGACGCACAAGCTCATTCCCTCGCTCCGTCTCCTCGGTGCTCAGGACGATCTTTGACCATCGGCCATCGCCCCTTCGAGTCACGTGCGCCGCCCAAGTCCACTTACTTTCCCCTGAACAGTTTGAATTGGGATTACACTGTATCAAGTAACAACGTTAAATACTCGTTCAAGCAAAAATCTTCCTCGCGAGTTTCACGTCAAATAAAGCGCTGCCTCGATGCTCCCCCAGCATCCCCAACACACATTTCGGTGTTTTTTTTCAAGAACGACAAAAAAAAACCTTTACTTGCTCATGTTCGACTATTATTGAGTTTTCTTAAATCACATCTGTACATTGTTAAATATTCGGTGTAACTCACATAGTGCCGTGCATACGATCACTTTATTTGCATGCTAATGACTGTCACCTGGTGCCTAAACGGTTAATGTGTACAAGGACCCTAATTGTGCACGTAAATGTGAATAATGAATTCACGACTCAGAATTTTAATTTCCTGACCGAGGTCAATGCCCATTTAATTCAACCGCAGATAATGTATGTGCCATCCACCCACCGTTAGCCATGGCAGGTAAATGATTTGCACCAATATCCTTGTCCTAATGGGTTTTTGGGAGGTCAGCCAACAGGACCCAACTCCTAATGTTCTGCAACACACACACATGCCACGCCACCACACATGCTACACCTTCCGGAGGGCCCATCAACCTTCACTTGCGTCTTGCAGCGATGTCCAATGAAAGATGTTTGATCAACAACATCAATTATGATCTATCCACTGCTAGATGGAGGCCACTC
Source organism: Lampetra fluviatilis (assembly GCF_964198595.1). Classification (NCBI taxonomy): domain Eukaryota; kingdom Metazoa; phylum Chordata; class Hyperoartia; order Petromyzontiformes; family Petromyzontidae; genus Lampetra; species Lampetra fluviatilis. Next base: position 735,074 of record NC_136300.1, on the reverse strand, counting down.
TAAGCTGTCCCCATCTCCCATCGTCTTACTAAACAACAATCCGTCTACAATAGAATAGTGCAGGCTGGAAGGCCAAGGGCTTCTACAAGCACGTAGCAATGTACAGGGTGCTTCAACAAAATGTGAACACTTGGAGAGGATTACAGGCATGTGTTGACAATGATGGCGAACAATTGTAGACTCTTTGACTCTTTTAAGATATTAATATACATTTGTTATCATGTTACAGTGTATTATCCGTTCTTTTCCCATTAAAAAGGATAGTCCCATGTAAGTGTTAAACAATTTTTGAAGCACCCCCTGTATTACAAGCACACAGCTTCTGTGCAATAGGAAACATCCGTCAGCATGTCCTGAAGGAGTGCACTGTGATCCTCTGTCTCAGCTCGCCATCAAAATCTGAGGAAGCCACTGGAGCTATGTACTTTTACATTTCAAACTAATTTCTTCAGAACTGCTTTCTGTGTTTAGTTTGTTGCCCTTCCCCTGCCCCTCCAATTAACATGGTCGGCTACCTACGGTGCACACGAAGTTCAACAAACATTCTAAATACATTTGATGTGACGGACTGCAGCAGCGATACAGTGTCTAGACAACTGTGGACAGGTTGAGCTGTAATTTCTCACGACTGACATGGTGGACGATCCCCTGGGTGTGTTCCCTTTCGCGGTGGCCACTCCGCCGTTAGTCTTGACCTCTGGCCATTGGCCATCATTCCTTCCAGCGACAATGAAAATAATGAGCGGGGGAAATCCGTTAATTTAAAAAATATATATATATCGAGCAATGCAGTAAGATTGGTTCAACGTCTTTAGTGAACCTCCACTCATTTGCAGACAGTTCATAACGCACTATTTTATCTGGAAAGAAGTTTAGATTTTTGGTATGACCCACTTTATCGTTATATAAACAGATAAAGTAAAAAAATTCAACCGCAATTGTTGCACTGAATTGCGTTTAGCACGAGGGTCATGAAATAAAACTTTTTTTTTTATAAAACCCGAGATGTAGGTGATTGATCGGTGATAACGATGATGATGAAGATGACTTATTTTCGACTGTCCGTGTTTGCACAAGCCCCCGGTTTAAACACTTTCAGGATGTTCCATAGGGGAACAAAAAAACAAAGTGGCCTTTTCTCCCCCCCGCCCCCCCCCCTGAAACGAGCATTTATAACCTCCTATTAAAATCTTATCAGCTTAATATTATTGTTTTGCATCCTCTTTGGGCGAGCAGAGGGTTTAACAGTCAGGGAGGCGACAAAGTGATGGATTGTTGAGCCCTTTCCTGTTCTCAGGGGCCCACTGTGATTAAGATGGCCGCCGGCTCGCCCCCTCCACTCCGCGAGCCTCCCGCCCGCTTCCTGAGCGCTGCCACGGGTCACGTGTGGCCGTGAGAATCGGTTAGAGACTTCCTTACTTTTACAGTGGCTTTTATTTAAATAATTTTACATTTCCCGCTCAGGAAAAAAAAAGATTGTCGAGGCCTGTCTGTGTTGGGGTTTTTTTTGTGTTTTCTCATTATTTTCGTGGCAAGATGAACAAAGGCACACAAATTCCTCTCGATAGCCAACCCCGGGCAGCGCTACTTTCTTCCTTTGCGTTACTCGCCAAGGAGGTGGTCAGTTTGTGAAATATAAAATGAAACCGTTGTTATTGCATTTAATGTTTTGGTGAACACGAGGGTCATTGTGTCAAAACTGCGATGATGATGTTGCTGGATAATGGTTGATGATTGAGTGCACTCCCCTCTGAACCCAGGGACCCGAGTTCGATTCATGACTAATATCAGTGGCGAGTGATACCTGCACCAATTCTATACCGACCGTTCACCAACCCACACTGACCAGCCCGGTGAACTATAGCCAAACAACCCTCCATGCCTAACACGGTGTGCAGGGAGGCCTTTATCTAGCAGCGAATTCACAACAGGCTGCAATTTATTATTATCTTAATAGTTGCCAAAGGGGACATTCACCCGGACACCGATTTGTCAAGGGGTGTGGAGACCCTGGAATCAATGGGGGGGGGGGGGGGAATGTGCCCTCGAGGTTGTGTGTGTGTGTGTTAGTCGGAGCCATGTTTTGTGTGTGTGTGTGTTAGTTGGGGCCATGTTTTGTGTGTGTGTGTTAGTTGGGGCAATGTTTTGTGTGTGTGTGTTAGTCGGGGCCATGTTTTGTGTGTGTGTGTTAGTCGGAGCCATGTTTTGTGTGTGTGTGTGTGTTAGTTGGGGCCATGTTTTGTGTGTGTGTGTTAGTTGGGGCAATGTTTTGTGTGTGTGTGTTAGTCGGGGCCATGTTTTGTGTGTGTGTGTTAGTTGGGGCCATGTTTTGTGTGTGTGTGTTAGTTGGGGCCATGTTTTGTGTGTGTGTGTGTGTGTGTGTTAGTCGGGGCCATGTTTTGTGTGTGTGTATTAGTTGGGGCCATGTTTTGTGTGTGTGTGTTAGTTGGGGCCATGTTTTGTGTGTGTATGTTAGTCGGAGCCATGTTTTGTGTGCATGTGTGTTAGTCGGGGGCATGTTTTGTGTGTGTGTGTGTTAGTTGGGGCCATGTTTTGTGTGTGTGTGCTAGTTTGGGCCATGTTTTGTGTGTGTGTGTTAGTCGGGGCCATGTTTTGTGTGTGTGTGTTAGTCGGGGCCATGTTTTGTGTGTGTGTGTTAGTTGGGGCCATGTTCTGTGTGTGTGTGTTAGTTGGGGCCATGTTTTGTGTGTGTGTGTTAGTTGGGGCCATGTTTTGTGTGTGTGTGTTAGTCGGGGCCATGTTTGTGTGTGTGTGTTAGTCGGGGCCATGTTTTGTGTGTGTGTGTTAGTCGGGGCCATGTTTTGTGTGTGTGTGTTAGTCGGGGCCATGTTTTGTGTGTGTGTGTTAGTTGGGGCCATGTTCTGTGTGTGTGTGTTAGTCGGGCCCATGTTTTGTGTGTGTGTGTTAGTCGGGGCCATGTTTTGTGTGTGTGTGTTAGTTGGGGCCATGTTCTGTGTGTGTGTGTGTTAGTTGGGGCCATGTTTTGTGTGTGTGTTAGTCAGGGCCATGTGCTTTGCCTTGGGCCCCTCCTTTTCCCAGCAGAGCGCTTCACTCCAAACGGACACTCCTCCAGGAAAGCGACAGACAGACTTGACGCTCACAATAAGGAACCCTTCATGAATCCGGCCGCCGCGACGTTAAATCACGAGAGGTTAAATTGCTCGCGCGCGCGGAATGCCCTCAAGAGATAATGCCTCTAATTTATGCGACGTCACCTCTTGCCCTCCGAATGTCGGCACACAATCGGCCTTTATTGTCGAGAGTGTTGCGGCAGGAAAAACCTCAGCGGCGTGACGTTACCCCCGCCCCCGAACGTGCCCCCTCCCCCACCAATGTTTGTGTTGCTTTTGCTATAAGAGCAGAGGTGGCTCTGCTGCCTTTAATAAATCAAGTTTGAATGGAAATTGCTTTTAACGAAGCTAGCAGGAAAAAAATATCGCATCAGCTTAAGACCTTTTGCTGCTGTTTGCTTAATAATATCCATACATTTAACAAAATAATGAGAACTCGTGACATGAAGCAGAACTCAAATTGAGGTTCACAAAATTCCCCCATTGCACGGATCATAATGAGTTTTGGCTTTCTGGCTGTAAAGTTAATACGGCAAGTAGATTCTTAATAAACTATAAATTCCCAGCTGGTGGATTGAGATGAGTAGTCCTTTAATAGATTTTCCACAGTAAAAAAAATAGTTGTATTTGCGTAGTTTTAGGCATCGTTCGTGAGTGACAGATTTGACGCAAGTTGAACGTCGTGGATCGGTGGTACCTCTGTGATCCATTCCACAGGTTGGCATGACACGTGGACATCAAACACACTTACGATTTAATGCGACGACTGCAAAAGGGCTTTCAAACTAAAACAAAAATTTTTATGAACTAATTTTTTTTTTATTTACCAGGTAAGGCCCACTGAGCTATATATTATCTTTCGGAAGCAACCTGGCCACAAATGATAGCCCAACGAAGTGGCTTATCATGTGTAAATGTAAAATAGCAGCAGCCAAATACAATAAACGCGTGATGTTGATTCAAAATGTTGAAGGAAACCCGGAGGACCCAGAGATAAATCCACGCGACCATGGGGAGAACATGCAAACTTCAAATATGCAGGCGTAAGGGTCGGGATCGAACTTACGACCTCCTGTATACCAGGGGAGGTAGTTAACATCTCGCCACCGTGGCACTCTTTCAGTTGCTACGACGCGTACAGACAGCGGCATCATCATCTTCAACGGTCAATCCACTGCTGGATGAAGGTCTCCCCAAGTCGCCGCCATCTCTGCTGTGTGCATTTCAAAGTGAACACTTATTCTTCACCCATCATCCTCAAAAGTCTGCCGGTCTTAAACATCATGAAAGTACGCGCTTTCTCAAAGCACAGACTGCAATGCAGAAGACAATAAAGTTCCAAGCTTTCCCAAAAGCTCAAGGAAGTAGAAGTTGTTTTGCTGCAAATAAAGGCTCGTGTGTCGGCACGTGTCTGGACTAAGATCCTTAACAGACCATTGTGGTAAGTGCTGGTAGCGAGTAGCAGCATCTATGAAACCAGGAAAGATACACGAGGGGGTGGGTGGCCGGCACCACGCCCAGCCGCTTTTGTCTCTCTCGTGGCAATGTTTACACACCGCACCAGGTACTCATTTGAGGCTGAGTCGACCTAGGGGAGGAGGCCTAGTACCGGTTCAAATAATCGTCACTGGTGTTGGCCGTGAGCGGGAATCGAACTCGGGTCGCAGCGCGCTAACCACTGCACCACCGCTCCCCTACACGCGCACGCGCGTGTACACAGCCTCCAGTGTGTGCACGCGCCGTGCCAGCGAGCGTGCGGCAAGCTGGAATCTCCCCCCACTCCTCACCCCCCACTCCTCACCCCCCACTCCTCACCCCCCACTCCTCACCCCCCACTCCTCACCCCCCACTCCTCACCCCCCACTCCTCACCCCCCACTCCTCACCCCCCACTCCTCACCCCCCACTCCTCACCCCCACTCCTCACCCCCCACGTTCTCCTGAGCGCGGCCAATGCCACTCCCGTACCCAGAACGTTTTTCTCTCTCTCTCTGTGCGCACTTTTCTCAAGCACGAAGCTTCCATGTGTATGGGGTCTGCTCGCACACAGAGAGCGAGCGGGGCGAGCTCACGGTACAGTGTCCGTGCGGGCGTCGCGTGCAGAGAGCGTTCCGAATTAACGTGCCCAGCGGTAAATAAAGACTAATTTTTGTGTCGACCGTCTGCTGGCAGGAAACAGGTGGGGAGTGTCTCCAGTCACCCGTGAACCGTGAAATTGCAGTCATTACTGCGGGAATGTGATGCGATATGATGTCGTAGGAGGCAAAACCACTGTGTGCGGTTTTTTTAAATCATTTCTAAACTCCTATGGGAAGCCTTCAGGAGAAAGAAGTTGATCTTATCCAGAACACCCAACTGGTTATTTCCCATGTTTCTTTTTTTATATAATGCAGCTCCTCCACGGCTCGAGCTGACGGTGGGTGGTGTCAAACTCCAAGCTAAGGCGCAGAGCTGGGCGCGAGGTGCGGTGCATTCGGCCCGTTTGGAGTTGGCCATCGAACGGTCGGGAATCGTGGCGCGAGAGAGATTCATGTACCAGCGTTTTACATTTGTCGTGTTTTACTTTTTTTTAAGATCCCATTTTCAATTGCGCAAAAAGCCCACCGCCGTCTTCTGGGCCAGCGTGGCCAATGGAATGGGATCAGATTTTGGGAGTAAAAAAATTAATGAAACGGGCAATGCCACTATGTCAGGAGCAATCAATAATGGCCAAACCAAACATATTAGCTGCATTTATCACTCCGATAAGTAATTTGCCCACAGTCAATCATTGTGCAGGTTGTGCGCCCCTTGGTAATAGTACCTCCTTTGACTTACGATCAGAGCAACATAACTCAAGCAACATTCATTGTCCAGAAAAATGCCTTACTTTCGGTTTCTGTAACACACCCACACGTCCCTTGTGTGTGTTTAGAGTTCTGCGCTATCGCACACGGTACAACCCTTTTGTCAATGTCTGACAACACCGTGCGGATCATGAGGGGGGGGGGTTAACTGACCATACTTCACCATGCTTTTTCGCACCTCCAATGAGCACGGTTGGTGCGAAACAAGTTCGACACAGAGTACATACATGCTTGCTGGTCAGGCAGATAGAGCATCGATGTCGGAGTGTCGTCCAGTCCAAAAGTTGATGTTTCTGCACTCTGTTCTGCTGATGATGCTGTAGCTTCCACAGCGGCCTCCAACACCTGTTTTATGCCTTGTGTTGTTAACTTGTAAGCACTGTGCAGCGTTATGGTGACACTGCAAAGGCAAAAATGCGCCAAGCTGTTTTGCCAAATATGTCTGTATACACACGTAGGGTATAGTTTTCAGTGAAGTCGACAGTGGTAGTCTCGTGAGTAAGCTCATCCCCACCATAGGAATGTGGAATTTCCACATTTGGCTCAAGGCAGTAAAACAGGAAATGACCAATGCCTCAATGCTTATTGGAGAAATAAATCCCATTGACTTATAATCTTAACTATATCTATTTTAAAGGATCTACACATAGCATGCAATAACAGACTAATCATATTAAAATATAATGTTTTATATGAGGCATCTGGGTAATTCGTCAGCAGCATCTGTGCGTGCTCGACGTGACACACAAGCAGGGCGCTGTCACTGGCTCGAGTTGTAGATCAGTGCTCAGAGATTGCACTTCTGGAGAGAAAAAAACCCCACAACGAGATCCGTTACACGCAGCCAAACGCCCTCCCTGACTCAAGTAGTGTGTTACGAAACGTCATTTACGGTACGCTAAATAATCGCGTCTGTAAACCTTAATTGAATGCACATTTAAAGATGAATAAAAGCAGCCAGCGTCCCACAGACTCCACTCTCCCCCACGCGTCCACGCGGTCACCCAACCCAAACCTGCCCGCCCACACCCCGTCCATGCATCCGTCTGTCCGTCCATCCGTCGACAAGCCACCCATCCCCCCCCCCCCGCGTGTACAAGCGACAGGAAAGGAAGATGAGGATGGCTTCCTCTGGTCCCGACAGCCACACTGCCGGCTACGCGCCGGAGCCAGGATGCGGGGCAGGGCGTGTCGGCGGGGCCCCTTTGTCTGCCGACACATCGCGGTGCTGCCGTTGACGGGACGCAGGAAGTGCTTTGAAAGTTCCACGGGGTCAGATGGAGCGTGTGTGTGTGTGTGCAATGGGTGTTTGTGTGTGCATGTGTGGAGGGGTAGGTTTGCGGTTACCAATCCGGCAACCTGAGTTCGATTCCCGCTCACGGCCAACACCAGTGACGATTACGTGAGTACCTGGTGCGATGTGTGTAAAGATATCGCCACTGGGGAGACAAAGGCGGTCGGGCGAGGTACTGGCCACCCACCCTCGTGTGTGCCGTGCCGGCCTTCATAGGTGCTCGCTAACAGCACTTGCCCCAACAGTCTGGATTGGCTATACGTGGGATCTTTGTCTTTGTGTGCGCGTACGTGTATCTGAGGTTCTGCTGAATCAAATGTTCGCGTTGTGCGCGTGCAGCAGGCAGCAGGCAGCAACACCTTCGTGTGTTTGTGTGCGGAGGAGCGGCGCTAAAGCACCACAAGTTGGCCCAGGAGGGTGGTACATCTGCCAGTCTTCTTTCTCTCCGTCAACCCATGGCACATCGGTCTTATCCCGTGACATCCGGCCAGCGAGCCTTGGACACTTCACGTGATCGCCTCAAACTACACCTAGCCTGGCACAAGCGCCGTGGTGGCGTCACCGCCACATCGTAGCGAATATCGGCTGTTGTATGGGTGTGTGTTCGTGCACCGCGCTTCAAACCCAGTGGTCCGAGTTCCATCACATGGGTGGTGATTAATTAAACTAGTCCTAGGCCTTCTCGAGGTCAACTCAACCTCAAATGGTTGAACAAGCAGCATCGGGAAGCCAAACGCGACCAGGTGTGGGGCAGGCCATGCCATACCGCCCCTCTAGCGCGCCATGCCAACCCGCAGGCGCGCACCAGCAGCAGTTGCTCCAAGCACGTGTGTAGGCTACACGGGGGAACGTTGTCATTGTTTGTGTGCGAGGCTCTGCGCAGTCAAATGTTCGTTGTGCCCGTTTCTACCCAACTGATCGGCTCAGACAGTGCCCTCAAAATGAAGCACCCAAGAAAATAACCATTCACAATTACTGCAATGTTACACTTTGTCGATGCAATGCTGCTGGATGAAGGCCTTCCCATGCTGCATCAGTCATTGGGATTGTTTGAACAAACTACACGATGGCAGCCGGTCAACGCAGGTTCACTGAAGGTTCAGGCACCACTCCAGTCAAGTGATGTAAGCCATGGCTGGGAATGAAACTCAGGTTGTTGCGTTGGATATACAAATGTAAGCCAAAGCCACAATGACCAGCGCGACATAAAATCCGGTCTAAAAACAACCCATGTGAGCCGCACGGCTTGGAGGAAGCCTTCGTCATCCAGCAGTGAATTGAGAATGAAGCTTTCGTTGTGACTGCAGGAATCCATACTCTTTGGTTCTTTCGGTAAAGTCACGTGGGTAGGAAATGTGTGAGAATGGGCTGTAAATTATTTGTAATTGTTACTTATTTTTGTAGCACACTGTAGGTTCCTTTAGAGCAGGCATCGCTCATCAGTTAAATGTTTGTCACTGCGGTAGTTTAAATTCGCGTCCACATATTTCATCTGCAAACGCCTCCTCCACCGTTTGGAGATCGTAATCAAGTTGTAGTTCCCCTGCTCGGCTCCTCCGCACGCCACATGTGCTTTGTTAGTCAGGATTCGGTGCAAATGCATCCGCTATTTAAAAATATATTTAAATTCTCAAGTTCAAATTAACCATAATCTACAAAGGCTTCGGTTACTTTAAAATGAACAAATACGTGATTAAATAAATCGCTAAATCAGTTGAGCACGTAATAAATTGGATTAATTATGCAGATCATTTACCTTGACTGGCAAAAACATCCATACATTTTTTTTTATAATTCCAAAAATGCTTTGCAATTCATATACAATGTATCTGTGAGTTTCTCCAAACTTTCGCAAATAAAGTGCTTTTTAAAAGTGTTTTTCAACGTATTCCAATGGTGCTAGCGACGTTGTGAGATTACATGAAGGACCCATGCAGATACTGCAGTGCATCACCCCGTGTGCCAGAGCCGCTGTGGAAAATTATTTTTTTTCCAGAGGATTTCTACCGAAAAATATTTCCAATGGCCTTTTTGCAATCCTTTACACAGTCGAAATGATACATTCCCACACACGCTACTATAAGATCACGGCATGGCAAGTCATAGCGAAACTTGTGATTCTCAGGAGATGGAATTCAGCCGGAATACGAATGCAGTCAAATTTTATTTGACGTTACTTTTTTTTTGCGTGGTCGTCAGTGGTACATGCTGAAAACCATTAACTTGCGGAAACAATTTTTAATCAGGGGTAGCTAACCTGGATTCGAACTCAGAATTTATTAGCAGTGCTGGCTCAACCGGCCACTGAATTGCAGTTTTATCAAGAGTGTTGGCAATTTTTGTTCGTTCAACCAGCTTCAAAAAATCTTGCACCCTCCTTCCACACGAACGTCAATGTGTTCTATAAATATTCCTTACGTTTATGGTTTGTCAAGTCCAATCAAGCCAAGATGAACTGAAAGCAACACAAGTCACGACTGCCGCGCTCGTGGTGTGTACGACAACAGCCGGATGCCCCCGCAGTGGCAATATAAACTGTTATTCCCTGCTGAATAGCAGGCATTGCAAAAATAAAGTAATACGAAAAATAACAAAAGGCCTGCAATGTTTACGATTGCCGACAATATCATCTAGATCATACAACCAAGTTAGTCTAACCTTTAACCCGTAATAAACTGGCTTGGTGGTCACGAGAATATATATCGCACGCTCGACGCACATCCATATTCTCAGCACCAATGTCATCGTCGCACGTTGAGTAAAAGAACAAAAGGGCAATTACTGCAATCAATTCAATTGTTTAAACAAACACTTCTGACCCTGTAGAGTATTTATCAGCAAGAACGATCCAACGTTTTCCTAAAACAAAAACAGAAAATATAAACTGTGTCGCAGCCGCCGCAGATTTGTTGTGATGGGATCGAGCCCACGCAGCTCGGACGTCTGACAACACTTTGAAAGTCGAGGGCGCGAACCCGACGAGCGGAGGCACGCGTGGAATGAGCTTTGTTTTCATTCACATCTCAGTTATTCTTTCATCGGACTGCTAAATGTAGAGGGCGAAGAACGACCCCCCCTCCCCCCCTGATGCTGAACCGTGGAAACGTTGCCTTTATTGAAACAGATTCCTTTCTGTTCCTGCCCAACTGCGCATTGCAACTTTAACTTTCAATAGTCGAGTAGCAAAAATGGGAGGCACGGAGCCAAAACCGTGGGCACACCCAAGTTTTATGTGCTCAGTTTTACGTCACCACGCTGGCCCAAATTTAATAATTTCTCTTTCCCAAATCCACCCCCTTTTTTCACTAATACCCCGTACCCTACTGCCCAGCTGGTTTTGATTGGCCCTCTGACGTCAGCCGAATGCGGTCGAGACGGCGAGCGGAAAGGAGGAGGACTCATTGAGAGAGAAGAAGAAGAAGACAAAATGATAGACAGAGTAAAAGGGCTTGCTGGGAAAGAGATGTATTCTGGTGCCATAAGCTCACCCAGTCTCTTACGAATACACTCCCACACATCGCGTGCTGTCCATACACACAGCCTCACCCACAGCCTCACCAACAAGAATGAGTAACATAATAGTAGCGTTATTAATATGTTTAAAAAAAATTTTGGATCCTAAATGGGCGTCTCTTTACACAGTAAACGCTGACATTTAACTATAGGATTGATCAATATGCACACGATACCATACTTGAGAAATCAAAACGCTGAGCACTGTGACATTTCGTAAGTCATTGCTCAGTAAAAAAAATACTTTAGTTATAATGGATAGCTTTAAAATGTGCTCGGAGTTTTTTTTTCATGTCAGTACTTTAAACAATTTTAAGTTCTGCTCTATATTTAATTGGGAATACATAATGTCGTTAGACAAATCATGAAAGAAAAGTATTCGTCTGATTTACATTGCATTTAAAGTTACTTTCCTTTATCTATCCACTGCTGAATGAAGGCCTCCCCATGCCGAGTCAAATCATGGGGGCTGTATGACCATACTTCCCCACGCGGGTTGGTTAAGGTGGGAGGAGGAGTGTGCCCCCACTCACTTTGCATGTCACTTGCCACTGATGGTAGCCACAGCCAGGAATCAAACTCAGGGCGCCTGGTTTGCTGGTTTGTCGTTTGTAGCTTAGTGCGGGAACCACTGCGTCTCCCCCTGTCTCCTCCTACAAAGTTAAACCTTATTTAACATCAGTTAACTTGAACCAGATTTCCACTGCTGAGTAAATCGCTGCATACCATGGGATTTGGAGACCTGGGTCCTACTGATCCTTTGCAGATCTGAGTTGTTTGGAAGAAACATTAGTAAAAAAAATGGCATTTTCACCTAGCTACTTATTGCGTCCATGCAGAGCAAAGCCCCGGTTGCGAGTCTGGCGCGGTGCCAGGGCCCCCCAGACCCACGTTGGGATCAGATAAAGGGCAGACTGCGGTGGGGGGAGGAGAAGGGGGGGGGGCTCCGACTGTCTGCGCCCCCCCACCTCTACACCCCCGCGCCAAGCGCCTGTAGCTATTACGCCGCATGGAAAAACTGATGCCCCAGCTTTGATCCGGGCACATTCCCACCACCTCCGCGAGCCCAGTGCGAGCCCTGCTCACACAGTCCCGCCGTGGGCAGATCTGCCCCCCCACCTCCCCCATCTGAAATAGTATACGATGGGAAAATTGCCTGCCCAGAAGATCTATTTTTCTTACCTCTTGCACTGCCCTTTGCACTTCTCCGCAAAAACATTTTCACTGGACTTCTACAGTCAGGTGTTCCCGCTGTGCGCTACCAAAGACGCCGGGCGCTGGGAATGGATCTCGAGTCAGCGTGCGTGTGTGTGCACAAATGCCAGTCGCGAGCATCGGAATGTTCCTTTGTTCCTCCCGACACTCGTGTTCGCACATATCGTTTATATTGCTTATTTGGAGCCCATCTGACAATCCACTGCTTGACGGAGGCCTCCCACGTGCCGTGGGAGATGGGTGACTGTTTCTTGACCATGCTGGTCAGCCCAAGTTGGTGAATCGGGGTGGTCAGATGCTGATATTCGTCTTGGCTTGAAATCCAACTCGGGTTGATGGGCTCATTCCCCAGTGTGTTAACCAGTGCACCACTACTCCGCCTATTTCACATGTACATTACCTAAATGTACATATACACGTCAATTTGTTTATTTGGATTCAAACGCATCACTTTATTTTTAAATGGATGGACTCACATCAATGCACATATTCCGCTCAATACAATAACCACAGAAATATGGTGCTTCAGATTTAAACCCTAACTTTAATTAACCCAGAACGCCCTTGCAAAAAGTGGCAAATGTTGTTTCATGTGTCTCACTTGGGTTTATTTCATCTCCTAGTTCAATAAGTGATATATACATACGGAAATATACACAATTAAATGAAGCCTAACATGAATTAATCAATAACGTTGGGCTGGCAAGACTTGTTTCGTTTCCGGATGTGATTCTCAATTGCCTCGACTGCCCCGGTACACACGTGTGCGTCTAACTCCTCAGATAAACAGACGAATGCATGGATATCACATTGTTGTACAGTTCTGCAGCTCCACCAGACCCCGTCTGCGATTCCCGAGATTGAAGTCAGATGATACCAGAAGCCCGCTGCGTAACGACCGTCGTCCAAAGGACGTGTCAGGCCAGCTTCGTTTATTCGGGATTGAAGGTGGGCCGAAGCCAGCGTGTCAGCAGCGTGTGTGCACGCTGAGCCCGAGGATTTCTCCCCATTGGCTGGCTCCTGTCACCGCAGAGAGAGCGCGCGAGAGAGAGAGCGAGCGGCTGTGATTGCAATGTTAAGCACGTACGCTGTTGCTGCCTGTTGCGTGTGCTGCACTATAAATACGTGTGCATTAAAGCGATCATCGGCGTTCTGCACTGGCAGCACGCGTCCGTCTTTGTAGGTTTCCGTCTGGCTCGTGACGCTATTGTTGTCTGTGACAAAAGGGCACGCTCCTGAATGGCAGCACCCCCCGTAGCAAGCAAAGGGGAATTCACTCGATCTCATGCCGTGCATTATGCCAATGTATTTCATGAGCATGCAGCGTAAGTTTAAATAGTGAGCGTGCAGCTAAGCTGGGCTGTGCAGGGTATTTAATAAAAATAAATGAATTAAATTAATGATCAGATATAACGCGTTTAAGTATTTAAATCACGAAAAATGTATTGTTAAAATGTTATGACGAAAATGTACACTCGTAAAACATGTTTTGGAACATAATTACAAAAAAGGTGTCAGTTTTGTTGCCAGATAGAATGGTAAAAAAACAATTATCATATTTTTTACTGGCAAATGAGGTTCCAATGGTATAATTACAATACTTGAGTAATTTCCTTTGACTCTATTGATACTTAGTAATTGAAGGGGTATAATGTTAGAAAACAATACGTTCCTCGACAACATGTAGCATCAGCAGTAACCAGTGATGTGAAAGTCAGCAGATAACAGCGACGATAACTCTGACATGGAACAGATTACTCCCTTCCTGGTGTGGTTTTGCCAAAGGCCCCCAAATCCGGAATACGTTTCAAACCACTCCAATAATATAATCGGGGGGGGGGGGTTGGGGGGCGAGGGGGGGAAAAAGTAGAAAAGCAGTTGAGGATGGATCAAATTAGGGAAGTATGTTGTGGTCAAAAGAAAGACTCAAAACGTATATGGAAACATAGGCAAACTAATTTTTTGGTTGTGCTGAAAAACCGCAGGACAATTTTTTATGGAATGCGATCTTAATTAGTGGCAGACCACAGCTGCAGAAGGTACATTGTGTTGGTACTTTCAAATTGATGTACAAAAGTAGTGGGATCTCTTTCGTTGGACCTTCATGGATTTCGTCGTACGTATTTATTTCCCCGCTGTGGCCACGACGAACCGATGCGTGTGCATTTAAACGCTTAAACGGTAATAAAGTTAGACTAGATTTCGCTCTATTTTTCAAGTGGCTCCAGGCTTGCAGAGGAAGAGGGCATCTGGCGTTTTCATTTTTTTTCTCTCCAAAGGATTTTTTGTTGCAGCACAGCGCAGCGAATCTGTTTATTTCTGGAAGCAATTAATGTGCAGGCTGTGTTTAGGAATTTGGAGCAATCACTGTCACCTGTGTTGAATTAACTCACATTTTTAAAGTTCCTCCAAGCATCACGGCCGTGTGGCTCTTTCCCATGCACTGGAGTCACTACTTGCACGGACGGACGGACCCCAGTGAATTGCCGCAAGGAAGTAACACCTAATTTCTCCGGTCACTGTTCAACCTGTTTGTTAACAGGTAACAAACACAGTTACTGTGTAACGGAGAGTGCTGAAAAAGTACAATTGGGCCAAATATAAGTCTAACCCTTTGCTAAATGTGTCCTGTAATGATCTCAAATGACCCCAGCCACTGAAAACTCTTGAAACAGTGTTGTGTATGAAGATCAGCATATTACTTTTTTCATTTAAAAAAAATGTATAATGGTGAATCATTGTTTGCGAAACCTCAAAAAGAAAATGATTTGCTAAAAAAAAATATTTTTGGTATCAAGAAATCACTTTGTACAAAATGAATCTAAATACCATTGAAATTACACATTTAATCATCATAAAAACACCAATTGTTAATACCACTACAGCCTTAAAAGAAAGAGTATACGAGGCGATGTTTCTGGAAATGGCCCTTTTTTACAACACATTGAGAGGGGTAAAATAATCATGTTACATATTCCATAGCAATGAGATGAAGTGCTCAATGATAATATTTGTACCAATCATCAACTTACTTTGTACGTTGCTTGCAAGCTCCCACGGCAGCTTTAATCATATTTCTGTTGTGTTTCTCATTATTTTCCTCACCGTTTTGCAGAGCTCCGTGTATTACACTGACTATACCCAGATGGATGATATGCCCGACACATAGTCAACTTGGACATCATTGTAACTTTGGATACTATATTCAAGCGAAGACAACTGGCAGATCTTCAATCTCCAGCTAGAGACCACGGTATTTCCGCGGTGAATTATATGTGAATTATATGCCCACACACACAAATTCTAATTCAACAACATTGTCATTTCAGACGCTGCATTTAGGCGAAACAATTAAATTGGTAGACCTTCGATCTTCGGCTATCGACACTGCAGTATCCCAGTCTCCCTTTGCCAGCTACATAAGAATAAGAATAATACATTCCCTTAAGGCAGTGAATGCCCCGCAGGGTGTATTTTATATACGAGAGTCGCGTGCATGCGCCTACGAGCAATCATCTTAATCACTACGCAGTCACATTGTATACGGCTTTAGGGCCAACTATTAAGAACCTCCCATTGTTCTGGCTGATTAATGTTGAGTTTATCCCTGCAGAGCATGGTGCAGTGGGAAGGAGGCCAGCTGTTCTATAATAATTGACTCTACATATGCCAATAGACCTCCTTGCACACTGAGAAAGACGTCATCAATTGTAGCAGGGTCTTTCATGCCAGACGTAGTGTGTGTGGACTACGACTGGACTGCCGCGTGGTGGGTCTTCTTCACGAGCTGCGCTGCGTGGCACAGGACACGCAGCTTCTCACTCCCTCGTCTCCGCAACTCTGCCGGGATGGCTTTGCGTCGGGATTATCGCTGTGGGGATTATCGCTGTGGGGATTATCACTACGTGGAACACCTAGACATATGTTACGATACCCTATATTCCAGAGGTTGCTTATACCGCATCGATGCTTCTGTAAATATTCACTCTTAAAAGCCTGGGAGTCCAACGGGTTGTGTAGTTTGTACGTGGAGAGACACGTGATATATGAACGAGACATTGTCTGCTGGCCTATTGTCCGTTCGTGAACAATGAGGACCAAAAGAGGCGACGAGATGGATGTGGGGCGACACAAAATAAAAACTCGGAGAAATCTTCCCGAGCCGTTCACGCCTCTCGCGTTGCAGCGCGTGCACTCCGGCGCCATGTCCGACGTTTCGCTCCAACGTGCTGGGAGTATAACCTGAACTCACCGAGCTCGTCTCTGCATTCCACAAGCAGCAACCCGTAACGCCTCGACTGGTTGTCTGAGATGAATGTGCGACCGTACACGTAGAAGACCTGCAATCGTATGTCGTGATTTACGTCGCAATTATCCCGCCTATGTCCAAATAACACGGATTTGAACCTGCTCACGTCTCGTGGGAAGCGAAGCGGCCTTGAGCCGAGATGACGCTTTGGATGGATGACCATCACGCGAACCTCGTGTTGTTGTACACTGTGATGACAGGCAGAAGAGCGCAGTGCAGCAATATTCAACCCACGTTCACCCACACTTACCAGCGTGGTGAAGTATGGTGAAATAATTCTGACGATCCGCCGGGTGGAGTGGACCTCATCCAGCAGTGGATTTATAAAAGTCCCGTGCATACCATTTTATCCCAGGTCTCCAATGGTAAATTAAAGTGCGTGCAAAAAAATGGTTGCAAATGGGCTCGCCTCTCCCTGCTTAAATACAGGCAGCTGATATGAATGATCTCGCTCCAGTAACATGATCAACACACGTGCGAGGTAGTCCATCCGCTTGGATGGACAACGAACTAAAGTTCTTAATAAACGAGTGTTCAATGCAGCAGCTCAACGTCGCAGCGACAGCAGTGCAGACACTGCGCTTCCCTCGCCCGCACTCTGCCTCCACCCTCACCAGGGTCGACGATCGCGGTGGGGCTGGGCGGGGGGCCAGGCTCACTCGCCTCACGGTGACTCTCACTGTCACGGTGCCCCCCACGACACACACCGCATCTCTACCCCCCCCCCCCCCACGAGTGAGCGCAGCTGGAGCCGGGCCTGGTGTGCACGTGGCCCCATGGTGTAACTCGGGTATAGAACATTTCATTTTGACGTTTCGCGCCAGCCCCCGGGAGGGCTGTTGGAGCCGCTGCTCCCTTCGCGTGGACAGGGTCCGGCGTCCCCTCCGTGAGCCACGTGTAGCCGGCACTTTTATATCCTTGCGCATGATGGCAGCAATATGTTCAGGAGTTAGGTGGCAATGTTGAGGTCTGCTATAGGCACGGCGAGAGGACTTCGGCAGAGAGTTCGCCGTTTAACTTTGCAACTCCTCCGTTGTAGGAGCGCAGATTAAAGTGGTTCATTATATGGCCCATACCGGCAATTGCATAACCAGAACAATCCGTGTCCCCTGTAAGGCGAGGTTCAGTATTGAAGGCAGGTGCGCTGTTACCTGTCACAACACCCGTGCCCCTACATGGAGAGCGGCGGTGTCGCGGTTAGCGCGCTGCGCTACGAACCTGGCAACCCAAGTTCGAATCCCGCTCACGGCCAACACCAGTGACGATTATCTGAACCGGTCCTGGGCCTCCTCCCCTAGGTGGACTCATACTCAAATGAGTACCTCGTACAGTGTGTAAACATCGCCACTAGGGAGACAAAGTCGGCTGGATGCGGTGCCGGCAACCCACCCCCTCGTGTGCCGTGCGTGTTGGTCTGCATAGGTGCTACTCGCTAACAGCACCTGCCTCAACAGTCTGTTAGGCTATACGGGGATCTTTGTCTTTGCCCCTATATGAACAACCACGTCAAAGCAATGTGTGTAAGTCATACTGACCTGTTTGTAAAATTGCGAATAGGATAATGAACTAAAATATGGTTGTATTTATGTACGCACACGGAACAGAGTTCTACTTATATTTGCTTTGACAAATAATGCCATAGGGCAGCATAACGAGAACGGCATTGCTCTCCGCGTTCGTATGCGGCTGCCATATGTGATACGCAGCGATCGTAACCAATCACATCTGCTAATCTGGCTGCATGTGTTTAACAAGCTTGACTCTGCTGATGAGACCCATAATGTCGAAACCGATTGAGAGCAATGATGATTAATAATAATTTTCAAAAAATCGTTGAACTCGGAGCTATCTTTGTAGGAGAGAGTCCTTGCCAACAGCACCTGCGAGTTCGCCGGCATTGATGCAAGCAAGGCTGGTGACGAGACACTGTATCGTGAAGGGTACCATTGTTTAGATACAATGGCACGAATCATGATACAACTCAAATCAAATGATAACTCGGCTTAACTATGGCTAACATTGATTTCTCGCGTATATGTATATTATCTATATATAAAGGATTAAAGGTGCATGGTATATTATACAATATATATGTGTATACCGTATGTTAGCCGAAACGTCGCCTATGACAAACATATGTATACATATTGCATACTTCGTCCACCTTGTGTATGTAGATATGTATGTGTGCACATCACTTCTCAAGGTAAGTTTCATGATAGTGAAGCTAATAAAATGTGATGTGTTGAAGGCAGGTGCGTTTTTACATGTGACAACATGCATGCGTCTATTTGAACAATTTAAAGTGGTTTAATTATCTTCAGTTGTTTAATTCTCTTGATTAGTTTAGTTTTTTTAACGGCGTCTGTGCTAAATGTATAGCGTGTGTGTGACGTCCGTAACACCTCTATAGAAACTACACATCTATATAGATGCATATAGGATACGTCTGGGTATCTGTGGAAAAGAGCTTCATAGCTCATCGGATTTCTCCTGCAGTCTCAATAACGATTCTGATGTCTGATTACGTCTATAGAATACATGACCTCGATATAACACGTGTCTATACACATGCCACACATAGAATACATCCCAATATACATGTTTACAGAATACATATACCCTCGATAGAACACGTCGATATGCATGTCCATAAACTACTAGTCTATGTACATGTCTGTAGAACACGTCTACACAATACATCCCAATACACGTGTATATAAAATACATAACGCACTAGGTCGAGATCTACGTGGTTGTACATCTAGACCCACTATTTTTTCTCCGCCGCAACGTAGAAGCATTACGTGGATCCCATAATTGTTAACGACATCATCATTATAAATTATCACATTTTGTCCGATTTTTTACCGAGTTTAATCATCGTCGTTTCGTTTATTGCTCGGTAATCAACTCGAAGTGTCAATACAATAAATTGAAACCTCTTTGTAAATCCACTGCCAGATGAATGAAGGCATCCCCCACACGGAGTCATTTGACCGTCACACACACACTAATAAACAGAACAAGTCTTAACAGACTGTTGGGGCAAGGTGCTGTTAGTGAGTGACACCTATGGAGGTCGAAACGGTGCACGAGGGGGTAGGTGGCCAGCGCCACGCCCGACCGCATTTGTCTCCCCAGTGGCGATGTTTACAACATACCGCACCAAGTAGTCGTTAAAGCGGAGTCGACCTAGGGGTGGCCCAGGACCGATTTAGATAATAATCGTCACTGGTGTTGGCCGTGAATGAGAATCGAACTCGGGTCGCAGAGTTCGTAGCGCAGCGTGCTTACCACTACGCCACCGCTCCCCACTACGCCCCACGCACACACACATATATATACGTTGTAAACACACACGCGTTGTAAGTAAGCGTCTGACTACAGAAAGATAGGAATGGCGTACAGTGAGCGGCTTGTCATGGGCCCTGGTGCAAGCAGTGACATGGGCCCCCTCTGCCCAATTCTCACTCTTCTCGCTCGCCCTCCGCTGGGACCCGGTGTAGTCTGTTACCCCTGCTCGGGGCTAAGATTGCAGCCCCAAGCACAACAGGCATTCATTAATTAGTCCAGGTCAGACGCGGGCAATGCCACAGTGAAGACGATACAATCATGCGGGGCGATTGCGATTGGCATAGGTATGCCCTACCGGCTGTGTGCACACGTGGATTCAATATAACCGCCAGATATTTGTTGCTTACCTGCGTTCTCTCAGCTGTTCTTGAACAAAGGCAGACGTTGCGTGTCAATGGGCTCCCACCTGATTACGGGATAAGTGCGACGCTGATTGATTGATGTGTTTGTTGATGGGGGTTGTGTTTCTCTCCCGCAGGCGGCCAAGCGAGATGCTTTGTTGCATTGGGCGACTTGCTTCACGTGGTTGCATTGAGCTGCATGTGGTTGCATTGAGTTGCTTGGTTGCATTACCCGTGGATTTCAACTACGTTTTTGTTTATTTGAGAAACACGCAGAGAAACGCACACGCGGTTTTCAAACTAATCCACTGTCGTTCATCTGCACATGGCGATACAAATCGGAGGTGGTCGGTGTTACCGTGTCATCACGCGTAAGTGAAGCCTTTCCCGAACGTCCCACGCATGAGGTTTGAGATCTCTGCTGATGCTTCTGTTCGAATGATGAGCAAGTATTATTTTTGTTGAAACTCACCGGGTGCGCTATAGCGAAGTATTTATTACAATACGAATAATGATGTGCGGCTGTGTTTCAAACCATTGTTGGATGAAAGGCTCCCCACTTCGTCTCAGTCATGGAGGTTGTGTGACCATACTTCACCACGCTGGTCAGTGCGGGGTAGTGAAAGGGGGAGGCCACGAAGCCGGCCCACCAGCAGTGGAACACGCCACTGAGAGCAGTGGCCAGGAATCGAACTTGAGTCTCCGCGAACATGGTGGTTAACATTTGTTCCTGAACGCAATCAACAATGGTGTTTTAAAAAGAATGTGCGTCTAATTACGTGTACTGAGATCCCAAGGCGAATTGCACCTTATAAATGTAAATTATTATAATCGTTACTTATCATTCACAGCCATTTGTTGATACACCACTCTCAGATGAATAACTCCCCAGTCATTGTAGTTGACGGGGGTTTGTTTGACCATACTTCACCTCGCTGGTCTGTACGGATTGGTAAATAGGTGAGCCCAATGCCGGTTGCGATAACACGGTGGTATAGCCGTGACGTGGAATCCAACTCAGGTTACCGGACTTCGTTACGCCACTGCACCTCTCCATCCAGAAGGCGTCTATGCTAATTGATTTAACACACGCTACATTGCGGCTTCTGCTGCGAATGGTATGTTCACACTTGAGTGAGCCACTGGTTCTAATCAGTGTAACGCTCCCTGTGACCCAATCGTCACACTCAGCTTGTGCGTGCTGCATGCAGAGTCGTCATCGCGACGTGAGACGCGGCTGTGGGCATATCGGGAGAGGCGTGGGTCATCCGAGTTGGCGTGGACCTACGCATGTCAACAGCAATATTGTAACAAGGTGCAATGCTTTGCCACGCCTAGGCTGTATTATATGTAGCACACAAAGATAGATTCAAAAATACCCCATAGAGCCTTTAACAGACTCTTGCATGCTCGTAGGGCAAGTATTCATTTCATTAATTTCATTTAACCAGGTAAGGCATGCTAAGCTCAGAAGCGACCTGGATATCACAATTATCGCTCAACGAAGTGGCTCGTCATCACATAGAATTGTATCGCAGCCAAATACCATACATACTCGAAAGTGCTGTTAGCGAGCACCTATTGAAGCCAAAACGGCACACAAATGGGGTGGGCGGCCAACACCATGCTCGGCCGCCTTTGTCTCCCCAATGCTGATATTTACACACGGCACCGTGTGCGCATTTAAGATTTAGTCGACCTAGACGAGGACAATAATCGGTTCAGGTATTCGTCTGATGCTGTCACAAGGCATAGGTAGCGATGATGGCTGTGACAGGAATTTAACTCTGGTGGTTGGTTTCGCGCTAACCACCACGCTACCACTCCCCATCATATTGCACACAACAACACCACCAACAACAACAACAAGAGCAACATCAACAACAGGAGCAATTCTTTATTTATTATAACAACAACAACAATATTTATAATCAGGTTAGAGCTCGTTGCGATTACACTGTTTCTTTAATCAAATAGTACAAGTGTGTTTTCCAATAGCAAATACAAACACTGAGCGAAATAAAAATGGTGCAATAGTTGCAGAACAATATCGACAGATGCATCGACTATAAGCACAACACGTCACGTGACACCATTGCCGTGTATTTGTGTATTTCATCAACAAAGCACGCACCAGCAAATGAAGAGACAAATGTGAAATGTTTAGCGCAAATCTATCTAACAACAGCAACATGCAAGGCATTCATGAACCATTGATTACACTCACATTTAGCAAGCGGTGAATCCCCGACTGATAGGAGAACACCGATCGACGTCCAGGGAACGGAGTGGCCACACGCGGCAGGCACTACGCGCGGTACTGCTACAGCTGAAGTGGAGCCGATGGAGTGACACCGCCGTTGTCTGCATCCGAGTTCAGTAATACCTCGATTTACGTCTCGACCCCCCCCCCCCTTTACGTCGTCACCTTATTAACACCGCTACCCGATTTGCGTCGCCTTAACCCCACACTTACGTCGCCTTAACCCCCCCCCGCCCCCACACTGACGTCGCTGACCGCATCACCCGTCCTTTCTCGTTATCCGTCGCCCCAGGCTGCGCCCACCCTGCACATCGCTTCGATTGACGTCGTTTCGATATTCGTCGTCGCGCCCATCAGGAACGCATCCCCGATGTGAACCGGAGTATTACGGTAGTTGACTTATTTGGAATCTTACCATCGTAATGTGCCAACCAATTAATAGATTATATGTAATAGAATTCAGCAATTGTGTTGATGTGATGAGACACTCCCATGAGCTGAACAATTGATGCGCGGGCTCTGTTGATTAATTTAACACCCGCGAAATTTGATGGTTTGATTCATATATATAGGCTCACGTTAAAAGTGATTTCTAATTAGCCTATTTCTTCCCAAGAGCAGATTGAATATTGTGAGCTGCGACGGCTCAATAGTATATCTCACAGAGACGCGAGTTAACAGACGTAATGTTCCGATTAAGATTGGTGAAATACATTTTGAGACTTTCAAATAAAATGTAATTTTTCTCTACTTTCTCATGATTATTTTAGTGAGAAATCCAGAGGTGGATCGCCGTGTGTGCATTGTGAACAGTTCGCAGTTTGTGAATCCAATCGAGGCGACGGGGCAATAGCAGTGCCACGTGATCTCAATTCCCGGCTGGAGTTAACCCGTAAGTGCATTCACCGTCTGTGGTCAAACAACAATCAACACATTGATATTTCTTTATAGCACACAAATGAACCAGGGTCATGGTCCGAAACGTCGCGGATCATATAGTTATCCGCACCTCCTATTAACAAGTTTTTTTTACGTACGATGCGAAAGAAGTTAAACATACATACGTTTTCCTTTAAAGAGTACAACGTTATTGACGAATGTGTTTAATTAGCTGCACGACGGCCCGACATGCGCCTATCAAGAACGCTGAGCAATTGTCTATCAGACACGTTTACGATACAGAGATCAAATATCTTTACAGACGTACAGACTATGCATTGCTTATACAGTAGCCGTGTACGGTACAGACTTTAATAAATCCACTGCCGGAAGAAGCTATCCCAATGTCGTGTTGATCATGGGGATTGTTAGACCACACGTTACCACGCTGGTCATCGCGGATTGGTTGAAAGGATGGGAGCCCAGGAGCGGTTTAGATATCACTCACCACTGATGGTAGCCCTGGCTGGGAATCTAACTTAGGTCACCGGGTTCGTCGTCCAATGTGCTAACCACTGCGCCACTTTTCCAATCCCGCCCCTGTCTCCCCTCTCCCATCCACCCCCACCACGCATGCGTGTGCAACTGGAAGGCGCCGAGCTTCGTGCGCACATCTACAACCCCTCGATGTTAATCCACTGCTGGCTGAGGGTCTCCCAAGGCAGCGTCGGGTCGTGGAGGTTATTTGACCACACTTCACCACACTTCACCACACTTCACCATACTCCACCACACTTCACCACACTTCACCATACTTCACCATACTCCACCACACTTCACCATACTTCACCATACTCCACCACACTTCACCATACTTCACTATACTTCACCATACTCCACCACACTTCACCACACTTCACCACACTTCACCATACTCCACCACACTTCACCATACTTCACCACACTTCACCACACTTCACCATACTCCACCACACTTCACCACACTTCACCATACTTCACCATACTCCACCACACTTCACCACACTTCACCATACTTCACCATACTCCACCACACTTCACCATACTTCACCATACTTCACCATACTCCACCACACTCCACCATACTCCACCACACTTCACCATTCTTCACCATACTTCACCATACTCCACCACACTCCACCATACTCCACCATACTTCACCATACTTCACCATACTCCACCATACTTCACCACACTCCACCATACTTCACCATACTCCACCATACTCCACCACACTCCACCACACTTCACCATACTTCACCATACTCCACCATACTTCACCATACTTCACCATACTCCACCATACTTCACCACACTCCACCATACTCCACCATACTCCACCACACTCCACCACACTTCACCATACTTCACCATACTCCACCATACTTCACCATACTTCACCATACTCCACCACACTCCACCACACTCCACCATACTTCACCACACTTCACCATACTTCACCATACTCCACCATACTTCACCATACTCCACCATACTCCACCACACTTCACCATACTTCACCACACATCACCACACTCCACCACACTTCACCACACTCCACCACACTTCACCACACTTCACCACACTCCACCACACTTCACCACACTTCACCACACTCCACCACACTTCACCACACTCCACCACACTCCACCACACTTCACCACACTCCACCACACTTCACCACACTCCACCATACTTCACCATACTCCACCACACTTCACCACACTCCACCACACTCCACCACACTTCACCACACTCCACCACACTTCACCACACTCCACCACACTTCACCATACTCCACCATACTCCACCATACTTCACCATACTCCACCACACTTCACCACACTCCACCACACTCCACCACACTTCACCACACTCCACCACACTTCACCACACTCCACCATACTTCACCATACTTCACCACACTCCACCACACTTCACCACACTCCACCATACTTCACCATACTCCACCATACTCCACCATACTTCACCATACTCCACCACACTTCACCACACTCCACCACACTCCACCACACTTCACCACACTCCACCACACTTCACCACACTCCACCACACTTCACCATACTTCACCACACTCCACCATACTTCACCATACTCCACCACACTTCACCACACTTCACCATACTCCACCACTCTTCACCAAACTCCACCACACTTCACCACACTCCACCATACTTCACCATACTCCACCATACTCCACCATACTTCACCATACTCCACCACATTTCACCATACTCCACCACACTTCACCATACTTCACCATACTTCACCATACTCCACCACACTTCACCACACTCCACCATACTTCACCATACTTCACCACACTCCACCATACTTCACCATACTCCACCACACTTCACCACACTTCACCATACTCCACCACTCTTCACCACACTCCACCACACTCCACCACACTTCACCACACTCCACCATACTTCACCATACTTCACCATACTCCACCACACTTCACCACACTCCACCACACTTCACCATACTTCACCATACTTCACCATACTCCACCACACTTCACCACACTCCACCATACTCCACCATACTTCACCACGGTGGCCAATGCACGCCGGTCGAGGCGGGGAGATGTTTAAGTTCAACACAGCACAGCAATGCGCTTTGCTGTGCTGCACCACTGCATCTCTACGCTATACAATTCTTATTAACCGCAGCGTGAAGCTAAATGTCGGTCTATTTAAACCGCAATCAAGCCGTATACAAGGTGTTACAATGCCGGTGGTCGTGACAAATTCCTTCCCGAAAAAAAAAATGAAACCCGCTCCATCCATCACTGTCATCCCGAGCCACATCGAGCGCGCATCAAGTTGAGTGCTTGTGTCTTGAGGCCCATTACGAGCCCCCGTGCCCACTCTGAACATTCCTGAGCGACAGAGTCGCGCTCCACATCCGAACAGCGAAGAATGATGCCACGTTAACATTGTGTGCACACACAAAGATACATACAAAGATCACCCGTATAGTTTTTACATCCTGTTCGGGGCAAGGGCTGTTAGCGAGTACCCCCGAAGGCCGGCACGGCACACGAGGGGGGGGGGGGCGGTAGTCAGCACATCGCCCGGCCGCCTTTCTCTCCCTAGTGGCGCAGAACCGATTCTAATATGCGCCAATGTTTTTGGTCGTGAGCGAAATTCTAACTCGGGTTCCAAACGCATTGCGCCACCGCTTGCCACACAAAGACAAAGATTCCCCGTATAGCATTGACAGACTGTTGGGGTGAGTGCTGTTAGCGAGCGCGCCTATGAAGCTCGGCACGGCACACGAAGAGGCGGTGGTGTGTGTCCATCATCATACCTGGCCGCCTTTGTCTCCCCTCGTGCCGATATTTACACAACCGCATCGAGTCCTCGTTTTAAAACGTGAGTCGATCCTAATCCCCAGGACCACTTCAGAGATTCGCTACTGGCAATCGCCGTGGCCGGAGAATGGAACTCAGCCGGCCGCGTCGCGTAGCGCAGTGCGCGCAGAAGTCGCCGCTCCCCCAACACAAACACGCAGAACGCGCAGCAAAGCACAGACAAAGATCCCCCGTATAGCTTTGCTGGACCCAGTGCTCTTAGCGAGCACCTATGAAGGCTGGAACGGCACACGAGGGGTGGGTGGTCAGCAACACGCAGGGCCGCCTTTGTCTCCCTCGTGGCGATATTTACGCATCGCACCAAGTACTCATTTTATGCTGAGTTCGCCTCGGGAAGGCCGAGGACCGGTTCAGATAATCGTCACCGGTGTTGGCCGTGAGCGGGAATCGAACCCGGGTCGCTAAGTTCGTAGCGCAGCGCAACCAACCGCTCCCCACACGCTACCGCTCCCCCATAAAAGCAACACGCACACGAAACATTGTGTCTGTCACGCCCCTGTGACGGCTGCATGTCTCTGATTAGCGCTCTTCACGAGTTAAAGGGACTTCTTCGTGCGGCGGATGAATTGCAGGTGCGAGACCCGCGGAGCGCGCTTGACTATACTCCTGGGCCACACGCATCTCTGAGCGCCCGTTGCCCCGGTGTATACACAGAGACAATGTTACACTCGACCCCCCCCCCCCCTACGCGTTATCCACAAGTCGTATTTATGGTCGCGGCGTAGGCGTGTATTAAAGAAGCACGTGTGCGTGCTGTGTGCGTGTGAGTCGCTTCTCTCTCTCGCTCCCTGAGCCGGTATTTTGGGACGGGTAACAATAAGAACAAACATCCCAATAATACCGATATCAGCACTCTATTGAAACTTCTATAGAAACGTAATTGTCGATTGTAATTTCCAATGACATTTGCAATGCGTATTGTGCCAGTTTTATGTAAGTAAGTTGAACTTCTTTCGCACCGTACATAGCCCGGCGTGCTAGTCGGAGGTGCGGACCAATCAGCCGCATTGCTTTCTGGGAGTGCGCAGTAGCAGCAGCAGCATTGGTTAAATGCAAGCAAGCTGTGTATGGTCAACGTCTCTACAGTCTACCCGTTTTCCATGCAGTCGACTTTACCTGTGTATTTATATTTGCACGGATTAATTTCTCTCTCCATATTTTCTAGAATGCTTGCGAAACTGATTGAGCTTGGAATAGGGATTATCGGCATAAGGCACTACAACTAGAGTTCAATGTATACGCAGATTCACAAGACCATTATATTATTGTTGTTGTTGCTGTACCCTATGTAACAACCACCGCAGAATCCTGAGCACAAATTAAAGCGAGATGGATGATCTTCTTGGTTCTTTCGGTAAAGTCACGTAGAAGGGAAATAATAAAATAATAAAAAATAAAACATCATAAAATTATATAAATTATTGTTTCCCTTCTACGTGACTTTACCGAAAGAACCAAGAAGATGAATCCCTGCAGTCACGAAAGCTTTAAAGCGAGATGGATGATGTCACGTGCCAACATGTGTTTTTGTCCGGTATTATGAACCGTTGTGAACCGGTCCGGAAAAAAATCGAGCACCAACCGGTTGCTAGAGAAGTGGTTGCATAGAAACCAATGAGCCCGACTGTCTCTCGTCTCGCCACGTCGAAGGAACGGGACGAGGCTGAGCCTGGACGGCCGCCCACCATCGTGGCAGGCATGCGACGACTTCCGTGAGCTCTCCCGTTAGCACGGTCGGCTACGTACGGTGCGAAAGAAGTCCATCATACATATCTCGCATGGAGTAGCCGGTTAAGTAACGATTACGCTAATGGGTGTGTGTGCCGCACACCTTTGTAATCGTTCGAATGAGCCGCACACCGTTTGTTGCCGTGCCACTGTGGCCAAAATAAAACTTTCTCGCCGAGCGCACGGACGTATTGCTCGCGATGGATGCAGGATGTGATGAGTCCACGATTTTATATTCGTTTACTTCGCAGCCACTAGTGACCGCTACCTTGATCAGAATGCAATAAAATACAATAAAATAGTGTTCAATCAAGTGGCGATCTCCAAACGAGACGATTATTCGAATCGTTGAGTAGCGATGTTATTATCAATATTGTATTTTATATCAATATTATCAATCTATCAATAATATACAGCGCTCAGCAAATTAGAAAAAAAAATAACAACATCGAAACATTGTAATGCATAAGCATAAGAAGATTTGCAAAAACAACGCCTCCATGTGTATCGAGTAGCCCACGACGAGGAGCCCACAAGGGGTCTTGCGCAACTTTCTATGGACTCCAGCGTCACACTCCACGGCAGGCGAATTACTTGGTTCACCGATGACTGCATATTCGTCAGCCTTTAGAATAAGACTTAAAGCCATGTAGACATTGTCGGCTGACCCTGCTAGAATCGTGAAGCCAATCAAACTCCAGACCCTAATTGCTTTTGGGGGTCCAAATTCGTCAATGTTGATTTTCGCATTTTTGTAGTAAAGAGTAATGTACTCAGTTACATGTGTGCGAAATGTAACCCTTCTTGTCCTTCGAGAACATCATAACAAAGTGTTTTACACCAGCCAGAGCCCTTGCCGTACACTCTAATCACACTCTACTCTACAACATACACTGGCGCAGCGCAGTTGACTTGGGCCCCAGGGCAAGACCCCCCCCAGCCCCCCCCCCCCCCGTTACAAATGTCTCATTGGGCCCCCTCTGGGCCCGTGCTCCCCACCCGGTGCAGTTGCACCGCCTGCACACTCGATATCAACCCCGACTGCTGCAAGGTGAAGACCTGAGATTGCACGAGTAAGTGGGCGAGCGAGCGAGCGTGCACTGCTACTGCTGCTGCAGTGATGATGATAGCCGCCGGCATTGATTGATTGATACGCACTCAGTATACCTTTGCAAGAGAGCGGGCCCTCTGTGGGCCCCGCGTGTGTGCCCGTGTGTAGGCTCGCTCCTAATCCGCGCTCATTGTGCCGTAATTGCTTCTGGAAATCCCAAGCCCACCCACACAATTATGTTTAGCTTCGGCAGGAGCCCCACAAAGTGTATACTCTGAAGGGAAGTGGGTGTTGTGTTTTCTTCTGCTCGGCATAGTAGACCCAACTTTATACACAGCGGTCAAATGAGACGAATTATATAACCGATTTACAGAGCTGCTTTGAAGTTGTGTGTTTGCCCAGTAAGTGCGCGATTTACGCTGAGAGTCTCTGCGTGAGAGGAGTTTTATTTTCGTTGCACGTCACGTGCTGCCTAATGAATAGCCTATGCGATTAAATGCATTTCAGAACCACAATGTGTGTGTGTGTCTGTCTGTGCGTGTGTGGTGTGTAAACATCAGCACTGGTGAGACAAAGGCGGCCGGGCGTGGTATTAGCCACCCAACCCCTCGTGTGCCGTACCGGACTCAATAGGTGATCGCTAACAGCACTTGCCCCAACAGCCTGCTCAAGGCTATATGGGGGATCTTTGTCTCTTGTGCATTTGAGGGTGCGGTGATCAGCGAGCACCGCTACCGGCGACGCCAACTCGATTCAAACTCACGACCAAATTTGCACTGACAAAAATATTTGAACGCTAGGTCGACTCAGCCTTAAATGAGTACCTGGTGCGGTGTGTAAACCATCGCCACTGGGGAGACAAAGGCGGCCGGACGTGGTGCTGGCCACCCACCCCCTCGTGTACCGTGCCGGCCGGCACAGTGCTCGCTAACAGCACTTGTCCCAACAGTCTGTTGAGGCTACACGGGGGATCGTTGTCTTTGTTGTGAATGTGACTGCGTGCATTCCTCTGTGTGTGTGTGCAGGCAACTGTTGTCCCCGTGATCCGCACGCTGTGCTATGAACACCGCGGCTTGAGTTCCATTACCAAGCACGGATAACATCAGTGGCAAACTGCATCAGAACGTTGACTGGGCATTTTTTAAATTGACTCGGCCTGAAAGTGGAAACGCGTGCGGTGTGTATATGCCACCCCTAATAGGTGCTCATTTGTCTCAGAAGTTTATAATAGCTACACGAGATATATTTGTGTATACGCCATATGTGTGTGTTTCTGTGACTATGTAAATGTGTGTTATTACGTATGTGGAGCGGTAGTTGTAGTGGTCAGTGCACTGTTTTTTTCGAACCTGGCGACCCGAGTTCGATTCCCGCTCACGGCCACCAACAGTATCGATTTCTGAACCGGCCCTGGGCCTCCCCTAGGTTGACTCAGCCTGAATTAAGTAGCTGGTGCGGTGGGTAAACATTGCCACTAGGGAGACAAAGACGGCCGGGCGTGGTTATGGCCACCCACTCCCTCGTGTGCCGTGCCGGTTTTCATAGGTGCTCGCGAACAGCACTTGCCCCAACAGTCGGTTAAGGCTACACGGGGGGTCTTTGTTTTTGTTATTACGTATGTGTTCGTGCGTGCCTGTGTGTAAGTCAAATACATCGTCTATAGACACGATGACTAAACAATTTATATGGCTGCACGGGGTATCTGGTATATCGGTGTATGTGTGTGTGTACAGTACTGATGAGCGAGTCCCTGCGTGCGGCAGTGTGTGTATAATTGTGCATTCGTACGCATGCCTGGCTGTCCGTTTTCGATTTTCTATCACGACCATTAACAGTGGCGTATTTTTTTACAGGTTCTGGGCCTCCTCTAGGTCTACTCAGCCATAAATGAGTATCCGGTGTGTAAACATCGCGACGAGAGAGACAAAGACGGCCGGGCGTGGTGCTGGCCACCCACCCCCCTCGTGTGCTGTGCCGACCTTCGTAAGTGCTCGCTAACAGCACTTGCCCCAACAGTCTGTGAATGCGACTCGGGGTGCCAGTGACAGCCATATGCCGCACGTGCCCTTTGAATGTTCACTTGGGCTCTCACTTGGCCAACTGCGAGTGCAGAGGGGAGCATCAATCCACAGCCTTCCTCTGCACTCCAGCACGCACCATCCTCGAGTACCCATCGACATTAATGTTCACAAGAATTACCGGCACTTCTTTTCACGTGCACAGCATCGTCAGTCTTCTGCGAGATGAAGGCCGCCCCACGCCACTGTCCCTGAGCGTGGGTTGGTGAAGGGACGGGGTCCAAGACTGGATCAGACGTCACTTGCAAGTGACGTCAGCCTCAGTCGGGAATCTAACTCAGGTTCGCCGAGCTCACAGCGTAGTGTTTAAGCAATGATTCACCAATCTACCTCATTAATAATAATGAATTATAACATTCGGCACATTTGAAACAAATATCGATTCACGTTATTTAACTGAGGGACGGCAAATTACAATGTGACACCTCCGGTGAGCACGGTTGGCTACGTACGGTGCGAAAGAAGTTAAAAATAAGGACATACGTGACCATGTGCACAGAACAACATGATATTTAAAATCATTCTGGAAAATCCAGTGTGGGAAACAAAGAAACAGACAGAGTTTCAAAAGTGTAAATGAACTGGGGGTAGCCGGGTGGCCCAGAGGTCAGATCTGTGAGCTGGCGCCATCAACATCCTGGGGTCCCATCCAGGCAGCTGCCTGCCATTAAGCCGCCTTCTAAAGCAGGGCGGCTGTATATTACCCCCCCACCCCCCACATGTCTTTAAGTCAGTGACTTAAATGAGTCAAACTCCAGCTCTAAGACGTAATAATATCGGATTGACGACTACGCGACAAGCGGGTGGGACAGAGCTGCGTGCCTCCCTCGAAGTGTGGCAGAGAGGCGATTTGAAGCGACCTCGAACGTAGCTCTGTGCTCTCCACGTCCGCGGATCGTTCTCTCATACGAATGGGTTTCCCTGCCCTGCATGAGATGCGAATGCGACTCTCCGTGTCATGACAAGGCAACGTTAAGACGTCGCATTCCTCTACATTAGACTCCGATTCACATGCCCAGCAGATATTCCTGTTATATCGCAGGCATCAACACCCGAGTGTGGATTCTGGGAAGAGGTCACGAACCGTGGCGGTGGATTGCGCGAGTCTGTTGACTGCTTTAAGGTGGACAGACGAGAAGGGGGAGGAGAGACGCGAGGCTGCGCGGGGCTTCGGAGACCACGCTCTGGGTGGTGGACGGAGCAAGAAGCTGCTGCTGCTGCTGCTTCTGTATGTACGTGTACGTGTGTTGAACTTATTTCGACCGCACATAGCCAACCGTGCTAATATGTGGGTCTTTCTGGTTCTCTATGGGTGTCTCTGTGTGTATATGTGGGTCTCTATTGGTCTATGGAGTGTCTCTATGGGTCTATGTGAGTCTCTTTTGGTTTGGTGTCTGTGGGTCTCGGTGTATGTATGTATCTTGAACTTCTTTAGCACCGTACCTGGCGAACCGTGCTAATC
The DNA here is from genome assembly GCF_964198595.1 of Lampetra fluviatilis. Taxonomy (NCBI): domain Eukaryota; kingdom Metazoa; phylum Chordata; class Hyperoartia; order Petromyzontiformes; family Petromyzontidae; genus Lampetra; species Lampetra fluviatilis. The sequence goes on along the minus strand of NC_136300.1, from coordinate 702,202 downwards.
GGAGGTGTGTGGGTGAGTGGATGAGTGTGTGGGTGAATGGTGGGTGAGTGAGTATGTATCTTGAACTTGTTTCGCACCCTACGTGGCCACCCGTGCTCATCGGCGGTGCGGGGGAAGGACAACACACTAAAGACAAAAAGCAGTTCTGAAGAGATGAGTTTGTCAATCTAGACGATGATGATGTAAAAGAGCATCACTCCAGTGGCTTCCTAATATCGGAAGGAAGAGCGTTCCAGACGGTGGCAGAAACACATCTGAAAGCGAGCGATGTGGTGACCGCCTTTGTTCGATGGCCAGCCAAAAGCTGCTCCTGCGAGGATGACAGGATTGAGGCCGGATGCCTCCCGGTCTCCTTCACGAGTAAATTGGCAGAGGACGATCGAGTTAGTTTAATTCGCCCCCGCAGTCATTCTCAGACTGACTTGCACCACGAACCTCAGTTGAACGTTCGTGGTAGCGAGCCGGCGTCTCCCGAGCCGCATGCGGCTCTTTAATCCAACACATGCGGCTCTACCGAAGGGTCTTAGCGTAGAACACACGATCATAGTAGCAAATAATAATGAATGTCTTCCGTGCTGTGCCGAAAACTGTCAATATATACACACACATGTATATACACTTGACTCTTTTCAGAACTCACGAGTTCTGAAAAGGTGGGCCACCCCTGGTCAATAGGATATGCCGACCGAAACATCGTCTCACCGCGGAATTAATGAATAGATATTCAAAAGCTGCACTGAAATTATGAGTGAGGTCGGTGAAAGGATGTATTCGTCATGATCAGATGTATACACATTCTCAATTCTATCCATTCTCAATTCGCCACGTCGATAATGGGCTTTGTTTTTACCATACTTCACCGTGCTGGTGATTGTGGGTTTTTGAAGGTGTGGGTGGGGTGCGTGGGGAGGGGGGGCGTGCAGGACCCGTTCCGATATCACTGACCACTGTTGTTAGCCGTGGTCGGGAATTCAACTCGACAACTGATATAATTAATATGTAAACACACACACGGCTCGGTCTATCTACGTACAAATACAATACCATTCACATACGTAGGCCTATCGGCCTCGGAACATGTTTGTCCAGCAGGCATCATTTAACCGGATTAGTCTGAATTTATTTAACATTTATGTATAGAGGCAAAATCGCGTCTCTTCAATAATCTATACCAACACTCCTCTAAAGCACCACATCGCCCAGCTGCCTTTGCCAATCCACTGCTGGATGAAGGCCTCTGCACGTCGTATCGGTCGCGACGGCCGCCTGAACATGCCCCACCACCACCACTCCAACTGGGTTGGTGAATGCGTGGGGTTACCCCAGGACTGATTCTGATATCACTCGCTCACTGATGTCACTTTTCCCGGCAGCGTGCACATACAGAGATATATTTACACGTTATCATGGCAACCAAACAACCTCCAATTAGGGCCGTGTATATATTAACATAGCTATTAAGCGCACAAATGACCCGTGACATTCAAATAATAATATTAATAATAATAACAAACTCCATCGCGTCCTTCGTTCACATGCAGAGCGACCGTCCACGTTGGGACTGGCAATTGGAAAGTCGAGGCAGCCGGCCGGGGCCTTAACCCCAATGGTTCCACATGATCAGGGCTTACATTGTCACAGAACAATTATCCGGGTCACTAATAGACTGGAGAAGGTGGCACGTCGACCAGTAGCCACAGCCCATAGCGAGAGATATACTGGATGTGGTATGCTGGGTGCGGAAATATGTCACGGGTCGTCGACCCGGCTGAAATGCAGCCTCGCTCTTACAGCGCAGCGAGCGCGGCCCGGTGGGCCTGCTGACGACTGGAGCGCGTGGCGAGACGGGTGCGACGTGGTGTGTGTTAGGCCACAGGCAAGCCCTGAGCTGCCATGAGGCCCTTTACCAAAGTCGCAGCCAGGGTGGCGAAGCTCTCGAGTGTGCAGGCGGTGCAACTGGGCCCACGGGCTGGGGGCGGCGGGGGGGTGGGGGGATTGCAGAGAGGGCCCCGTCTCCTGCATTGCACCAGGGGCATGCCCCCCCCACCACGCTACGCCACTTGAGTGCCCGTGTGTATCTGCGGTGTGTGTACATGCGCGGGCATGGTTTGTGCACGTGTCGGTGAGCGTTTAAGTCGCACGTACTGTAGCAATGTCACCTCCATGGTCCAGTTTGTTTTTCGCATGGAAAACAAAAACAGCGAAACGCGTCCGCCCCCATCGGTGCCGGGGCTTGACGCCTCGAGGTGTGAACTGCACGGGAGCGCGCGGTGCTGATGATTATTAAACGATGGCGATGATGATCACCATGACGTTGTTGATGATCGTTTATTACACGGGGATTGAACCGAAGGTCACCTCCGTGTGCCGTGAAGTGGATGTCGATTGAAGTGCCCCCTCCCCTACTCCCCGTGACATCATCGGCAGTAGCAGTAGCAGCAGCAGCGGTGGCCAATGCTCGCTCCGCGATGGTGCGCCGTGGGTTTAAAAACTCCAGATTAGAAAATTGCCCGCAATTAAATTGTGAAGACGATAATTGGGGCCTCAGTAACTGTAGCCTATACACTTTCCAGGACTCCCTCTCTCTCCAAAGAAATACTGTAATCAAGCTCATTGGGCTCTCACCTGCTTAAATAGCGGCCATCAATCAGGCGCTCGGTCACAATGGCGTGCGCATACAACACGAGGTTATATTAGAGAGCTCACGTAACAAAGGGTGAATGTTCGTACAAACACGTGGTATGGCCCGTGTACGTTATAGTTGATAGACGCATATATATAGCTACGCGCATAATGGGCGCTTACAATATTTAATGAATGGCACATTTTAATTAAACCGAAGTTAGCTGAATGTATATATTGAGTATATAATTGTATTATATGACGGCCATGCATGTATTATAATAGCACATTATATGATTAGTATAAACTGTGTGGGGTGAAGCGGTGGCGTCGTGGTTAGCGCATTGCGTTAAGTCAATGTGAAACTGGCGACCCAAGTTCATTTCCAGATTTTCGCCCACGGTGAAACCTCAGTGGAACAATTCGATTTGAGCCAGTCCTCCCCTCTTCCCGCAAACCCCCACGACACCCACACACATCCGCGTGCTCACGGATGGTCAAACAACCCCTTGGACCAACATTCGCGGAGGAGGCCTTCGTCCAGAAGTTGATTGAGAACGTTTTGAAAAGTTATTTTTGTTATCATTTTACAAACTGCCCTGGACAGAGCGATGGCATTATAATTGCGATAAAACCCAATAACTTATTTTTCCAAAACATAGTGGCTCCCTTGTACGTGTATGTCCTGTATACTGTGTGTAGTGTGTAGGTGTGTGTACTGTGTGTACTGTGTAGGTGTGTGCACTGTGAAGGTGTGTGTACTGTGTGTACTGTGTGTACTGTGTAGCGGCGTGTGCACTGTGTAGGTGTGTGTACTGTGTGTACTGTGTAGGTGTGTGTACTGTGTGTACTGTGTGCACTGTGTAGGTGTGTGTACTGTGTGTACTGTGTAGGGGTGTGTGCACTGTGTAGGCGTGTGTACTGTGTGCACTGTGTAGGTGTGTACTGTGTGTACTGTGTGCACTGTGTAGGTGTATGTACTGTTTGTACTGTGTGCACTGTGTAGGTGTGTGTACTGTGTGTACTGTGTAGGGGTGTGTGCACTGTGTAGGTGTGTGTGCTGTGTGTACTGTGTGGGTGTGTGTACTGTGTAGGTGTGTGTACTGTGTGTACTGTGTAGGGGTGTGTGTACTGTGTAGGTGTGTGTACTGTGTGTACTGTGTAGGTGTGTGTACTGTGTGGGTGTGTATGTACTGTGTGTACTGTGTGTACTGTGTAGGTGTGTGTACTGTGTGGGTGTGTGTGTACTGTGTGTATTGTGTATGTGTGTGTGTATTCTGTACGCAATGTGTACGCAACGGTGGCGCAGTGGATCGTGCTGAATTGCGCTACGAACCCCCGGGACCCGAGTTCGATTCCCGCTCCCGGTGTCGAAGATGAGAAGACGAACTGTGTCTCCCCTACGTCAACTCACTTATAATGAATACCTTGTGCGGTGTGCAACCATCAGCACCGGGAGAGACAAAGGCGGCCGGGCGTGGTGTTGGTCATCCACCACCTTGTATGCCGTGTCGGTCTTAATAAGCTCTCGCTCACAGTCCTTGCCCCAAGAGTCTGTTAAAGGGGTTTCGTGGACACAGCAATCTTAGTTGCAAACGCGCAAGCAGACGCTGTACAACGGCACACTGCGGTTAGATAAAGTCGGAGACGGTGTGCGTCCTTTGAGTTCATCAGCCGCGCTTAAGTCCACAAATACTGAATGACGCCGTTGAATATAAAACATTAAAATTACAGAATAAATAAACAGTATGTATTAGTTTCCTGCTCAGCCGGGATTAATGTATCGCTCCAAATGTTCTGCGACTCTGTTCGCCTGGGCTTGGAGTTTGGGATTAGCGGCAAGATGTTCTACCACGACAGTACAATTTATACCGTATCCAGAACAAATAATAATGATATACTATTGCACCCTATAGTCCTATAATCATATGTGCACGTTTATATAACAACAAAATTAGGACAAAATATGGCGAGAAGAAATAATTGACCGATACAGGGATCCAAACTTTGTTTTTCCGGCTGATGCTGAAGCACCGTGCTGCACTGTACTGGCATTCTCAGTTTTAAAACAAAACGTTTTCAACTGGGTCGCGGTGTGTGTGTGTGCCTTTGGGTGGCTTCTCAAATTAATTCGTCACAACTCCAGAAGCTTACGCTAGAAATTACAAACACAAGTGTTGAGATTCACGGACTGAAGGTTTGAGCATCAAATGACGTTTTAAAAAAGTGTGATGCCATCCACGAACGTGCGCATCTTTCTAAACGAACGCTTTCTAATTAGAATCCACTGCATGCCCGCAACATAGATGTCCTCAGGTACAAACCAAACCTACAAGAAGGTTGTAATTCATATTTGTACGTTCGACACCACGGATCTCCCTTGCAACAACTGGAAAACGAAATAGTCCGCGTAACAAATCAATATAAATTTAAACCCTGTTTGTTTAAATACAAGTAGCTGGGAAATTGAGTTTCTAAATGAAAAATGAATTCCTCGGTTAACAGAAGCAGGCAATGTACTCCGTAATGTACGTGAGTGTACACATATATACCGCATATTAGATGCGTAATTGCGTGTATATAGCACAGCAATTAAAGTTCAGCACAAAGTGCGCACTGTGTGTATAAAGTTGGGTACACGCAGTCCTGGGAATTGCAGTGAATACTGTGGCCTCTTGTGAGAACACGAAGCCGCGCGCCAGCGAGCCCTCCCTCTATAGTTCGTACGTTCTCTTTGGTACAAAATAAGAAAAAAGCATGTAAATAAATATATAAATGTATATATATAATGTGTGTAGTGAAGGCCCCTTGGTGCGTCTCGTGTTTATTTGTTCACTTAAACGTATGTGTATATATTCGACGATTAAAGTATTCGGGAATGTACGTAATCATTGTTGTAAATGCGTTTATATTGAGACTCCGTCTAGATGGAGTGAGAGAGAAAGGAAAATTTGGAGGTAGACCCCATCCCCATTCCAACTAGATCGCCAGCAGTCATGTTTTATCCACTGCTGGATGAAGGCTTCCCCAAGTCAATGCCAAACTCCATCTGTACTCTTAGTTCTTTCGGTAAAGTCACGTAGGTAAAAAATTAAATCAAAATTAATAAAAAAATAAAAAACAAAAACAATAAAATCACGACGTTTCGGAGGCAACACAAGCTTCCGTCTTCAGGTGAAACAGTCACAGTAAAATATCTGTATCAAGTGAAGACGGAAGCTTCACACTTTTTATTTTTATTAATTTTGATTTCATTTTTTACCTACGTGACTTTACCGAAAGAACTAAGAGTATGCATCCTTGCAGTCAAGAAAGCTTCAAATCTAAAACTCCATCTGCTCAAGAGGCACCACCGTGGTGGACTCTTCACTCCATCTCGGCGGTAGTCGTCATCTCTGGCGTGATCATCTCTGGTGAGATCATCATCATCATCATCCTTTGGTTGCCATTCCGTAACAAGTCTCGTCCACGCGATATAATTTCTCCTTAGTGGTGTGGCTCCTGGTTCAAGCCCACCCACCTTTCTTCGCAGTTAAAGATAGTCTCTCAACGAATGTGCGTCTTCTTCTCTGATTCACGTGTCCCTCTTTCTGTCTCTGACGTGCAATTAGCATCGCACCAATGTAGACTTTAAAAAATATTCAAAGTTTGCAATCGGTGCATATTGCCTGCCACATAAGCATGCACTGATGAAGCGCATGAAACTAAACTCTGACAATGTCGCAATATATAATGGACCCCCCTGATAGCAATTCATCTTTACTCCGCTCGATGATGTACACGTTAACAATAAAGACGGAATATATCGTCCGCCCATGTCGGCGCACTGTGTAATGCGTGTACGCTCGTAGTATAAGACATCAAAAATAATAATTATTATTATCGAACGGCCCATGCCAATATGTGCGCACCATCATCTACACACGCCAATCGCCTACATCGCACCGCATATACGCATCGCCACAAGTGTGCGTTAAAGTCACGAGCTTGAACTCAAGAATGCCGTCGCTGCATTTAACGTGTCAATTGTTAACAAGCGTGAGTTATTTGTCCGTGACTTCAACAGACCTGCCAGGAAGAGGTCTCTCCTCCACGCGAACCTTTCCTTTTATTGGGCGGAAGCCGCTTTAATTGCGCATTCATTTGTCCAGCAACAGAGGGAGAAAAGGTGGCCGTGCCATTCTCCAAGAGCGCTAATAGCCGCTGGGTATTGCGTGCATAGCGCCGCTCGGTCGCATTGTGCGGTGAGATTTGTTTTGACATGTTTGTGACTGCGTGTTACTCACACCCCTACGAGCACCGCCGCCCATAAAGACCCCTCTCTTGCCCCTCTATAACTTTGTCTCCGCGTCCTGAGCCTACACAGCTATAGGGGCACGCGTCAAGGACGATGTTGTTTCTACAATGTGGGCCAAATTCCCTGAGCCGTGCCGGGAGCGAATTCATTTGCCGCCTCAACTCGAGGATGGACCCCACGGGGTCGCCGAGCGCGCGTTTACGGCGACAATAGCAGCAGCAGCGGCAGCAGCCTGGTGCGTGGAGACGTCGAGTATCGAGTGTAGAAGAACTTGGGACATGCATCTCGATGGCACGACGACCCCCGTCCCCGCCTTCGTGTCAAGTTAAACGGAGACGTAAACCCGAGATAATCTTGCATCACCTTGGTGGAGTGTCACGGCGTGCGTGCTTACACGCATGCGGCACTCACACACACTCACTCACACCAACACACACTCACACAAAGATAACAAAGATCCCCCATATAGCCTTAACAGACTGTAGGGGCAAGTGCTGTTAGCGAGCACCTATGAAGGCCGGAACGGTACACGAGGGGGTGGGTGGCCAGCGCCACGCCCGACCGCCGTTGTCTCCCTAGCGGCGATGTTTACACACCGCACCAGGAACTCATTTGAGGCTGAAGCCGACCTAGGGGAGGCCCAGGACCGGTTCAGATAATCGTCACTGGGAATCGAAACCGGGTCGCCAGGTTTGTAGTGCAGCGCGCTGACTGCTACACCACCCACACACACTCACACACACACTCGCACACTCACACACCCACACACCCCGTGACGCCAGGGAGCGGTGGCGTAGCGGTTAGCGCACTGAGATACGAACCAGGAGAATCCCACTTCGATTTTCCGCTCACGAGCAATGTCAGTGACGAACATCCGAACCGGTCCTGGGCCTCCCCGAGGTCGACGCAGCCTCTAAAAGGAGTGTCTGGCGCGCCGTGGCACAACACCAGCACGGGGTCGACAACGCGGCCGGCCGTGCTGCTGGCCACCCTCACCCAGCGTGTGCCGCCCGGCCTTGGTCGGTGCTACTCACGAAGAGCACTTGCCCCAACAGGCTTTGAATTCTATACGGGGGATCTGTGTCTTTTGCATGCGGCACAGAGTGCGGTGATTGGTCCCACGCGCGATGGTGCTGTGGACGTTGTATGTCCGTATGTATATATGTGCGCGGAAACGGAATTACACCCATGGGACAGAATCATACAAATTTAACGCGAGCATTTTTTGGAGAGACTTTTATATAGTTTCTAAAAGTTCTCACGAGACGGGTTAATCCCAATAGTTGGAGATGTCGTTATATATTTATATTTATTTTATCCATTTCATCGGCGTGGCTAAAATCACTGCATTGGCCTTGTAATTCCGTTACCGCGGAATCGCCCACATTTGTACGTGCACCCGATGACTGAATGTAATATTGGAAACCCAATATGTGGAGCCAATTTTTCCATCTATTCACCGCACACGAGTAATAGAAAAAAATCCCGCAAACATTTTGTATTGGCACAGTAAAACTATTTATTTACAAGATAACAACATCGCAAAGATCTACAATATATGGCTATATATATGTGTGTGTTCACGCATATACAAAGGAAACGAAGTTGATGCTGCATGTACTATTTGTCCATTGAACATAATATAGTTTATCAAAGTGATGATTGTGCCACGAAAACAATTATTCAATAAATTAGTCTCTGATTCATATAGTTAGAAATGCAATGTTATATCTGTAGCGAAAAAAAAAATAGCATTGTTTGGTTGGTTTTAACTCTACATGATAAAAGTTTTATAAATAATAAATTAGGTGGTAACATTTTAGTTTATAGCGCAAAGTTCGGTGGAAAAGAATGCAAGGTAATAATTGTTGTTGATGTTGTTTCCATACAGTCCGCTACGTCGCTAGATATTGCAATAGAACAACACCGGTGCATTTCCAAGATGCAATTATCGACCCCTTTTTTCATAATCTATTGATATTATTCATTAGTAATATTATTCTCAATAAAAGTACACGTGCGGTTGTATATTGTATACGCGATAGCGAAAAGCTAACTTAGCCAAGTACATTGTTGACCAAATCCATGATGAGTAGTTGTTTGTTTACATTTCCGATTGCGGGGGGGGGGGTTACTGGGTGGGGTGTGGGGGGGTGTGGAGGAATCCGATTAAAACGCTGCTCAAGGAATATTTGTTAACGCGGCGAAGCCACATCCACGTGTGCCTGTGAATGCACAAAGTAAATACGCGGCATCTCACACCGCTGTTGCCTTTGTTGTTGTTGTAGTTGTAGTCACCTCTCTCTCTCAGCCGCTTTTCTCGAGGCAATGTCGAGGACGGTCAGCGATGGTGGGCGGACTTGGTTCTCCAGCACCCAGAGACCACATCCACGTTCGTTTCGAGGTCTCTTAATTAATTGCCCATTGACCCCCCCCACCCCGCTTCGTTCCTCGGCCTGCACGTGCGCGCTATGGACATCAGAGTCGGAAACTGCTTCTCCCATCCCGTCGCTTTGCCCTCTCCAGCCCGGGGCATTATTGAGCCAGTTTCAACTTCACGGCGAAGCATCAGCCCGCTCGTGTCCCCACCCAAAACAATTACCAGGGTGTTGCAAGTCTGTCTTAGAAAAAATCTCATCTGCGCCTTGGTGTTCTTTACGTTGCGGTGGTAACCTCCACATTACTGTGGCCGGGGGCCCAATGTCTCCTCAATGGACGCGTGCACACAAGACCACGAATGTATTGTTGCTGACTTTTCATTCCAGCGGTGGCATCTCGGCGGGCCGCGGGCTCGCCCAAAAGTAGCGGACAGATCACGGGGCTCACGTCAGTCAATCGACCCTTGGTCAGGATTCGAATTCGGGTTGGGGGAGACGGGGACTAATAATGAGTTGTGCCAACTCGCGCTCTCTCTCTCTCTTACGTTTACGCACAATTATATAACGTATACGCACGTGTCGCATTAAAATAAAAAGATACTACACGCACAGGATCTGTGGCGCGTCGTGGCGCTAGTACTTACTGCAGTCGTACGCGGCGGGGTACGTGCCCGAGCGGTACAGAGTGGCCGATCGGAAGGACATCTGACAGCTGCTGGACGCGCTCACCTGCGCCGCGGCGGCGCTCGCAGCCAGACCCTCCATGAGGCCCAGCCGTGGCGGCGGGTCGAACATGTCACGCGAGCCGAAATGCTGCTGCTGCTGCTGCTGAGTGACGAAGCTACCAGCACCGCTGGCACCGTGGCCAGAATCTTGTCCCATGTACCAGGACGGGAGCCGCGCGACGCCGCCTTGGTCTTGGGCGCCGTGATGAGACGCCTGGAGCGCGCTCAGGATGCCATCCTGGTGGTGCTGCTGGTGCTGCTGCTGGTGATGATGCTGCTGCTGTTGATGCTGCTGGTGATGCTGGCTGGAGCTGAGGTTGAGCGCGCCCAGGTGCGGCACGGTGGACGTGATGGCGTGGTCGGGCGACGGCGACGTGTCCTCGTGCAGCGACACAGACGCCGAGGAGGGCCCCTGCTCGGCCCGCTCCCCAGCGGCGTATTGCAGGCTCATGGTCTGCAGGCTGCAGTGGTAGGGCTGCCCTCCTCCCCCTACCCCTCCCGCTCCGCCGCCTGCCTCGGCGCCCTGTCCGCACGGGCTGTACACGGACGCCTGCTGGGGCTGCGCGTAGTGCAGAGACATGAGCGGCAGCATGAGCGGCCTGGGAGGAGACACGAGAGCGTGTCCCAGCTCACTGCCGTTGATGCCGTGCAGGCCGCCCGCGCGCAGCATGGCCGTGCTGGGCGGGCTGTCCACCACGCCGAAGCCGCCAACCACCCCCCCTCCACCACCACCACCGCCGCCTGCTCCCCCCGAGCCTCCCCCGACTCCGTGCGCCGACGAGTCGGTGAGGCCGCTCTCCATGGACCCCGAGCGGTTGGAGGCGACGCTGCGGGGGCTGTCCTGTGCCACGTTGCTGCTGTCGGGGCTCTCGATCTTGGGCACCACGAGGATGGCCGCGGGGGAGCCGCGCGAGTGAGGAGGAGGAGAGCTCAGGGCGCGACTGCCCTCGCTGCCGCTGCCCTCGGAGCACAGCAGCTGCTGCTGATGCTGATGCTGCTGGCTGCCGTGCTCCTTCTTGGTGGACTCTTCGCCCTGCTCCTTGCCGCCCTGCTGCTGCTGCTGCACATCCTTGTCGCGATGCACGTCCTTCTTCTTGAAGCGCCTCCTGCGCCGCAGGAAGCTGCCGTTCTCGAACATGTTGTACGAGTCCGGGTCCAGCGACCAGTAGCTGCCCTTGCCGGGCTTCTTGTCGTCGCGGGGAACCTTGACGAAGCATTCGTTGAGGCTGAGGTTGTGCCGGATCGAGTTCTGCCAGCCCTGCTTGTTCTCGCGGTAGAACGGGAACTTGTCCATGATGAACTGGTAGATGCCGTTGAGGGTCACCTTCTTGTCGGGCGCGCTCTGGATGGCCATGGTGATGAGAGCGATGTAGCTGTACGGGGGCTTCACCAGGTCCTTGGGCGCCTGGTGCGGGTGCGAGTATGGCCCGTAGTGTCGGGACAGCCCCGCCGAGTAAGGGTCCGCGTTGGCCGCCGAGTACATCCCGACCGGAGCCGCGGGCAGGCCGCCGTAGCCGCCCGCCGAACGGTAGAAGTTCTGCTCGCTCAGGTAGGGAGACATCACTCCCAGCGCGTTCGCGTTCGACACCGGGTAGCGGGCCTGCATCGCAGACATCGCTGGAGGCGCCGCGGTGGAAGTTGGTGGCTTTGCTCCGCGCGCTCTCTCGCTCGCCTCACTGCTCTGTTCTCTCTGTCTCTCTCTGCTACAATCACTCCGTCTCGCTGGAGAGCTCAGCTCAGACTGCGCTAGAGAGCTCCTGGACGCACTGCTGCAGAAGCCGGCCACTCGTAGTGGTCGCGGTAACAGCAGCGGCAGCAGCAGCGGCGACAACAGCGAGAGCGAAGCCACCAAGCACAGAGCCGCCAAGCACAGAGCCGCCACCACCACCAGCAGCAGCAGCAGCACCAAACTGCGCACGCCGGCCCGCAGTCGCGAACGCTTCGCGTTTGTTGGTGCGCGGCGTCGGTCATTTCACGGGGGGCAGTCCCAGCGGCCCCCCGCGCACGGCCCCCACGCGGCTCCTCCCCGCCCGCTCCGCCCCGGCCAATGCGGCGGCGCGGGCAGCGCCGAGTGCGCACCCCGCACCCCGCCCCGCCGCGAGACGCCCGAGGGGGCGGGCGGGCGGCACCACCGCAGCAGCAGCGGCGTCGTCGTGGGCAGTGACGCGGGGGGCTGACAAACAACGACCACGGCCCCTTCCATTGGCTCGGCGCGCGCGCCGTTCGCTTTTCGGCCGCGCAGAGGCGAGTGCGAGACACGCGGCTTGATGATGACTGCCAACATTCACCCGGCTCAGCGCCTGCTGCTGCTGATGATGATGATGCTGCTGCTGATGATGATGATGCCGCTGCTGCTGATGATGATGATGCCGGTGCTGTGGTCAGAGCGCGCCACCGTTCCGGGTTGCAGGTAGCGATTTCTATGATTTGGGGGGGGGATAGATTTTTGTTTTATGCCCGCAACATTCTTGTGAATGTTAATCCGCGTGTTAAAAGGATTTCCCGATATTAAAGTCATAACGCATTACTTTTTTACACCAAAAAATATCGTTCATAAATGCGCACTTGAATATTTATAAACGGATTCGAGAGATTTTTGTATTATTATTTTTTATGAATGTTTGCTTAATATTAACATTTTTCCTCTTTTAAAAAGTGTCGGGTGAGGATTTCGTTGTGTCGTTCGTGGTGCGGTGCAATACAACACGCGTACATTTATTCATATTTACATTCAGATTTTTTTATTTGCGTAATAGTACAACTTATACGAATGCAATTTACTAATTCGTAAAAAAAATGTACGCTTAATCAAATGTCATATTATTATTTAAATCCCTCTTCGAAAACATATTGTAGCCTCATATACAGCTTGCAAAGTATACAGTATATACTATTACCGATGTTTGCATATTCATTATATGTGGCCTAAAGGAAATACTATAACACTGTTCTCATCACTACGTACGGGCCATATAGTTGCAAATGTGTAGGATAATATCGTGTGTGTCTGTGCGTGTGTTTTTTTTCGTTTGTTTATTGAACCTCGGTTCGATTCCCGGCCACGGCTAACATCAGTAAGTGACGAGCGAGCCGCAGGTCCACTCGGAACGAGACCGCTGTGTGGTGAAGTATCGTCAAGCCCTCCCAAGAGGGGGCGTGGGGGCTGGCCGCTGTAGACATCACGCCCCCATCGCTTCACGGGCACTTAGGAAGCCGAAGGGCGCACACCTTTAATGGAACCGATGACATTGCCTCAAGACAAACATCCACCCGTATAGCCTTCACAAATTGTTGGGGCAAGTACCGTCTGCGAGGACCTTTGAAGGCCAGAAAGGCACACGAGCGGGTGGGTGGCCAGCACCACGCCCGACACGTATGTACGTTGAACTTCTTTCGCACCGTACGTAGCCAATCGTGCTAATCGGAGGTGCCTCTACTCACGCTCTCGCACGCATAGGCACCGTGCGATAGCCCTTCTGGCAAATCCACTGCCGGATAAGGGCCCTCTACCCACGCATTGCGTAGTTCGTGCAGGTTATTTTGTACTTCACCATGACTGGTCAGTGGCGAGTTGGTGAAGCGCGTGAGTTTATCACACCACTTGAAATATACTAAGACACCCCATATCGTCTGAACAGACTGTTGGGGCAAGTGTTGTTAGCGAGCACTTATGAAGGCCAGAGCGGCACACGCCAGCACTACGCACTGCCGCCTTTGTCTCCCCAGTGGCGATGTTTACACACTGCACCAGGTGCTCATTTGAGGCTGAGCAGACCTAAGGGAGGCCCAGGACCGGTTCAGATAATTGTCACTGGTGTCGGCCGTGAGCAGGAATCGAGCTCGGGTCACCGTTCGTAGCGCAGCGCGCTAACCGCTACACTACCGCCCCCCGCCCCCCCATAACATTTAAACGCCACCACTCACATACATACACACTTACGCGTACAATGAGACAGACGCTAACAACACCAGTATATGTAGGGGCTCAATAGTATCTACAGGAAACGGTAGGGGGTGGATTTTTTCCCTCCGATTTTTCGCTTACAGATGTATCCGGTAGTATAGCAGCTTTGCTTTCCTGAGTTCCAGACTGGGGCCATGTAAGTATGTCTGCTACACTTCTTTCGCGCCGTGCGTTGCCAATCGTGCTAATCGGGGGCGCGGGGTAAGGACAATAAACCACACACGAAAAGCAGCTCTAAAGAAGTTAGTTATCAATCTGTATGATTTTAAAAGTGCATATCTCTAGGACAGCCCCCCCCCCCATCCAAACAACCAGCCCCTCCCTGTCACCGTCAGCCCCCCCTCCCCAACCTCTCCAAACGTCGTTACATTCACGAGCATCCCAGGCGAGAGATCGTCGTTCCTGAGACGAAGAGAGTGGTGGCGGTGGTGGTGGGGCTGTCATTAGTCACGAACGCCCTCTGTGCTGCACGCACTCGGCACACGGTGAGTGCGTGCGTACAGCGCGTCTCGTACTCGCTGCACGCACGCACGCGGTACACGCAGCACTGGGCTTTGATGCTTGTTTGCTATCACCGTTGTTGAGCACAAGGGCGGACCCAAACAGGCCAGAGCGGCCAGCAACTAACAGCGCTGTCTAAAGCTGTATATCGATAACAGTAATTGAGTTGATTAATTGTGAGCAAGGTTATACGAAGTTGGAGAAGAGCACATTGTATAAGTCGTGTGTGTATACATACACACTATATATACAGACACACTGGCGCTGCGCATAGCTACAGAGCGAAACGCGTTCAGAAATGTGCTGTCTGTCGTATGAATGTTACATGTATATGTACAATAATAAATTGTTACTAAAAACAGTATTACGTAGCTCCCCAATGAAATAGAATAATGTTATTACATTATTAAGCTACTGAAGAAGGTTGGTCGACTGAAACGTCGATATATATTATTTCAGTAATATAAACTGTTTTATGATTGTAGTGTGTGAATATATTGTCGATTTACACAATGATTGGTAATGTTAATATGTACAATCTCGACACGGTTAATTTAGCTTTATTTAAATGTTTAGTATGGTGATGCAGTCATCGGTATTTTGACTTGGAGTATAGATTATACTGGGCAATAAAGTTTACTCAAACGTAAGTTTATAAATCACTTCGGCTTAGATATATACACGCACACAGATACACACATCACACGCCTGTACTGATATCGTAAATATAAGACGAATGTTACATTTGAGAAAGTGTGAACGCACCCTTTAATAAGGGGACACGCACAATTATAGTGTATCACTGCTATGAAGAAGGAACATTTCCCGAAGCGTCGGCGGCTATTACATTCGTAGGATTGTGTTTTTGATTATGAATGTGTTGAGCTTATGTTACCTGTGCGTATTCAACGCAGTGTCACAACAAATGTGTCCATGTCAATATTGGTAACATTTAATACGACGAGGGTTTTGTTGTACCTAGTGATCATATAAACAAATAATATTACGTATAATATACTGCAATTCAGGTGCGCACCAAACGTTAGCCTTTGCATAGTTATGAGCGCACAAATTCCCGAAAGCACAGCGGCTCTTGAAATAAAATAAAATCCCAGCACAATCCGCCTGAAAGGTGTTAAACACACAAATTAAAGCACGTTCCGTGCCATGAGCCATGACTCCATAGCTGAGAGGTCTCTCAAGACCTATTGTGGCTTGGTCACGGCCGCCAACGCGACTATCAACAACAACAAAACACTTCCACATTGCCGCTGAACACGGACAGCTGTCGAACAAAAACAAGGCACTGTTGTGAAACGTCGCCACTGTGGATCTCCCCCACACCGCCCCCCGCTTCGTTTGAATGTCGCGATATCAAACTAAGCACAGAGGCTACAAATTCACAATGATCGCTCCACTTGAGGTCACATTTGTTTCTAATAACAGGCCTAATTTACGAATTATAGCGGCACTGCAACTCCTCTTTCATGGATACTTCTCCTGCCGTTACAACTCACTCAGATGCACTGCCATTGTTTCTGTGGTGTGTTCATTGTGTGAGCCGCTGTTGTCGCGAGAATGACACTGTCATAAAAATAATAATACAATTAATTCATTAACAGTAACATAATTATGTCATATGGGTGTCAGTTAGCAATGCTTTATGTCTATTTCAGCAATAATAATAATTTGCACAAATTAGTCAATCTACTGCTGGGGAGCAGAATGCCTCTCCACCCCGGGCCGGAAATGGGGGGGGGGCGCTATGGTTTGACCATACTTCACCACGTTGGTCATAGCAGGTTCAGATTTCACTCGACCGCTGAGGTTAGCCATCGCCGGCAATCGAACTCAGAACGGCGGGTTTCATTACACCTCCGATTAGCACGGCTGGCTACGTACGGTGCGAAAGAAGTTCAACATACATAGTGCAGAGCGCTAACCACCGCGCCACCGCTCCAGCCACATATATACATAACACAACCTACAGTGTATACCGTGTATAGTGTCATGCATTGTGTGTGTGTGTAAAAACACAAAATGAAATGTTAGCTCCGTGTTATTGCTATTTTAAGCAAACATAGTTTATTTATGTAGTAAACCTTAAAAGTTTTATTTGTGTACATATTAGCAGCTATTGCATTTTTTACCACCGAGTAAATGTGTAAGCACAACTATGCGTGGTATATATAAATATCATATATATAATATATATATATAACCCGCACTCCAACTGCTGAACGACTGCTTGTGCGCCGGGCAGGTGCACTGGATATTGAACGTAGCGGTGGGCGCACGGGGTGAATGAAGGGCTTTATTCTGCCAGGTCGAGAAGGCCCTTTGAGAGTGAGCCGCAGCTGTACAGAAACACAAATAGTCGAACACAAACGCACTTACAGTTGCGTCGTCCAACGCAAACGTTTAATATAAAAAACCACCAAGGTTAATTTACAGTCAACGTTTGGCAACACGCAGCGCGACAACCCGACAGCCAGTGTGAGCCTTCTGCCGAGAAACAACATTCCCTCGGATATTGAGAAGTAAACTGAATAACACACTCAGCCGAGGTGCGTGCGTAGATGATGGGTGTGGACGCGACTGGTGGGGAGCGGTGGTGTAGTGGTTAGCGCTTCGCTGCGAGACCACTGCGATCCCAGTTTGATTCCCGCTCACGGCCGAACACCAGTGACGATTAGCTGAACCGGTCCGGGTCTCCCCTAGGTCGACTCAACCTCAAATTACTGCCTGGTGCGATTAGAAACATCGCCACTAGGGAGACAAAGGCGGCCGGGCGTGGTGCTGGCCACCCAAGGCCTCGTGTGCCGTGCCGGCATTCATATGGGCTCGCGAACAGCACTTGCACCTACAGTCTGTTAAGGCCATAGGGGGGATCTTTGTCTTTGTGTGTGACTGGTAGCGGAGCGGTGGCCCGGTGGTTAGCGCACTGCTCATGTCTCTGACGAATATGTGAAGCGGTCCTGGGCCTCCCCTAGGTCGACTCAACCTTCAAATGAGCACCTGGTTCGGTGCGTAAAACATCGCCACTAGAGAGACAAAGGCGGCCGGGCGTGGTGTTGGCCACCCACCCGCTCGTGTGCTGTTCCGGTCTTCATAGGCGCTCGCTAACAGCGCTTGCCACAGCAGTCTGTTGAAGGCGATGTGGGGGGGTACGCGTCTCTGATGACACGGGAGTGTCTGGTTCACTTACACTTGGCTTTAAATTACACTTTATAGCTACAATGACTTCATGTTATCAACAACAGTAGCAAATTACAGTCTTGGTTTATCCACTGCTGGGTGACGATTGATTACAACTCGAGTTATAAAAGTGTGAGGCCTATCAGCATAATTGTTTGCAGCAGCCGTGATCGATCCTCCGCTGGATGAAGCCAACAACTATTATAATAGCTTCAGTGAGACGGCCTCATGCATTTCAGCAGCAGCAGCAGCAGTTGTAGCAGCATTGGGTTATTCACTACTGGATAAAGTCCTATAATAATGAATGTGGCCGTGATTATGTTTACACTCCGAGCTTAATCAACTTTCATCAATCAAGTGTGACGGCTCTTTTTAATGAAATATGCTTCGCTAAATGAAATGTAGTTTTATTTAATTGACAAAAATGTATACTTCTTTTTTAGTCCGTGTAGCGCCACCTCTATTCATTAATGCAAAGTTAGGAGGTGAGGGGAGTTCTGTCAATAATGCATGAGTCAAATTAAATTGTATGAGGTTTTTTTACATAGTTCAAAGTGTTCATAGAATAATTCGCATCTGTTAAGCTGTTACGGTACTTTGTATCTAACCGTAGACGTCCAATAATACTAACCCCGCAATACTACTAACAAGACTACTTACAATAATAGTTACAATACTAGTAACCCCTACCACGCAAGGCTAACACGAGTAGCAACGCGCGGGACTACAGCCAACGCTAAAGTAATGGACGTCTCAGTTATTTATGGACATAACTGCAAACTTAAGCCGTTCTTAATCTGAAAAAAAACTCGATCAATCACTCGGTGTCAGGCTGAACAATTTACGTTCAAGAATTAAAAACAAACAAGATGTACATCATTCCCGAAGGGTCGGAATGCCGTTTTATGAGTTTGGAGGTATTGATGAGATTCCGGGCCATTGTGAGACCCCGGCGCGATTGTTGGACTAGCGACGAGTCTGCACACCCATCGTGAGTGGGAAGCATTTTGAGTTTGCTCGTATAATTATCATTATCACAGGAGTATCACTGTGTGTCAAGTAGTATTGTGAGTTGAGTCGTGTTGTGACTTGAGTAGTGCAGTAGTGACGGTTCTGCAGTGGTGTGAGTTCAGTTGTATTGTGAGTTGAGTAGTCATACGAGGTCACAAGGATTGTGTGTTCAGTATTATTATGTGTTCAGTGTTATTGTGTGTTCAATAGCATTGTGTGGTCAATACTCTTGTGTGTTCAGTACTCTTGTGTGTTAAGTATTATTGTGTGTGCATTATTATTCTGTGTTCATTATTGTTGTGTGTTCAGAACTATTGTGTGTGCGGTATTATTATGTGTTCAATAGTAGTGTGTGTTCAATAGTATTGTGTGTTCAATAGTAGTGTGTGTTCAATAGTATTGTGTGTTCAATAGTAGTGTGTGTTCAATAGTATTGTGTGTTCAGTATTATTGTGTGTTCAGTACTACTGTGTGTTCAGTATTATTGAGAGTTGAGTAGTATTATGAGTTCTGTAGTATTATACGTTCAGTAGTATTTCGGTATGACGGTATTGTGTGTTCAAAAGTGTTATATGAGTTATATAGCACTCGAGTTCAGGAGCGCTATGGGTTATTCTATACTCATATTTTGATGACAATAGTATTATGAGTTCAGCAGTTTCATGGTTTTAGAAGTAGTAAAACACTTTAGCATTATAAATTGAATAATACATATTATGAGCTTTGGTATAGTGCAAGTGAGTTTGGTAGTATAATAACATCCGTAACATACAGAAGTAGTGTTGAGTTCAGTAGTATAACTAGTGTTAGGATATTACTCATGACACTACGAAGTTAAGTAGTACTGTATTGAGTTTAGTATTATTGTGCGTTCAGTAATAAGGTGAGCATAGTAGTACTGTATTAATAGTTCAGTCGTGTTGAGTTTAGCATCACTATGAACTTAGTAGATTTATGTGAAATACACGCTGGCAGTGCTTGTGAGCAGTGGAATAAAACCATAGCGAATTGCCGCGATACTCAATCATCTTGCGAAGCCCAGGAGTACAAAGACAAAGATCCCCCATATAACCTTCAACGGACTGTTGGGGCAAGTGCTATCAGCGAGCGGCTATGAAGGCCGGCACGGCACACGACGGGGTGGGTGGCCAACGCCATGCCGAGCCGCCTTTGTCTCCCTAAAGGCGATGTTTTACACACCACATCAGGCTGAGTCGACCTAGGAGAGGCCAGGGCTGGTTTGAATAATCGCTGCCACTGTTCATGGTGGTCGTGAGCGGAACTCGACTTGGGCTCACAAGGGCGCGTCGCGCAGTGCGCTTGGCCGCTACACTACCGCTCCCCCACGCGCGGTACGAGCGTTGCGCTCACTCGGTACTGTCTCCATATGATTTGACTGGCGCGCCCACACATGCAGACAACGATCCCCCATATAGCCTGAACAGACTGTTGGAGCAAGTGCTGTTAGCGAGCAGCACCTATGAAGGCAGGAGCGGCACACGAGGGGGTGGGTGGCCAGCACCACGCCCGGCAGCATTTGTGTCCCTAGTGGCGATCCCCCCCCCCCACACAGACACACAGACAGACACGAACTAGGCAGACACACAGACACACAGACACGAACTAGGCAGACACACAGACACACAGACAGACACGAACTAGGCAGACACACAGACACACAGACAGACACGAACTAGGCAGACACACAGACACACAGACAGACACGAACTAGGCAGACACACAGACACACAGACAGACACGAACTAGGCAGACACACAGACACACAGACAGACACGAACTAGGCAGACACACAGACACACAGACAGACACGAACTAGGTAGACACACAGACACACAGACAGACACGAACTAGGCAGACACACAGACACACAGACAGACACGAACTAGGCAGACACACAGACGCACAGACAGACACGAACTAGGCAGACACACAGACACACAGACACACAGACAGACACGAACTAGGCAGACACTGACCGGTCCCGCACTGGTGCATCTGTCGTAACAAACAGCGATACCCCTTACACCTGCCATTAGCACGGTGCGAAAGAAGTTAAACATACATCACTCGCTTCCTCACTCTGCGAGCAGGGGAGACGCTGGGACACCTGAGTCGACGAGTAACGCGACAGACGCACGCAGCACGTGTGCGTTCAGGTCTTTGTCCATCCACTGCTGGATGCATCATGCCTCACCCCCACACCACGGGGGGTGGGGGGGTGTTTGACCATACTTCACCACGCTGCGAGTTGTTGAATGGTGTGGGTGGTAGTCGTGAGTGCACACAAGACCCGGTTCAGATCATCAGTAGCCTCTACGTATCGGCAGCGGAATCTCGCACTAAATATTCACGTCGAGTCCTGTGCTGGAAACGTGCCGACGAATCATACCAAAGTAAAACGCGTTAATCACTTCATTATAACTGTTTCATTAATCAAGATAAAAGTTAAAACTCAACGTAGAGGGACGTAGAGACGCAAGCCGGAGGATCCAGCACCTGGGACAGAAGGGCTTGGTGGATCGCTCTGAGATTTGTACAACTCCCATAACCCGCTGGGCGGCCAGGATTGTCCGAATATGCTCGGGTAGGCCTGCCGCATTTGTGTTCGTGAACCCGTCTGTGCGGTTTGTAGTGCTCATAGTTTGAGGTTTTGACTTCCTCCAGTTGCTCCTGGGTTCCTCCCACGTGCAAAGCAGAACAATGGCAAGACCCTCCTAGGAAGAGTCTTAGGACGAGACTCAGTGAGGCCATACTGAACACACACGTGCTTTTATTTTGTTGTTATGATTAATGTTTTCACTGGTATGTTTGGACCGGAATGTGTTTCATCGTATTATTATCGTCATTATTTAGAGCCCTTTATGACTACACTGATGGATGAAGGCCTCCTCAAGCTGCTGAGCTCGGGGTTGCTAAAAGGAGCGGTACTGCACCACGAACCCGGCCACGCGAGTACGATTTCCGCTCAACATCAGTGACGGCTGCACTATACCCCGATCGAGAGAGATGCGTGCAACAAGTCGAGTGGCTGCTTTGGGGTCTACCGTGCATGAGTATAATAGTAGCGGGGCCACGTCGCGCTTTCTATTGGCTTAGCGTCACACTCCGCAGGAGGCGAATTACTCGGTTCACCGACGACGGAGATCGCGTGTAAATAGCGAGTGTTTAGCACGAGGCGTAAAGCAATTTAGAACTTCGTGGTGACCCTGGCCTCTGTGAGTGAAATCAAACAAACTTCTGAGCTGCAATAACTGGAGGGGGGAGGTGGTGGCGTGTCACATTTTAAATAATAATAAATAATAATATTAAATAATTGTCGTCTCATTATAGTTTGTGCCCAAGTTCAGCTTTGTAGTCCTGCCACAGAAAGTCACATTCTAATTTGACACCAGTCAGTCCCAGTCGTCTATCTTGTACGTGCTAGATGTATGCACGACTTTCATTGAAAATAACATTGAGTATAAAAGTTTGATGATGAAATAAAAGTCTCCTTTTACGTACGTAGAACTTCTTTCGCGCCGTACATAGCCAACCGTGCTTATCGGAGGTGCGGGGGAACGACAACAAACTAAACACAAAAAGCAGTTGTCAATACATGTGTTTAAATAGGGACCCTTGTTAGACAAACAAAACACACCAGTAAGCAGTGCACCTACCAAAATGTAACAAGGACGTAAATAAACTCACTAATGATATACGTGTAATTATTTGTAAAGTGAAACATGTTAAACAATTCACTCATGTCAACAAGGCAATCACTGGAATGAGGCAGAAGGCGATGGATCAGACGTGTTTACGCTCAAACTGTCCACGTGACGCACTCCGCTCGCAGAGTGCATCGACGCTCGATTGAGTCGACGGCGCGACACGATGCGTCGCGTCCTCTGCAGAGACCCCGCGACGTTGTTCCAGCTCTCGTGCAGCATCGCGAGTGAAGGAGCGCGTTCCAACGTCCGATGATGACGTCCGGGAGACGACGCGCGGTGTTGCGCGGATTGAAGAACGGTATCGAGTAGCTGCCCAATGGAACCCCTTGCACAGACGAGGAGGTATGGCGAGTACCGGTAGTCGACATCCGTTCGCCTCCTGCAGCACTTGAATATCCGCGACATCTGTGGACGATGGTCGGGAAGCGGTGGCGCGACGCTGCGCGACAAACCTGGCGGACTCCGGGCCAACACCGGTGACGATTGTCTGAAGCGGTCCTGGGCCTCGCCGAGGTCGACTCAGCCTCAAATGAGTACCTGGCACGGCGCGTAAACATCAGCGAGGAGGAGACAGAGGCGGGCGGGCGGGCGACCGTGGTGATGGCCACCCACTCCCTCGTGTGCCGTGTCGGCCTTCATAGGTGCTCGCTGACAGCACTTGCCCCGACAATTTGGGACGACAAATTGGGGTCGCGCGCGCGCGGGGATCAACTTCAAAGCGGAGCGATTTTAGAGAACAATCAGCCTCTCAATGTGACGCTAAATCTGTAATTAATTTTAATTGCGCCATTCCCGCAAGCCCGCGGACGGACTTTGTTGATGTCGGCGCCTGCAACCAACGAGACGGCGTTTGTCTCCGCCTTGTCATGCAGCTCGCTCCGCGCACTTTGCGTCGTGATTTTATTGACGCGTCTCATCGTTTGAACGGGTGGAGCGGTGAGCGCAGTGACTAGCGGGGCCCTGCGACATGGAATCTGGAGGCCCCTCTGATTTCGATTGCCGGTCACGGCTCGCAGCAGCGAGTGGGTGAGCAGCGCTCCGCTCCCGGCACGTCCACGATGCTTCTCGCTCTAGCGGTGACCAAGGTGCTCGTAACGTAGCGACTCCAATCTGCCCGCAGCGACTTCGGAATATATTCGGTGGGAAATGTCGTCTCGGTCTTTGCGACGGACCCTGCTCCTTCGTTAACCCGCATTGACCAGCGTGGAAAAGTATGTTCAAAGAACCCCCGCCCTGTCCACACGGCTCCGGAGAGGCATTCATCCAGCAGTGGATTGACGAAGGATCTGCTGCACATAGCTACGGTGATTGCATCGACAACAATTCTCTACAATCTGCTGCTGCCGCTGCTGCTGCCACTTGCCGATGTGCGCAACTGTTGTCCCCTTGGAGAAAACTCACAGACTTGTAATCAGGGCCTCGTGTTTTAATGCTTTCAGGGGCTTTTTGTCCAGATAGCATCTTCGCATATTTGGTGTAGCCACTTTGTTTATTTCTGTACGGCTATTTGTTTGTTGTGTTATTCAAACAGGCATTATGAATATTGTCATAATAAACTACATATCTATTAGATAATACGCCGTAACTAGTGTTTTTTTATATGTCTATAATAAGCTTCACAGCATTGGTCTGACACACGTAGCGGGTTCTACGACGCACTCCCAAAGCGCGTGTGCTTTAAACAAGGGGGGAGGGAGGGGGTGTCTCCTGCACCGTCGGTGTCTGTGTGGTGTGCACTTCTTTACGAGATGAGGCCCACTGACGAAGAGATGTGAGTTATACAATGGGAATTTGCTTCAAACGAGGTCTGGGTTTTTATTACAAAAGTCGACGCGCTTGCATATACGGCGGCTCTATAATAGGTGACGATGTGTGGCGTGTTATTCAAGCACGCATTATATACAATGTCATAATCATGGTAATATGTGAATATTTGATATGTATAAACACCGCTGTCTCGTCTCGCGCACACTCTGTTCAGCCGCAACATTGCAGGCCGGTGAGTGCGCCTCCATACATGGAGAATGAAAGACACGCCAAAGCAGTGCGATTGTGGGCACGCAACCCAAACTATGGACCACACAAGTGAACCCACTGTGGTCTGTGATCATTTAGCGAAGGAGAGAGGAACAGCAAAACGACACAAACTCTCGACTGAAGTCCTCTCGTCGTGGGAAACCGATCTCGACATTGGCATTTGGCTCCCGGACGTATCTCTGCATCATTCGCAACAATGGGCCGTGCGGGTTAAATCTCTACTCTCTCATTGCTTCTGTCATGGACACTGTCCTTCGGCTTCGGAACGACCTCCCGTCGTCTGCTGCTTCCCCCACGTTATTCTCACGTCGCTCGATTGAAGACAGCAAGGACACTGTCGTGGTGCTGTTTGTTGCTGGTCGCTTGGCGTTTTGGATCCGAAACAAAAAGTATTGTTTTTTATTTAATTCCATAGCTCATGGAGATGTTTTCATAGGAGCCACGGAAAACGTTTCCCGAGCAAAGATGTGTGAGATGTGTATGTGTAGATATATATGTTTTACATTATGTGGTGGTGCTGCTGCTGATACTGCGTTGGCAGTAGTGCTCAAGCACAATTAACAACGAAAAACTCAGCACATTTGTCAACAGCAACACTGTGGCCTTAAAGTATAGCAACACATATAATTGTATACGTACATTTTTCGTGCTATGGGTCATTGCACCCTCGGTTTTTTTTCCTGCAGGAATATACAGCACTGTACTAAACTCCACAGCTCCTGTTGGAGTTGCAAGGGAGATGCTTTGTTTTGGTGCCAATGGCTCCAGCGCGCCGCTCTAGCAACAAAGGGGTCGCTGGAAGGGGCATTGCCCGAAACGTCGCCTATTATACGTTTTCAATATATTGTATACATATATAGTCGACATATAACAGGGATGTAGAACACAAACATTGTTGCTGACGGAATGACGGCTGTGGCTGCATGAGTAGACCGAAATATTCGCTCCGTACTTGGAGTAACAGTACCCCATCATACAGCATGCGTAACAGTACCCCATCATACAACATGCGTAACAGTACCCCATCATACAGCATGCGTAATAGCTCCCCATCATACAACATGCGTAATAGCTCCCCATCATACAGCATGCGTAACAGTACCCCATCATACAGCATGCGTAACAGTACCCCATCATACAGCATGCGTAACAGTACCCCATCATACAACATGCGTAACAGTACCCCATCATACAGCATGCGTAACAGTACCCCATCATACAGCATGCGTAATAGCTCCCCATCATACAACATGCGTAATAGCTCCCCGTCATACAACATGCGTAATAGCTCCCCATCATACAACATGCGTAATAGCTCCCCATCATACAACATGCGTAATAGCTCCCCATCATACAACATGCGTAATAGCTCCCCATCATACAGCATGCGTAATAGCTCCCCGTCATACAGCATGCGTAATAGCTCCCCATCATACAACATGCGTAATAGCTCCCCATCATACAGCATGCGTAATAGCTCCCCGTCATACAACATGCGTAATAGCTCCCCATCATACAGC
This sequence comes from Lampetra fluviatilis, assembly GCF_964198595.1. Lineage (NCBI taxonomy): Eukaryota > Metazoa > Chordata > Hyperoartia > Petromyzontiformes > Petromyzontidae > Lampetra > Lampetra fluviatilis. The sequence continues at coordinate 676,221 of NC_136300.1, read as the reverse complement.
ATGCGTAATAGCTCCCCATCATACAACATGCGTAATAGCTCCCCATCATACAACATGCGTAATAGCTCCCCATCATACAGCATGCGTAATAGCTCCCCATCATACAACATGCGTAACAGTACCCCATCATACAACATGCGTAATAGCTCCCCGTCATACAGCATGCGTAATAGCTCCCCATCATACAACATGCGTAATAGCTCCCCATCATACAGCATGCGTAATAGCTCCCCGTCATACAGCATGCGTAATAGCTCCCCATCATACAACATGCGTAATAGCTCCCCATCATACAGCATGCGTAATAGCTCCCCATCATACAACATGCGTAATAGCTCCCCATCATACAACATGCGTAATAGCTCCCCATCATACAGCATGCGTAATAGCTCCCCATCATACAACATGCGTAACAGTACCCCATCATACAACATGCGTAATAGCTCCCCATCATACAGCATGCGTAATAGCTCCCCATCATACAACATGCGTAATAGCTCCCCATCATACAACATGCGTAATAGCTCCCCATCATACAACATGCGTAATAGCTCCCCATCATACAACATGCGTAATAGCTCCCCATCATACAACATGCATAATAGCTCCCCATCATACAGCATGCGTAATAGCTCCCCGTCATACAGCATGCGTAATAGCTCCCCGTCTGTCTGACGATGAATTAGAACACAGCAACAAAAAGCCATTCGCCACCAAGTAGCGGTGACATTACCGAGGGGTTTCCCTCCACAGTTAGACACATGCATGGAGATGATTTAGATAATGTTGCTGCTATAAATGTCCAAATGATGGGCCACTTTGTTGAGCTGTCACGTGTGGCCAGGTCGCGTCTGAACAATAAGTTAACACCTCAGTGGGCTTTGCCTGGTAGGATTGGGATGGTTTAGTGTTGTTTGTGTTTGGGTGATTTGTTTACCTTTCTTGTACTTTTCACTATTATCATGGTTTTTTTCTTGTTTGTTGTTGTAACGTTCTCACCAACCCCTACTGGACATTTGTGAAAAAGAGCTTTATTGCTCATCGGATTCCTCCATTATAAATATTCTTATTATGAAGAGCCAACGACTCGCCAGCGGGAGGTCAAGGGACAGACGCAGGTGCCATGGGTTGATTGACTGAGACGACTGGCAGATGCACCGCCTGTGCTCCCCACTGTGCCAACTTGCTGCCTTTTATCCACCCGGCGCTCCGCTCGTGATTGTGAGGGTTGCTCGTCTGCCCTCCGCTGTTGTTGGAGGGCGACGGCCTCCAACTGCCCAGTAGCAGCAGCGTCCTTCGCGAGCCTCCTCCTCGTCAGAGGCCGATCTTGACACCGCTGGTACCGGTCATCAGCAAGTCCACACACGCTGGTATATAATGATCCCCTGGCTGATGGGGCAAGTGCTGTTAGCGAGCACCTATGAGGATAAAGACGACCGTGCACGAACAAGAGGGGAGGGGTGGGGTTACGTGGGCACCACCATGCCCGGCCGCCTTTGTCTCCCCAGTGCTGATGTTTCGTATAGACAGCGCGCCAAGTATATTAATTTAATGCTGAGTCGACCTAGGGACACACCCAAAAATACACACGGGCACGGTCACAAAAACAACGAAATACCCGAACAGAACCGCTCCTTAGAGAGCACTGGAGGACGGCGAATAAGGAACGCGTTTTAAGAAGATGGAAAAAATAAAGCGAAATAAATAGGCCTTCAGAGTTCTTCTTTTAAATGGGTCGCTCTGTGGATGACGAAAACCGCATTGTGCCGCACACATCGCGCGACCCGAGTTTGGCACCGGTTCCCGCACGAACCTTGCCGCGATCCCGCGGCGCGCAGAACACTCGGCAAAGAGCGCCTTTGAAAGTCGAGCCGGGGTGGTTTTCTGGGCTTCTCCCCGTTTCTTGTTGAAGGTGGCATGGGGACAGAGCGGAATCAGGGAGCCAGCGAAGCCGGAGCTGGACACAGCTCGTGGCTGTCAACGAGTTGCAACAGCAGCAGGAGGAGGAGGAGGAGCAGTAGCCAGTATCCGTAGCGTGGTTGGCATGGGATCTCGGTGCAAGCAGTGAGAATGGGGCCCCTGTCGTCTACTGCTGCCTGCCTCTCCCGCTCTTCGTGAGCCCGCCGCCTGCCCCCCCCCCCCCCCCCCCATTCAGCTGCTGCGCCACTGGCAGCAGCAGCAACCGAACCAAGCACTGCTGCTGTGAATGCTACGACTGCTACAGCTTACTGCTGCTGGGTTGGTTTGTATAGGGATGTAACTTATACACTAATATATATCCACGAGAGGCACACTGAGTAGTGAGGATGCATCGATTGGTACCGATTCGTAATGCTCTGGCGCTACGTGCAAGGGAACGCGTCTGTGAGAACGATGTTTTATTCCATTTTCAAAAATAAAAAAAACAATATGATGATGATTCTGCTGCTGTTACTTGTAGGCCGATGGAGCAGACGAGATAGAGCAACAACGAGAAAGGAGACGAAACAAGAATAATAACACGTTCGTTATTCCATCTCGCCGCTGAATAGCGACGATTAATCAAGTGGCCAGCATAAAGGGATGGCGTGGCTATGATGGGTCAATCTTTAGACCAAGCGCTCCGGATGAGGTGCGGACCGGACGATGTTTTTTTACGAATTAAAATCTGGAGTAGTACACCTATTACCATCGCACGCAAACACGCAAATGAACATTGCTGCACAGCTAGAATTTCAAACAACGCACACGCGTGTAATGCCAAAAAATATCACGCAACCTTTGTGCATTGTGCAAGAAGCATAGCAGCAGACCAAATAATCCCCGAAGAAGTGCATTCTTTTGCGGGGCATCTTTCCGTATAGGCACCGCAATCAACATGATGAATTCGACCAGAATGTGACCCGAGAGCGACGGTGCCTGCACTCTGACTCCGTTGTCGTGGCCACTGCTGATGTTCTCGTCATGTGCGTCGCCTGTCCTGCTCCGCTCGAGTTCTCGCACGGCGGAGACAAAACCCGCCGCGGTGCGCGCAGCAAGGAGCGGCCACGTGACCGCCGGGGCCCATGAAGGGGCCCTCCAGCCACGTGCGCCGCTAGAGCCGTGAGTGGATTTCTTTGATTTTCGCAATAAAAAGAAAACGTTTCAGAAAACCCTAAAACACTTTTTTCTCTTTTTTTGCCCCCACTGAAAACTTCTCTTTGAGAATCGTTTTTTTTTTGTAACACCACACGTTGGTGCACGGTAGTTCAAAGTAACGTTGCAGTTTTATATTTTTTTCACGTGAGATTTCATTTTTTCATGTATGGCCCATACGTTTAGCACGAAAGTTTGTGCACTGTTTATTGAAACGACTCATGACTTCAGGATCATGTTGCATTTTACACCGTCTCCCCCTTCCTGAACAATACATCGTCCTCGCGGACGAGCGTGAAGATCGGGTGGTAAATCGCTCACGGAAAGCAGAAACCTGAAGTGGCACGCGCCGCTTAGAGTCCCCTGAAGGGCTTTGCAAGCCGAGTGAGCGAACCTCAAATTAACCCCGTCAATCAGTCGCGGCTGGAAAACAATAATAATAAATAATAATAAACAACAGTAACCACGCTGCCCACATTATTTTTTTTGTTTAAGCCAAACATCTAAAAAATATATAAAGAGAAGAGTGGCGGGTTTTGACTGCGCCGCCCAGAGCGAGGAAGGAGGGTGAGAGAGAGAGAGAGATCCTGCCGGGGGGGGGGGGGTTCAACTCCCCCCCCCCCTCCCACCTCAGCCACCCACAGCCATTAGCACGACCGAGACAGGATGTCAGCAGAGGGGTTAATTGCGCTTTACGGGATCAGTGTTTAACGTCATTACTCAAAACGCATTACGCCCGCCAGTGTCCTTCCTTCTCCACCACTTACAGCTGCCAAACGGCAGCACACCCTCGACGTTTTTTGTCCCTGCAGGAATACACAGCAATGTACGAAGCTCGACTGCAACGACTGAAGTTGCACGGGAGACGCATTGCCTTGGTGCTCGCGGCTCTCGCGCGCCGGTCTTGCAACGCAAGGCCGCTGATGCGACTCCGTGTCCCACGCGCCAGGAGAAGACAACGGGGACGTCCCTTACCCGCCCCTCACCTCCTCCTCCTTCCCACCTCCCCCGCCCCTTCCTATCGCCCACTGACGCCACGCAGCAGTCGGTGCTGTGCACGCGGAGGGGGAACGGCTGTTGAGCTGTCGCGTGCGGTGGGGTGAAGTGTGGGGACTGTCACCTCTCCCAAGACGTGCAAAAGCGTGAGAGGGGAGACCAACACATCTTCCTAGAGGAGCTCGCGAGCTCTCGTCGAGGCCCTTCTGCTAGCAGTGGCGTGGCCAGGCACTTGCAGGGCTTTGCCTTCACCAGCTCTGCAGTACAAACTTGTTTTTAGAGTTTTTTCTGCGGGTTTCTTTTTGCAATGAATGGGCCCCATCGCGAATATTTAATATTATTGCATAGAAGATCGGGCAAACGAGCTGCTCAACTCTGCTGATGAAGCCCAGGAGGTAGAAACTGCTCGATATTTTGTTAACTTGAACATTGGTTCGGAAGGCCCATAAAGCGATTAACAAAATGTAAATCATATTTTATGTTCAGAAACGGACCTTTGTGTTAGAAGTGTATTTCTGTATTATTCTGCAGCTCACGTGCAGAGGTCGAACAGCGGCGAAGCGGTTGAGCGCACTGCGCTACGGGTCCAGCTATTTTGCACATGAGTTCGAATCCCAGCCACGGCTAACGTCGGTAAGGGGAGTGGCATCTGAGCCGGTGATGAACTCCCCCTCCAACCCTCGTTTTACAAACGGGTACTGACCAACGTGGTGAAGTATGGTCAACACAACCGCTACGACCATCACGGCGGTAGAGAAGCCTCCATCCAGCAGCAGCGGACTGACAAAGTGCCGTCGTGCTTGCTTGAGAGCATGTCGGTGATACGTTATACCGAGTGTTATGCTGTATTATATTACCGTAGCAATACTAATTACGCAGTAGATATCTAACAAGCGCGACCCGGCAAAGTATAATGTACAATATTGGCTTTAACTCATTTAACTATAACAACATAAGTATAGCAATAATTGTGCACATTCTGCAGTAGAGAATATATATAATCAATGCAGTTTCGAGAATGTAATAACATTGGTCAAAACGTCTTCATGTAACTGAAACATCATACCTATTTAAATCATGGCTTATTTTAGCGATAATTTACATGGACAGGTCTGATCTTCAATATGGATGGGAACGCTGGACTACTGCAAAGACCATGCAGAGTTATCTCGACCCAACAGAAATGCGATTTTAAGGAGTGGAGTGACATCAATGTGTTACGGATATCAGCAAGTACACAACTATACCATTCATAAATATATAGAGAGAAAAGCAAGTTATAGATTACTTGAACATGCATTGAGAAACGGTGACTTAAGTTCCGCCAAAAGCAATTTGAATGATGGCACATACCGATCGCTAATTTAATAGTGTTTCTGTACAAATCACGCTTAATAATTATTGGACAGGTTACACCAAAATATGCGTTCATAATAGTAATGAAATACTTTGCAAAAATTGTCCTGTTGGAATGCAGTGTCAAGTTTTCTAAGCATTGACGCTCTTGTCGTATGAGCATGCACGCAGGCAGCAGATATTAAAACACAAGGCGCTTACCGCGGTATAGCAATACACCTACACGCACTATTTAAACAAACTTACCACATGTGTATAAAACGTCAATGTTAACCTATTGCGCACATGTATTTCTATTATAAAGCAATATTAACATTACACGCGGAGATTTTTATATTTAAAAAAATGAATTCATATGCGTGCAGGTTATTAAATATATTTCCATAACATCGTTGAGAGAGAGGGCACGCGTACTACTAACGGCTGCTGGTAAACCAGCATCATTTGTTTAAAAACGCGCCTGACTGCTGATGAGACAACAACACTGAAACTCGGTACGCTGTGTATAGATAATTAATAATATGGCTGTTTGGAAAGCCACTACACCGATGGCGCAAGATATAATCCACTTTAATGTGTGAGTACGGGACGCAAGACGCTGCATATCATTGAGCGCTCAGTGGGATTGTCTCCCACAGCGGCCGTGGTTTTCGCGCTGACGACACTGAGCGAGGTGCAGGCGGAGCGGCGTCTCGCTGACACCTCAATCTTGATTTGAAGATTACACTTCTCTGCGATTTCAGATGCGCTGCTCCTGCGGCCGTCGAAAACGCTCTTCCTTCCGATATAAAGGAAGCCAATGGAGCTATGCACTTTTAAATCTCGATATGAAACTCATTTCTTAAGAGCTGCGTTTGTGTCCAGTTTGTTCTCACTCCCTCGCACCTCCCACTCGCACGGCTGGCTACGTACGGAGCGAAAGAAGTTCAACATACAAACTGGCTGCCGATCAATTGTAGAGCCAGTCTAGATGTTTTAGAACAAATACAACCGCTTAAAATGTGTCCAGAAGACTGAGAGGCCGATAACCGAAAACAAAATTGGATCTGGGAATATGGAAGAGAGGGCGACTCAACTCAGCACGGGAGTTCCACGAGCCGAGAGCGACGCGCCGTGTTACCCACGGAAGTGAATGCACTGCTGCCTTTTGTTTCATTTGTGATTGTGGTTGTTCTCGTCCTCGCTTTGTTCACAACAAAACAATCAATACTCGTGACGAGGAAGTCGCTCGCGCGGTGGGTGACGCTGCGGCTACTGCGTGGGAAAGGGCGAGAGGCGGCTGGCGGGATGGAGGCTGTCACGATGAGGGTGGTACGACACTGCCCGGTGCGCAGTGGCGGCGGCGCGCCAATGCGCACGTGCACATTGACGAAGCCGCTCTTCGCGAGCACCGACCACGTCGGCGTTGTTGTTGTTGTTGTTGTGCGAGTTCGGGAAATGTGGTGAGCACCACGCCCCGTCGCATTTGTCTCCCCAGTGCTGCTGCTCTTTACACACTGCACTCAGGCGATTTTATTTTACCACTCGGACAAGTTCGGATACCACTTGCCAATGATTTTATCTTGAAGCCAAGAATCAAACCCAGGTCTCTGAGATCGTAGTGCGGGGTGTGAATCCATGTCCCACATCAAAAACAAAGATCCCCTGTATAGTCTTTAACAGACTGTTGGGGCAAGTGGTCTTAGCGAGTGACACCTATGAAGACCGGCACGGCACACGAGGGGGTGGGTGGTTAGTACCACGCCCGGCCGCCTTTGTCTCCCGATTGTCGATGTTTACACACCGCACCAGGTTCTCATTTGAGGCTGAGTCGACCTAGGGCAGGCCCAGGACCCATTCAGATAATCGTCACTGGTTTTGGTTGGTCGTAGAGAGGGGATCGAACTCGGGTCATCGGATTCGTAGCGCAGCGTGCTAACCGCTACACTACCGCGACCACCACACGCGCACACACAAGTACACACGCGTACACACAAGTACACACGTGCACACACAGTGGGTGGTGTTACAGCCAACAGCCCCTGGACTCCTGTGCACCGCCCTTCAGCGCCTCGAGCAACGGCACGTCAAATATAACCTCACGAAAAATGAAAAGTCCAAGCCTATCATGAATCACCGTTCATGTGAATCTGGATGTGAAGAGACGTGTTTGCCTCATTGGCGGCAAGCTTGGTGGTATACGCGTGTGTTTGAGAGGGAGTGTGCGTGTTTAAAGGCAAATGAAACATTTAATTGTAGGGAGAGCACTTAATCCACAGTCGATGAAATGCTCTAAATTATAGGTATTTTCATTTTTTCGGTTCAACGTGATAAATATTAGTTCTAGCTAAATTACACGGGGCATAGTGCATGACAGTATAAATAATTGCCGCCTGCTTTGTTCAGCAAAGTCATTATTTTTGTAGGCAACAAGACTGCTGCATAAGCCATACACGCCGGCACGTGGAGGCAATCACCCCGTCCACTGCGGCGCGGCGCGCAGCAGCGCTCCGCACGCAGCAATGACGACCCGCCGTGTCCCCCGCACTTGCCGAGTCAACATCGATGCCTCCTCCCCCCCCCCCCCCCCCCTTAGCCCATCGGCAGGCTACGAGTCGCGTCAATTCTCCTGCTGTGGCCTGTCCCGCGCAGCACGTGTTGTGCTCCGACAAGGATTGCAGTCCTCCGCAGTTGCGTAAACAACCTGCGTCCACCCAGACACCCTGGAGCTGTCGGGAGGGGTGCAGGGGGAGGAGGGGTCCACTCCTGACCCCTCCGACCCCACCCGCACGGTTGTTTCAAACAATGAGCATCTCTCTCCCCGTTAAATTTTTAAACCGCGTACAATTGCCGAAGTGTAAACATATCGGGGCGGCTGGGGTCGTCCCCCGCCACCGCAAGCAGCTGCCACTGGGGGACACCGCGCTCCGAGCACGACGGGACGACGCGTGGATGTTGTTCTCGCGCGCGGTGCCGTCAGCGTGAAGAGAGGTCCCGCTGAGGATGTTCCCTTTGCCGAAGCACGTCCGAGGTTTTAACCGGCGAGCTGTCGACCCTGTCACGGCGATGTCACGCGTCCCGGTTTTAAACCGCGATCGTGTTTTGGGACAACATGCGCATGTACGCTGTGCGAGAAGCTCCCACAGAGGAAAGGCGCAAGCTCTTAAGGTGATTGCACATCAGCAGCATGTTTAATTTAAGGGGTGCCCTGTACAGAGAAACCTTATAATCCATAAAATCTCATTGTTCAGAAAACGGGCTTTTGTTGAGTCGGCAGATGAAGTAGATGGAAAAGTGAATTATTAAGTCCATTGTGCGACCACCTGTAGGCAGACGATACAAACGTGGATTGCAAAGTGTTCCAATTAAGTAAGCATCGGTTTTCGAAATGTTTACATATTTGGGGGTTATCAAGGATTTTGTCCCCCCCCCCATGGCATGGTGTGTGTCATCATCAATAGCTCCAGCGTGCTACTCACGTTGCGGATTTCAGTGAGCAAGCACCAACCTCATTGATTCATTGGAAATCGTAGAAACCTCACATCACAAATTTAAATATCTCACTCTTTCCGAAACCACGGTGCTTTTTGGTGCCACGTTGAGAGAGGGTCACAACACATCAACCATCTGGTGGTATATTAGTAAAGCATACTTAAAGCCGAGCTGGGCCACATGGAATCACACTGGAAGTTTGTGTTACCTGGTCGTCATAAATGATTGATGGTAAGTATCTGATCAACGGTACAAACACCTTTCCTACACTTGGTTGGTCACGTGGTTGGTGGTTGACCTCCAATTTCCCTGAAAGTTCTCAACGACTTTCGTAAACAGTTTCTCTTACATGTGATAAGACGCGAATGGCTCTGTAATTCTTCAAGCCATTTTAACTAACTTTTTGAAAAGAGGAATTATTGAGGCATCATTCCATGTCGCTATCAAGGATGATAGCCGGTGATAGAGACTAACGACGGAGTGTCAGTCAAATTATGGAACGCGCGTGTAGGAATGTCGACTGCAGCAACACAATCAGCTGGTGCGCAGGGGCTAGGTGGGTTGATTCACTGCAAGACCGCACGAGATGGTGATGGCATGAAGTTGCTTTCACAGAGCATTGGATAGGTTATTGCTGCTGATGATGATGATGATAGCAATACAATGTATACCACACGCAATATTTTGCATAAGTGACCCTGACTCTGAGGTGTGAAGTCAAACACATTGCCGTTCGAACTCCAGGCTATGAAGGTGAGGCCCTGAAGCGTCTCTTAACATTCTGTGCAGATTGAACGTTGCCGTGAATGTGCAGCGGGATGGCCCGACAGAGACTGAGGGGGCAGCCACTGAGAATCAACGCCCGGCAGAGACGGTCCCGGGTCTTAGGGGAGAGAGGAGGAGGAGGAGAGAGACGAGGAGGAGGGGTTTAAGTCGCGCTGCTGTGGGCTGCGGTGCGAGGTGACACGCACGGAGAGAGATCGGTGGGCGGCCAAAAGTCGAGACGCGGTGGCACAGGCGGGCGACGTCTTCGCCGCCGTTGCTGGTGATGCGAAGCCAGTGGAGAGAGCAGAGGGGGAGGTGAGGGTGTCTAGCCGAGGATAGCAGATGACGGTCCTCATATGCAGTCGTTTACAACGACTGTCGCCTGAGCCCTCACTGCAGCTGAATAGTCGCAACAGTCCTCAATTTGAACTCTGGGTATCAGCAGATCTCGCTCGCTACCCTAATGCTAAAACATATTTTAAACCAAACAATTTATTTTACCAGGTAAAGCCCACGAACAGGCACACTTGTATGCAAATTTTGTTTTATTAATCTCAGTTTTCCTAAAGCACTCCACTGATCGTTGTAGTCCAGGCCCGCCCTGGGTAGGTGGACTCTGACGCTATCCTCCTCGTTGGTGTCAGTGAACGCGTTCCCGATCCATAATATGGATTTGTTTTGGGTTAGATCGCGTAAACCTAAATGTGTCGTCAAACCCACCACCACCCGACACAGCCAACTAGTAAGGTTTGTCACGTAGACGGAACGTGCCAATTCGTTACTAGTACAGCACTAACCGGTGTGTTGGAGAGTACATCCACTACATTTACAATCCCTACGTTCCCTGTGCCTGCCACACACCTGTACAGACGGACTCCCATACACTGACCGATTAAAATAACGAGGAGAAATAATCATACCGTAAATTTTTAGTTTGTGAAATAAACTAACTACACCCAAACAAAATACCGCGAAATTAATGATTCGCCACGAAGTTACATGTCACCGCGCGACCCCCCTTCACGAGCACGCCCGTCGCAAAACAAGCGGCGTTCATTTACAAATCAACAGCAGAAATAGCGGAGGGCTAATTTAGTCGAATTCACTCGAGGATGAAAAAAATGAAATGCTCCTGCCCCTCACCCCCCCCCAAACCTGCCTCACCACCCATAGCCCCCCCCCCCCTCATCCCCACCGATTCATAGCCATCAATCCACCCCTGCCAACATCTGTAAAATAAAATAAAAAATAGTCGGATAGGTTGACACATTTGTCTTTGCGACGTGGGTCACACGGACGCTGGGCGAGACAGCAGACAGGAGAATGCAGCTTTGAAATATGCCCTCTCGTCCACCTCGTCCCCCTCGTCCACTTCGCCCCCCTCGTCCACCTCGCCCCCCTCGTCCCCCTCGTCCCCCTCCTCGTCGTCTGGCACAGCGTGGGCCCCAGCCGCCACCCACGTCCACGGCGCCATTTTTCCTTCTTGCCAAGCGACGGCGCTGCCCCCTTGCGAACCCCGACCGGGGGTCCGGGGTGGGGGGAGGGGTGACCGCGACAGGCCCTGACCCCCCCACTCCTCCCCGCCCCCCCCCAGCGTGTGGAGACTGGCAGCAGCAAGTGGCCACAGAGGGGTATGAGGGAGCAGACGTTAGCGCCTGAAGAAGAATGTTTTTAACCCTTGGAAAAGAACGTGGAAGGTCTGCGGCAAGCGTTGAGCGTGTGCAAGAAATCAACTATTTTTTACTGCCCCGAGTTTAGCATGTGCGGAGTACAGGGCACATTGCAGGGCGTTTTAAAACAGTCGGGGGGAAAGAGAGACATTAATGTCAGAGCTCGCCTCCTACGGGAGGCTGTGCCAAGTGAGTGATGGAGGCCATTTAGGCTCTGGCCCTGATGTATATTCTACTCAACGAGTGAAAGCATTTCCCATGAAGTTAGATTGCTGGGCGGCCAAACTTATCCATCCCCCAGCGGACTCCATTTCACGTTCTTTTAGGGCACCGGAGCCGAAGGCTCATTTGGCCTAACTAAGGCCACGTCCTAAGATGTACTTTGGGATGGAACGAGACACACAAACCTTCAGGGAGGCGACGAGGGGATGTGTGGGGGGAGTTGGGGGCCTGTTTTGAGGGGTTTTACACTGGCACTTATTGCTATTTTTAAAATTCCCAAACCCACAGAGGATTGCTTCGTGAAGCTAAGACTGGGAAATAGTCACCGAGCTCATGTGAAATGAATGTAAACATCGTAAAAGGACACGTTTTCACATCGTCTTAATTAATTTTTCAATGGACTACCTGTTGCCAAAAGAGGGCATCCTTAAATTATTTCCATGACATCAATGTCACCCTGGCAAACACTGCTGCCAACAGTTTTTAAAGCGCGAATAAATAAATAAAAAGCCACGCCACAAGGTGATGACAAATGTGTCCAGCGTGATTTCCCCCGTGCTATTTATGTTTTGTACTCCGTTCGACAGGCCGCTGCTAACCCCTCGATATTCCCACAGAGTGCCATCGCCACCACGGCCATCATCAGCGGCTATCGATCCTCTGCAGAGGTGACGGCCTCCACCGGTGGTCGCCAACCCTCTGGTGCCGCGAGGGCACCGTCCACCCAGCCGTTGCTCGTCGACAGAGCGACAGGGTGACAGGGTGACAGGGTGACAGGGTGACAGGGTGCTGATAATTTTACTCTAAACTAAACTAAAACTATTTTATTTTACCAGGTAAGGCCCGCTGAGTTGCATGGGTCTTTTAAAAAGCGACCTGGCTCTTACAAATCATAGCTCAAGGTGGACATATTTAGAGCAGCCAAATACTCGAGACGCGTGATATTGTTCAAGGGAAAACGGAAGACCCCGAGAAAAATCCAAGCGACCACGGTGGAGAACACGCAAACTCCAAATATACAGCAGGCGTCACGGTCGGGATCGAGCCCACGACCTCCTGCATACCAGCGAGGTAGTTAACATCTCACCACCGCGGAGCCCCTTCCCTAGATTATTATTATAATCATAGGAATCTGCGGGCCCCCCGTATCTGTATGGATGCGAGGCTGTGTATAGCTTCTACTTAATATGCAAAGCGTGGAGCAGAACGGGCTCAAAATAGAGCGGGCTTGACGTCCCGTCAGCGCACAGACGTCTGTGAAACTCGGGCCGAGATCGCATTCCCTTGGCCGCGCTCCAGGTCGTAAGAGGGAGAGCGTTCTCACTGCTGACGTGGACTGGAAAAATCTGTGAAAATTGAATATATGGCCAAGAGGACAAGAAATTGCACAGATTTGCTGGCATAAGTCAAATAATGTGATAACGCTCGGGAGTGAGCCATGGGGGCATTCTGGCACCCAGCCCAGCCGTTAAACGCGTCCATAAATTATTTTGTAAGATACGGCGATGTTTAGAGGCCGCAAAGTATTTTTAAGGCGAAGTATCGACGCTAAGTACTGAAACAATTACGAACCAAGCGACGATAGGCAAGCGTGTACTTGCAACGAACTCCCGCGGTAGAGGAACAAAAAATCGCAGAAACGCTACGCGCCATAAAATACACTGACAAATGTTGCTTTCTCTTCCGCATGTGAGTTTAGTGATAGATACAGCAGGCTTCGGCCATCAACTACGGCCATTAAATCATTCGCGAGCTACCGCTGACTTAATCATGGCACAGGTATGCTCGGCACGCAGTGGGCCCAACGCCTCCCGCTCGGCCCAATAATCTATAAAACACACCGAGACGCACGGCCTGGCTGCTCGCCTTTGTCGAGCGCGGGACTCGGGGAGGGAGGGGGGACCCGCCGAGGTGCGACGAGGAGGAGGAGGAATAGGAGCCACGGGTTAGCACGCAGCTGGGCATGGGAAATGTGACACCGCCGACGGAGCCAGAGGCCAGATGATGGCGGGAGGGGGCCACGCGCGGTGAAGGCGCCGAGAGGCCCCGACCATCAATCTCCGACGCCCTCCGTGCGTCCTGGGCGGGCGCTGCCCATGTCTCTTACGCCGTGACCCAGCTTAGCGCGGGGTCACACTTAATAAAACTCCCAATCCACTTAAGCCCTTGTTTATTTGGAAAACATTTCTTGTAATTCCTTTATTGCTTACGTGCTAGCGGCCATAGTGGAGCAACTTTTTACGACGGAGCAAAACAAAAAAAATTCACCTCCCGAGCACGGCAGGCCGAAGGGGCCGAGAAGGGCCGGTCGCTCGCTCGCTCGCCTCGCTGCGTCTCTCTTTTATTTCATAAGCGATCGGCGCTGGAGCGATTTTCTTTCTTTTCACATCCAGTACGACAACCGTAGGGAGAGTCGGGCTTTGAATACGGACCATGTGTTCTGCTTCACATATTCACGCCTTATTTTAGGATCCTGTTGTGTATATTAGTGTCAGGGGCGTCAGCGCGCCTGGTGGTCAAGAGAGCAGCGCAGAGTAACACAGCGCCGAGCGAAGTCGCCTCCTCGCCGGCGCGGGGTGCAACGGCGCTGCCGGGTGGACGCGAGCCTGGGGCAACATGTGTCAGCCAGACGTGCTGGGTGGAGAGGGGGGGGGCTGGGTGATAGAGAGGGGGTCTGACTCCCGCTGACGCACGCATGAATAGAACAAATTGTAGCACAGCGGGTTGCGTGGCCGGGTTGTGAGGCAATTCGTCCCAAACGCCGAGCGGCCCTCACAGAAATCATATGGAATGAACTTCCCCGTAAACATTTTATGGGAGGAACACACGGATTAGCCCTGCCTGGCGCGCAGAGGGCACTCAATTATGTGCAATATGGCCCCTCTTTTACAATTCTTTACTCTGATGGTCTTTGATAGGGGAAATTCAATATTTAGGGCTTTCGGTGATACTTTTTTTAAACGCACCGTGAACCTATCATTTGTGTTAAATACAATCATTTTCCAAATGCTGTTTTTCTTTTTCCTCTCAGTTAATATTGCCACGCTAGAGAGCACACACAGTACGATATAAACACCTCATCAGCAACACGTTGTTTTTATTAGTTTATTTTACTCGATGTCTAACAAAGTAGCGCGATAAAGTCCGTTCCATTCCCAGCGTGGCCTTTAACAAAAATAGCCTTTCTGCCACTGCAAGCCAGAAAGGCAAAACATTTGAGATTGTTTCTTGCATTTGTGTAGAGCGATGTCAGTGATGCTATTTGCACAACGAATAAGGTCAAAGGGTCATTAAGCTTCAGAGGAAGATATTTACATGTGTGGCAATGGGGACTTGCCAATCGGCAGGGCTGGATGAATATAAATTGTACTGTCACGTGCCAGGCCTCGCGTCGTGCGCAGTGGGGCCCTTCCAGTCGGAGTAGAGAGGGAAATGATCTCAGACCACAATCCTGATAAGATAAGAGGCTGCGCCGGGAACATTTGTCTACAATCCATATGGCGCGGCGGCACTGTACATTTCCGAAAGCGGAGCAGCCCAGCCCGGTTCCCAGTGCCCTTTGCTACGTAACGTCATCGCACAGCGGAGATGGGACGCCAGCCAGGCAGGGGTTTTGCTATTTTCCCATAACGGGAAGCGAAATGTTAAAATACAAGTACTGTGGGAGCAATATCAGTAATGTCTGATTTATTTAAGTTGACTTGAAAATGGAATGCGCGCCACATTAAAGCACACCGCAAATTATTATCTTTTTATTATTATATTTTATTGTTTGGTATATAACGCGCTTGCCACACAAAGGAAGTGACACAAGGAACTGGATGTGAAATAAGGCACCCGATAACAAGCGAGCGACGTCGCTTTTTGCCGCGAGCCTCTTGTTGATGCACTGCTCCTGCCGAACGCCTTTAAACACAAAACACCACGAGCTGTCCACGGGCGGGGGGGGGGAAGGCGTTGGTGCGCTCTCGAGGTGCCTTTGTTTTTGCGATTAAAGAGCCTTGTTTGTGTGTACAAATCAAAATAAGACAACTCCTTTCTCCTTTTTTGAGACGAGTCCAGAAACGGAGATTTCCCGCCGGTCATAACAACAACCAGATGTGATGTGTAAAACCCCACGGGGGTAGAGAGGGGGGAAACGATAGCCAGATGCGCTCCGGGCTCTTATCATTTTTATCGCTGGGACGCTGATGACCCCCCTACACCTCTGTGATCCGGCCTCGAACGAACCCGAGGCCACGATCCAGGGCTTCACCGCGGGCTGCGTAATAAAAACAAGCATCTGAGCCTTCTGTCTGTTCAGCTGGGGACTCAAATCCCACATTTCATCACACGCGCTGAACGAAGAAAAATAATCAGACCAATTTTAAGACTAGTGGCTATCACGATCGCATGGCATCTAACTTTGAGAACTTAGAAACCTCTTGTTTTTCTTGTGATGTGTCAGCCGTGAAAAAAATCTTTGTTTCAACATTACAACATGTCTGAAGTTGGGGGGTCGAGGAGGAGGGAGGGTTGAGAGAGATGGGGGGGGCAGCTTCATTAAATTGTTTGCTTTTTAAACAATTATAAATGAGATTGGCTGACAACCTCACTGGACTCGCATCCAATTGAAATTAAATACATCCTTTGGTTGATTGAGGAAGGCAATTAAAGCGGGGATAGATTTCGCACAATTTAGTGATGTCAATGAGGGGGTTTCAAGAAATATGAGCACCGGGGAACACAAAAGCAATCCTGTCCAGACGATTGTTGCGAATAAAAAAAAGCGATACGCGCGACGCTCAGTGTTCACGGCAGGTATTAACCCCGTGCGGAGTTTCTAATGCCCGTGTTTATTGTTGCGAGCTCTTCGTCTTCAAAGCGACGCGGCGATGTTCTCGATCGGTTGTCGCTGGAGCCGAGGGGTCAGCCTCTGCCGATCTCGAGCGTCACGGCACGGCGTGGCGGCCGCCGCGATGCGGTCTGAAGTCCGGTGGGAGGGAGGAAAGGGAGGAGGGAGGGAGGGGAGGAAGGGAGGGAGGTTGAAGGCGAGGAGGAACCGCAGGTTAGTGGAGCGAGCTAAGTTTGGGCATCTCCCCTGGATCCCAGCCCTGGGATTTGCGCGACTCGGACCACCCGGAAGCCGTTGTCGGTGCACGGCGCTCTCAACTGCGCCAAACCTTTTTTTGTTTCATCGCTCCGCATGGCATTACGCAATTTTTTTTTACAAATCATTGTTTTGCCGGTAAGAGAGATTTTTCCCCCCGGGACAATTAAGCTGTGGGCTGCGCTGCCGACTGTCAGTTCTCTCCCCCCAGACCCGCATTCCATGGCTATGAGGCTTGCCCGTAAAGCCCTTTGACAACACTCAAGGGGGCCACGAAATTGGACCCAGAGTGGCACACCCAATCACACGTGAAGCCGTTCCGCTCGCAACAACCGCTCCACTTGTGTGGCGGGCAACTGTGCTCGCGCCTACCGGCTCATCCAGGCGCTGACTAATTGGTTGTGAAATCAATTCGAATGCAGAGCGCTGACATAATAATAATAACCAAATATCCGCCTCCCCTTTATCGCGCTCCCAGCAGCAGAAAGAGGGAAACGCTCCACGCCAGTGAGTGTAGCTTACTCAGGAATGTGGCGCACAATTACACAATTACCTATTTAAGCGCAGTACTAAACGCTTGCACGGCCACAAATAAGAGATTAAACGCCGAGCATCTTTGGACGGATAAAGTGGTGTAAGGCACATTAGTTCACGTTACACTGGGGGAGTGTATCTTCAAAGCTCGAATGTGGCCGCAACAATGGGAGCAATTTACAATGCGGCGGCCGTGACATCTGAATCGCATTAAAGTGCGGAGCGGTGCGGTGCCGGAGAGCAGGAAGCTCTGCCTGCCAGGTGACGGCACCGAGGAGCGCCCTGTGCAGGGCGCACGTGCCCACCACCTCCGGGCCTGAGGTTCAGGTCCAGTTCACGAGCCAATATGCTTCCCACATGGCAGTACCAATTAGCGTGCCGCACGCTTCGCGCTGCGCATGTGCCGGGGCAGTTCCGATCCAGGTTGCTTTGTTTATCGGCGGTGAAAGCTCAGCGAGGTACAATGTCACTTCTGCAAATAGGAGCTGGCAAAACGTGCGAGGAAGGATCCATCATTGTCGTTATTCTTTAATTACAGTGTGCAGCCCCCTTTGTCAGCTCTGTTGACGGATGGAGGCAGCCCCATGCCGAGTTGGCCGTGGGAGTTGTTTGGCCATCATTTGCCACGCTCGGTGGTGCCGGGTTGGTGAAGGGTTGGCCGTGGGGATCCCAGGACCGGTTCAAATATCATTCAGCACCGACATCAGCTGTGACCGGGAATTGAACTCGGAACCCCAGGTTCGTAGTGCGCTAGCCACTGCGCCATCGATCAGCCCCAATATTATTCTTTACGTGATGATACAAGTAAACATGTGGTAATTAGACAACGCTTCACGCACTGCAATGTGAACCCGGCGACCCCTAAGTTTGACTATACGTCGTTTATATCGCTTACAGTTGATTTCATTAACCAGGTGAGAACTCCAGAGACCAGGATGAGTCTCATCTGCAAGTGTGACCCGGGTCACTCACGACTGAGGTCAGCTACAGCTCGTTTGAGTAGAGAGTGATGTCCGGAGCCGAACCTGCCACTCCCCCCACTCATCTCCACCAACCTACAGTGACCAAGGTGGTGAAGTATGCTCAAACATCCCCTTGACCGGCATGGCATTAGGAGACCTTTATCTACCAATTGCTTGATAACAGGGTCATATGTTGATACCAGCACATTCGGATTATTCTCTCAATAAAGTTTGGACGCTTCTTTTCACCTTTTAGAATACAGAATTGTTCAGCGCAACCGTGTATCAACTCAGATTTCAAACATATACATACTTCATCATTAATGTTAGGGTTACAATCTGCAAACATTTTGATAAATAAATAGTTGCTATCGAATTATCTTCAATTACTATTTTTAATCAGTTTCATTTCACCAAATATCATGTTTTAGTTGTTTCTTGTAAGAGGGAGGAAATGTTGAACACTTCCATTAAGCAGCCGATAACAAGCATGGTAAATGTCTGACAGGGTCACCAGGCAGCTCGGCAAATCCAACCGTTGACTCTGTACTCATAGATTCAGCAGCAAGGCTGCAGAGTAACGACGCATCGGCTGGCCCATGAACATCACTTCTTCAGCTCGTGCATGTGCAGATTCTCGAATGTATTAAAATAAGTATATGTTGTATGTAATGGGTTCATGTCACCCCTTGTAACCACTAGATGTCAGTATATTCACTGGGTTTCTTTTAGGAATTGATTCTTGAAGTCAATGACAATCATGAATCTCAATAATTCTAAACTAAACTAAAGTAGCAGCATGGCCACAAATCATAACTTAACCAAGTGACTCATCACGTGGACATGTCTAGCAGCCAAATACTCGAAACGCATGTTTCTAAATGTGTAGGGAAAAACTGGAGGACCCGCAGATAAATCCACGCGACCACAGGAAGAGAGACATGCGAATTCCAAATATACAGCAGCAGGCGTCAGGGTCTGGATCGAACCCGCGCGCTCGTGTAGACCAGGCGAGGTAGTTAACAACTCCTAGCCACCACGGCGCCCCAAATGTTAAAGCGCAACTCGAGATGCTCTCCAAACACAGCGTGAAGCAAGCATCATCTCGAGCAGTGGTCCCCATACTTCCTGGACCCAAGGACCACTGCCAGCTCTCAAACAATGTTCGCAGACCACCATGCAGTAAAACAATCTGGTGTTTTGTGAAAAGAAAATATATCTGCAACAGTTCCACAAACCACTTCCAACTGCCTTGTGGACCACCAGTGGTGGTGGTGGTGGGGACCACCAGTGGTGGTGGGGTGGACCACCAGCGGTGGTGGTGGTGGTGGTGGTGGGGAGCGGTAGTGTAGCGGTTAGCGCGCTGCGCTACGAACCCGGTGGCCCGAATGCGATTCCCGCTCACGGCCAACACCAGTGACGATTATCTGAACCGGTCCTGGGCCTCCCCTAGGTCGACTCAGCCTCAAATGAGTACTTGGTGCGGTGTATAAACATCGCCACTAGGGACAAAGGCGGCTGGGCGTGGTGTTGGCCACCCACCCCTTCGTGTGCTGTGCCGGCCTTCATAGGTGATCGCTAACAGCACTTGCCCCAACAGTCTGTTCGGGCTACACGGAGGATCTTTGTCTTTGTCTTTGGTGTGGACCACCAGCAGGGGCTCTCAAGGTCACGGGAAGTGCTCTGCAGAGCCACAAGTTGTAACGGCGACCTAGACCCAGACCGGTGGTTCTTCACGTGGGGTGCACGCACCTCCTGCAAGATGCGCTTTCTGGGGGTGCAAGATGTACCAATTGTTTTTATGAAGGTAAATCTTCAAAACGAAAATTGAACACAGGCACGTAAGTAAAGCTACTTTGTTTCATGAAACCTTTGTATGAATTAACATGATACATGGTTGTTTTACGATTAAGAATCAAAGGGGTGCAAGGCTGCAGTAAATGTTAACAACCACTCATGTAGATGTTAATGTGTATACAGTCTTATATCAGAATCTGACTATGTATGTGTCATATTAATAGAATCCGATGACCTATGAAGCTCTTTTCACAAATGGTCAGCTATTCAGTCATTGGCAAAACAAGGAGATCTTGAACACTGGATGTTGACATGAGCAGGGAGTGAACAGCACAGATGGGTGAGGTGAGGGAGTTCCATATTGGTGAGGGCAGCGGAGGAGAATGAGCAACCTCCCACTCGCCAGACATTTACTTGAGTCTCTGGAGGCGCCGCCACCAAGGAGGGCTGAGTGGGTGCCTCTAGATTTTTAACCCTTCTGACACCCGCCCGCCCCCTAAAGCTCCCCCTGTAACCCGGTCAGGAGCAACGCACGTGGGTCAAATCTGCGTCGCAGCCTTCGGCGTTCACAGGGAGACTTGCCTCCTGCAAGGCCAAGGGCCAGGGGGCCTGCGCCTGACTCGCATCGCAGACGCAAATCAAATCTTCACTGACACTGGACAGGAAGCGTGTCCCGTGATGTCATTCGTGACATGTCATTTGCACGG
The DNA here is from genome assembly GCF_964198595.1 of Lampetra fluviatilis. Classification (NCBI taxonomy): domain Eukaryota; kingdom Metazoa; phylum Chordata; class Hyperoartia; order Petromyzontiformes; family Petromyzontidae; genus Lampetra; species Lampetra fluviatilis. The sequence goes on along the minus strand of NC_136300.1, from coordinate 655,538 downwards.
TCGATCACGGGTCAAGCGAAGGCAAAATTGGCAGCTTCCCTTTCTGTTGGAGTCAATTACTGCGGTTCGAAATGTTCACCGGAATGACAGTGCCATAGCTACATCAACACTGCTACGCTCGGGCTACAGCAGCATGAAAGGCTCGTCATGTCAGGTGAGTCGACAAGAGAGCGAGCAGCTGACAATCGGAAGGTGGAAACTTCAAATCCTGTTTCGGGGTTGACTCAGCCCATCGTCCCTCTGCGGGTCTATAAAACGAGGCACACTTTCCGAGGAAGTCAACGGCAGTCGTCCTCTAGATCGAATCGCCTCCCGCCATGTGCAAGTGGAATGTCCTCCACTGGCCCAGCGCTGCAAATGAGAGATGAGTTTCGTCTCAATGACCACGTGAGCAGGGAATCACTGACCCTACGTCGCATTGATTGCGACACATTTCCCGATGTGAAGTTTAGAACGAGCCAGCGAGGCGATGTCCGCGGGGTGTCCCAGCGCTGCCTCAGACGTCTTTCCCACGCCAGTTGCAGCGGTGTGGACAAAGTCGCCACAGAGGTCCCTGCCAACGTCGTTACGCAGATTGGCAGTGGATGCCTCCAAGAATAGTGAGAAGCCTGGTTGGGAGCTGCTGCCCCTGCTGCTGTGTGCTGCTAACATATTTTCCCAATCATCAGAGATGTTTCCCACATATTAGACTACCCAGTATCACTGGAAAGTCTTTATGGAGCCTGATGGTTCTCAAGGGATAGCAGTGGCCTCAAACATGCAAAGTAGGAAAACATTTCTACATTCGCATTTAATACGTGTGGAGCCCTTTTCGTCAATCCACTGCCAGCTGATCGGAATTATTTTTTTTTTATCTCGTATGCTCTTTAACTGCCCTGCATCACGGAAAAGTCTGTCCAGGGCCGAAGGGTTCTTCATTTGAATTCCTGAGTTTATAGCCTCCGCGGTTCAAATAAATAATACATTTCTACATGTACACGTACACATCCCTCTTGTCAAATATAATGTAGCTGACGAGAAAGTGATCTGACAAACGATTGTCAAAAGTCAAGTCCCCCGCGATAGCAAAACGAGAGAAAATCAAGAAAACACTCGCTGGCTCATACATTTCATGAACATTACATAAAATAGCAGATTGTACATTCTTGAATAAAAAAACACACAGCACGCAGGGAGTGAGCGTGATGGCTTATATATGTCCAGATGTCTTGATGACATGCGAGGAAAAATTATATTTATTGGCTGGGGTGACGAGGGAAATGAAACTTTAATGATGCTGTCGACTCAGTGGAACTTGCCCGTGACTTTACTCTTTTGAGAGGTCCCCCCCCCCCAACTCCTCCCCAGGAAACGTGCCCGCGTCTCCACGTCCCCGTGTCCCCAATCCCCAGTGTCCCCCAATGCCACATTATACTAATTGCGCATATTGCACGCGACAAACCCAAAGACCCCCCCCCCCCCCCGTGTAGGCTTAACAGACTGCTGGGGAGAGAGCTGTTTGCGAGCACCTGTGAAGGCCGGCACGGTACACGAGGGGGTGGGTGGCCAGCACCACGCCCGGACACACACGCGCGAAAAGTCTGGTCATTCTCTGGTCATTCTGGCAGCAGCGCTTCTGCGGCCGTCTGGAACGCTCTTCCTTCCGATATAAGGAAGCCACTGTAACTATGCACTTTTAAAGCTAGATTGAAACTCACTGCTTCAGAACTGCTTGTTGTGTTTGGTTGATTGTCCTTTCTCCGCACCTGCGATTAGCATGGTTGGCCCTGCAGGGTGCGACAGAAGTTCAACATACACAGCTCGCGTTTGGAGGAAAGCGCAAGCGACATGTAACGTTCTGACCCCGTGCCCCTACTGGACATCTGTGAGCTTAATAGCTCGTGGGATTCCTCCAGGATAAATGAATATTCTGCTCCCGATTCTGACATCGCCAGTCGAAGCTGTGGCACGTCTTCCCGAGCTCTCCGCCCGCGCCGACCTTTCGAGTGTCCGTCTGGCCCGCCGGACGCGATGATTGTCGTCGCGTTCACTCGCACCCACCGAGATCGGGGCGAGCGGAGGCGAACAGAGGCTTAATGACCACATCTGAAACGTACGAGCGAATGGCACTGTAGGAAACGGTTGACCCCGCCACTCCTCGCTGACGCACAGCGCCGATACAGTGCGCTGGAGAAAGAATACATTATGTCCCGAAGTCTCCGTGGGAGTAGGAGGAGGAGGAGCGGCCGAACATCTGTTTGCATCGGGGAGCAACGGGGAGGTAACGCGTGGAGACAGGGGGGACATCTGGAAGGCGTTACGAGAGCCGGCGAAGGGAGGGGAGTGAAGAGACGGATTGTTTCTGCTCGTGATTTTGATTGATTATCTCGACGAGCCGATTAGCGATGGGAACAATTGATTACACAGGTGGCCCCGATTTAACCTCGACCTTTATAACGCGCTTAGAGAGTAAAAATTAACTTAAGAAATAAACAGCAAATAGAGCCGTCGTGCGTTGAACGGCCCCGGCTATCGTCCAACGTTGGGTAGAGAGCGGAGCTCCTGGACCTGGGTGGCGTGGAAGAGGCGGGGGGGAGGGGGAGCCATATGGGGGGGCGGGGTATGGGGGGGGCTCCCTCCCAGCTACGATTTCACTCAACTCTCGTTGTCTGCACCTTTTCCACATTCTCCTTCTTCGTGTTTCGAAATTCTTTCACAATAATTTGGCAGAATAAAATGGCGATGCAATTTATTTTGTGGTTTAAATAAATCTGTCCAAATAAGCAGTTCTGACGCAGTCATGAGCAATTTGCCTCTGTTTTTTTTATTTAAACTTCCACACTCGAAAAAAATATCCGTATATTTTTTTTATATATATAAACGCGAGGCACTTCTCAGGTTTCGGCACGAGGAATTTTTTCGAAAAGAGAGAAAAAAGACCGGCAATGGATTGTTGCTGTTCTGCCAAACAGAATGTACTTTCAATGGGCGGCAGGGCCAGTGCCACCACCACGAGTAGCAGCGGCGACGACGACGATGCGCGCCACGCAGCCGCGCCGATCTTTGCTCCGGGGGTCCCAACTATCACGGAACGCACCTGCCAAACCAACCCTCGCGTCCAATTAGGGCAGTGGTGGTGGTAGTGGCGGAGGCGGTGGTGGTGGCGGTGGTGATGATGGTGGTGGCGGCGATGATTCGCAAGCTTGTGAAACGTGGACCCCCCTAATGCAACATCTTCTCCGGTTAGAAACATTCAGGCTGGCCTGCCTACGATCAATCCTGGGTTTAACCAGGCTGGATTGTGTGAGGAGCTCACAAATCCTCGAAAGATCTGGACAAAGTCCCATCGGTGAGCTCCTCCGGCAGGCAAGGCTGCGTTGGCTGGGCCATGTAGCCCGCATGCCCAATCACCGCATGCCCAAACAGCTTTTGTTCGGCCGGATCGAGGGGGCTAAACTGGCGCGGCACGGGCTAGAGAAGAGATGGAGTGATGTGTTCAGGAGGACATGGAGCTGAGTGGACTTGCCGATGACTGGTACCAGCGGTGTCAAGATCGGCCTCTGTGGAGGTGGCTCGTGAAGGACGCTATTGGGCAGTTGGAGGCAGTCGCCCTCCAACAACAACGGAGGGCGGAGGAGCGATGCTCACAACAACGAGCGGAGCGCCGGGTGGCTAAAGCACAGCAAGTTGGCACAGTAGGGGAGCACAGGTGGTGCATCAGCCAGTCATCTCGGTCATCTCAGTCAGTCGACCCGTGGCACCTGGGTCTGCCCCGTGACCTCCTGCCAGCGGGCGTTTGACACTTCACGTGGCCTCAAGGTGCACATGACTTGGCACAAGCGTCGTGGTGACGTCACCGCCACTTAGTGGCGAATGGCAGTTGTTGTTGGCGGCGATGATGGTGGCTGCGGTGGCGGTGGTAATGGCGGTGGTGATGGCGGTGGCACTGGTGGTGGTTCTGACCCACTACGGGCCCTTAGCATAAATTAATGTTGGCAGCCCTTCTCCTTTCAGCTCTTAACATCTCAGTGAGATGGCAGAAGAAAACTGCAGACAAAAGCAGAGGTGATAATAATGTAATTGTATATAGCATCATGCTAATTGCAGTTAAGAGAAATGTAGAGAAATTCTAGATTTGAAGCTTTCGTGACTTCAAGGATTCATACTCTTAGGTTTTTTCGTGACTTTACCGAAAAAACCTAATAGTATGTAGAGAAATATAAAAAATTTAGATTTAATGAGATGAGAAAAGAGAGATGCAGGCACGATATACATGGGGGAGATTTATTAGATTGTTATGGCTATGAGGATTTCATTTCAGATTATGTTGATGTTTTCATGAATTCGGGGCCCCTTTAGCTACTTGGGGCCCTAAGATTTTGCTTGGAATGCCTCGCACTGTACCACCATTATACGACCATTAAATTACACGCAGAGTCATTTTTATTAGTAATGTAAGGGCATTATCATAAAACAAACGTGCAATAGCTTAGAGGCTATCCTTTATCATCATGTAAATTAAATAGATCACACGAGGAAGAAATAGTCGTGAACGTTGGTTGGATTTGATGTATTACACCGACATGCTCAGTCCTCCTACTGCAGAAGTGTAATTCCGAATTATCTTCAGCACCAGACAGCTTTGCTTATTTCTCTGGGGCAGAATAATGAACCCGTGAGTCTTTCAGCACCGCCGAGCAATACACCTTGCAGTACGTGCCAACAAAAACACCCAAAGCAATGTCCACATTAACGTACGCGGTATTCACAAAGAGATTTGTGTTGCCACAGCACAATCAATGGACAATCTGATTCACCAATTTATGCAAAGTGCTGACCAGTTACCAAGGCTGTCCAGGGAAGGCCGTGTGGTGCGACCCGATTGCAGCCGGCCCTCCTCACACGCTGCCACCTGAGCTCTCATTCAGCCGGGTCTGTCTGGGTTAGCGACCGGGAAAACATTTCCGCGCCCGGCACACCACATCCACCATATATCTCACTACTGCTGTGAATAAAAGTCACGTAACCAATATACCTATAAATACTTTTTTCATTTTAGCAGGTAAGGCTCACTGAGCTATATAACTCATTATATATATAAGCGACCTTGTCACAAATAATAACTCAACGAAGTGGTTCATCATGTGGACATTTATAGCAGCTAAATACTCTAAACGCGTGATGTTTATTCTAAATGTGGAAGGAAAATCGGAGGACCCGGAGACGAAGCCACGCGACCATGGGGAGAACATGCAAACTCCAAACATACAGGCGAGACGGAAGCCACGACCTCCTGTACACCATGCAAGGTTGTTAACATCTCGCCGCGTGCCACCCACGCTACATGTCTACCAGGCTCAGAAAATATCTTGTGAAAATATATTAATGCCCGCTTTATTAGGTTATGGTAAATCTTAGCTTAATATGAAATCACAACACCGCATTAGAGGGGTCTGGCCTGAAACGATTCTGGCGGCATCAGTGGCGGTGTGAGATTTGCTCACCCAAGAGCCTTTACACTCTTAAGTTTAATCACGCTAATTGAGTTAGTTCTTAACGAAAACAATGACTTCAACGAAATATGTGTTTGGTACATACGTTACTAATGCTTCCTGCATTCAAAACGCACGCTCGTTTCATTTTTCAATTGATCATCTTGTGATGCTGAAAGTAAACTTGGAATAATTGTTTGAATTTGCCTTATAAACCACTCAATATAAAAATGACCATTTCGATTAAAGTAGAAGGCAAAAAAGAGTGCATAGTCACACAAAAAGTAACACCGGTTCAAAAGTCAATCTAAATCAACACAGAGACCATTACAATAGGATTTGAAACGTCCCTGTAAATATGGCGTCATATAATTAAATAATTAAATTGCTACAATTTATGGCCCTTTGTCAATCCACTGCTAGATGAAGGCCTTCCCACACCGTGCCATTCGTAGAGGTTGCTGTTTGACCATACTTCACCGCGATGGCCAGTGTGTGCAGGTTCAGATACCACTCGTCACCCGTGTCAGCCGTGACCCCACGACCATGCCACCGGTACAGGTAGAATGTGATCACCTCAATGAGCACAGTTGGCAGGTTTCAAGAGGCCTCTGCGATTTAAGCCACGGTCACCGATCAGCACAGACACTCGTCTCATTGAGCCGCGAGAAACCACCACGGCCATTTTACATCCACGGCGCAAACTTCCCCCGGACTCGGTGCGTGCGGTGACGGACTGCTCCGTTTTGCGTTTCCCACAGAGCAACCCGCGGCTCCAGAGCCGCGGGTTGCTCTGTGGCTGCCCCCTTGCGGGCAGCCGTTTTCAATTAAAACAAACCGCCAAGATAATTGATTAATTACGGCAGAGAATGGGTCACTATGGAATGTCTTGGTGACACCAAAATGTCCAGTCAAACTATATGTGAAATAAAAACTATTTATTTAGGTCAGAATGTGTGTTATCATCTGCTGTATACCTGCTCATGTGTCTGTGTACAAGTTGCTCTGCGTGTAATGCGGCTCTCGAACTATTTTGTTCAAAGGGAAAAACCCCAGAAATGTCTTATCTCCTTTGAAAGGTTTCCTACCCCTGCCATGTCCAGCAGCGGCGACACAAGCCCCTTCCTTTCAGCCGCCGCGAGGGAATCACCTCGGCCCGTGGTTCCAATCGCACCGGACGATGCAGCGCCGCGAGAGGGGGGGGGGAGAAAGGGGCAGAGCAGAGATAGCAAAGCGAGCTGAGAGAGGGAGAACATTGGGGGGATAATGAGTGGAAAGAGAGTGAAGAGAGAGTGAGTGAGAGAGTGAGCGAGAGAGTGAGCGAGAGAGTGAGCGAGAGATGGGGGTTTACATACAGCAAAGTTTAAAAAAAAATACGAAATGATGAACGAAGCAAAGTGCCAACTACACAGAGCATCTTCTTGTTTCCACTGATCGTAAAAAAAGGGAGAAAAGAGGGCAGAAATATAACAGGAGGGAGAGAACGCAAGGAGACAGTGGATTTCTTAGAGAGAGCGCAGGAAGGATAGAGAAAGCGGAAAGAGTGCAAAATATTAAAAGCGGATATAACCAGATCAGAGAGAGAGCGAAGAGAGAGAAAAGAGAAAGAGGAATTGCAGAAAGTGAGTGGAGAGGAGGGTCCAGAGAGCAAAGAGAGTGCAGAGTGAGCGGAGAGCAAGCAGTGAGCAGAGAGAGCGTGGGGAGAAAACGAAGAGAGAACGGGCAGAGAGCTGAGAGAGTACAGAGAGCGAGAGAGTAGAGACGACGGCTGATAGGGTTCAGAGAGTGTGGGGAGTGAGCAAGAGAGAGAGAGCGGAGAGGGCGAAGAGAGAGAAGACTTTTGACTTTGGGAGTGCAGAAAGTGAGTCGAGAGTGAGTGGAGAGAGCGCAGGAGAGAGGGCGCAGAGAGCTGAGTGCGCCGCGTGGGAGCGAGGGTGGGGGCCCACGAGGGTCTGTGGGAGGGGGTGAGGTGGGGGGGGGGAGATTGTGGAGGGAGCGGAGAGCTGGGGGGGGGGCGAAGCTATGCGACCTGCAGGGTCCCGGGCCACATGGAGGTGCATCCCTCGGAGAGTGGCAAAAGTGCAAGACGGAGGATTGGGTTCCCTCGGCGCTCAGCACTCAATCTGCACGGTGGCGTCGAGTTACGGGCTCGGCACGAAGCGTGAAATGTACTGGGGTCGAGGAGCGGAGTTTTGGCGACACTGAGTTTGATTTCGTCTGCTTTTTCAATTTCTCTCCCCCACCCCTCGCCACCGCGTGAAGCGAGAGGGAGCGCAACTGGTGCTCATCGCTTGACCGCTCCTCCGTGGGTGAACTCACCACAGCGACACGCACAGGCCGGGCACAGCTCCCCCTGTGCCGCCTCGAGCAGGCCGGGCCGTGAGCGGCCGTTCAGCAAAGACTGTGGTCACCGCATCGCGTGGCGCCTTCAGATGCGCTTCTGCGGCCGTCTGGAACGCTCTTCCTTCCTACATTAGGAAGCCACTGGAGCTGTGCACTTTTGAATAGTTTAGATTGAAAATTCATTTATTTAGAACTGCTTTTTGTGTTTAGTTTGTTGTCCTCCCCCCACACTTTCGATGATCACGGTTGGCTACGTACGGTGCGAAAGAAGTTCAACATGCATATGTACATCCACATGTGAATGAGCACATGTCAAGGATGACACGACACCCAAAGTGTTGGGTGGTCAACACACACGCACACACACGCGCACACACACACGCACACACACACACGCACACACACACACACGCACACACACACGCACACACACACACACGCACACACACACACACGCACACACACACACGCACGCACACACGCACACACACGCACACGCATCCCCAATGGGGTCAGCTGTGCTGGAAGAAATGGTGCGGATAACTTACACTCAATTCCATGCGTTCGTCTGACTGCCAAAAGAGGCATTTTCTTGAAATCGCATCAATGTTTCAAGCAACTGCCTTATTCAGAGCCCTCCATGTACATACAGGAAATGAGCAACATATATAGTTTGGTTTTTGCTTCGAGGAGGACAAAACAAGGCAATATTCCGGCCTTCGGACCTTGCACGTGGACTTGATCAATAGAATCAAATACATCTGCAAATAAAGGTATTAGATCGTAAGAGGCTATCGTGGGTTGTCACTGGCAGACTTTGGGTTTATATTTCACGCAGTTGTTTTATAGTCATATTCACGGCTGGCGGAAGACGTCTTGGAAGAGGAGGGAGCACCACCACCTCACCCCACGGCAGGCTCCTGGCCAACTCACTGACCGTGCTCTATCCAACTCTACTGCTGGATAGACAGAGGCGGTGGCGCTTTAGGAACTCGCCCCCCATTGTTCCAACATTCGCCTCGCGGGAGACGGATTCGAATCTAAGCGGCGCCCTCTGGATTGCAAGCCCAGCGCGCTAACGACGCCGCCGCGGCAACAGGGTCCCACACGACCCTCCCGTGTCCCTGTCGGCGAGAGAAGTGCCTCTCGGTCGGGGGTGCGCGTACCACTGGGTCACGTGGCACTGTCCCAGAGTGTACGGGAGGTGATTTATAAAGTTGTGAAACTATATCGCACGTGAAAGTCATCGGTGAGTAATCACGTGTGAATCTGCCAAGATAAAATTACTACGATTAAATGTAAATCCATATGGTAAGCTAGAACGATCTAAAAGACCTTTCTTAACTCATTGATCGTATCATGGGATCTCCTTTGCCAGTACCAAAATATGATCATACGTTTTTCCCCCTTTATCCCCCCATGATTCCTTGTAAAAGGATTCAGTTTGGTGTTTTAACATCTCAACACCTGTTTTGTTGCCAGCAAAAATGGGGAAACCCTATAATCACTCATTGATCGTAAACAAAGTTAGTTTCCGAGAGTAGCCAGCGAACGCGTCGCTTCACGCCTGCGGAGCGCCACTGGATTTGTTTAAACTCGCTTGCAGTTGCCAGCCAGTTTGGATACCTCACAGAATGGACAATTGGTTCAAATACTGATGTTCATTTTCCATGCATTTCTTTCTCAGAACCATGTTGGGTCAGACAAGGGGGCTAGACGCAGTTGAAACTAAATTCAATAAAGGGGCTGCACAGTAGCAAGTTGAGAACCACCGGGCTCGAGCACGGCTGAGCGAGGTAGCGACGCTCGTGATGCTGCGATGCAAACCGCTCCCAACCCGCGCCATCGACCCCTCTTCATTGCGGCCTGGACATCAGCGGCAGTCAACTCGTCAGACAATCATCTCACGTGCGCGCAGGGGAAATGCTGAATATCGCGGGACGGCATCATCCAAGCGAGACTTTGCTTTATTTTTTAATAACCAGGGCCCCTTGGATTTAGTCTGAGTGCTGCGTTGCCTTCACATTTACCTGTCACCGACTTCAAACACTTCAAACTCCTTAGTTGATCAGGTCGGATTATAAAATAAATATTTTAAGAAATGAAAGGCTTTGTAGGGGGGGGGGGATGAGAGTTTTATGAAAGAAGGAAAAAAAGTAATTCTACAAATGTCAAACGACTTTAAATTGCATTGATGTGTTTTGATACTTTGGGGTTGGGTAAAGAACTCGCCACTAAAATTGCTCAAATTAACGAGAAATTGATGCCAACGGTTAATATAAAAGACTTTTCGCTGCAAAAAAATATATATATTCTCCGTATAAGCAGTGGCTGAACGCTACGCGCAGGACAAATATTGGCCGTGTAACTTTCGCTTCTTAGATTTGCGTCATCGTGGGACGGGTTTGCCGTACCATGGACTTAGTCAGCAGCCTGTGTCCACGTCGAGCCCGGGCGCGCGGCGCTTCAAATCCCAGCACGCGCCTTTGGTGTGCGGCGCAGAGAAGTCTCGAAGCGACGATGTGCACGGAGACGTGGGTGGGGGAAAAACCGACGATGTGCGCGGAGACGTGGGTGGGGGAAAAACCGGTCCCCTATCGGCAGGAGAGCAAAGATCCCCCCACACGCCCCCGGGCTCCCCCCCGCCCCCACACGCCCCGGGCCCCTCGCCCCCTCGCGCTCCCCCACGCTCCCCCCCGCACCCCCCGGGCTCCCCCCCGCCTC